>NC_073303.1:124546842-124894618 GCF_027595985.1 Sorex araneus
AGTGCAGAGCCAGGAGAACCCCTGAGCATCGCTGGGTGTGACCCAAAAAGCAAAAATCAAATAAAATAAGATTTTAAAAAAAAATCCTTAGAGGCTGAGCTGGGATCTGACCAGCCTTGGTTTGCCGCACCCAAAGCCCACACGTTCCCGGCTGGGCCCTAGCCCTTGGTTAATGCTCCCCAGCGCCTTTGGTCTCAAAGGCAACCAATGGACTGGGGATGCAGCTCAGCTGTGGGTGACGCGGGCATGCCTGAGGCCCTGGGTTTGCTCCTTGGCTGCAAAAAGGCAACAACGACAACAACAAAAACGTGGGGAGAGAGACTATAGAGGAGACAAAGGCTGGCATGCCGATGCCACAGTAACTGCCCTGGTTCAAATCCCACCATTGCAGAGGGTCCCCACCAGGGCACCACTGAGTGTGGCCCCTGCATCCCACCCCCCAAAAAAGAGAAAAAAAATAGCAACTTCCAGGGCCCGCCCATGATTGGGAGGTCCTGGCACCAACCCCGTTCTTGGAACCCCCACAGCAGCTCTAGCTGGGGAAAGGCAGACCACCCTGGACCCTCAGGGTCCTGCTTTAGCCCTCGGGAGCCTCCGGTGTAATTACAGCCACTGCACAGAGGGGGCGCTGTGGGGACCACATGTCAGGGGAGGCCTGCACAGGATGGGGAAGCGGGAAAGGCAGCCTGTCTCTGGCACTGAACACCACGGCCCAGATTTCTGCCGCCACGGCCCACCCAGGCTCAGGGCTTCCTGCTGGATTCCTCGTTACCCCACCCCTGGGGGTCCCAGATCCAGTGTCCCCTGTGTAGGGTCTGGAGAAGACTTCAAGACTGGTTTTCTGCTTTTTTGTAGAAAATCTATCCAGAGACCAGGTTCCATGGATGTAGCCCCCCGCATAAAGGGGTGGGGGGGCCACACTCCTGTGTTCCACTCTGTGTCCCGCCCACGGAACACAAGAAGCAGCAGGAGGCTGTGGGCCTTGTCGGTAAATCCAGGGGAACCGGCTTCACAGGGCAGCTCTGAACCCCAAGAACACATGGGATCACTTTGATCGCATGGTGAGTGGTCCCCATGACAGCCCGGTACCCTCCGTCCTTCTAGCTCTTCCCATGTCATCTTGGCCTAAGTGCCACCCACAAAAACGTGTGAGCCCCACTGGAAACGCCTTACACTGAAGCAGGGTCTCTTCCAGCTCCCAGGCTCCCAGTGGAGACATATCCCCCTGTCCCACCTGCTTACTGGGTCATTGGGCCCCCCAGTATCTCAGCTGATCTAAGGACAGTGCCCACTCCCCCACCCTCTCTCCCAGGAGAGCCCACAGATGCAAAGCGGCTTTAAGAGGTTGAACAGAACAAAGACTGTCCAGTTTTTCAGAGCTCAAGGTAGCCAACTCTGGCTGCAGAGCCCATGTAAGGGGGCCGGAAAGATAGCGCAGTGGGTAGGGCGCTTGCCCAACCCAATCTCAGAGTCATCTCTGGACTCAACCACAGAGAACACTGTGGATCTGGGATTTGATCCCTGGCATCCCGTATGGTCCCCTGAGCCTGCCAGGAGTGATTTCTGAACATAGAGGCAGGAGTAACCCCTGAGCATCACTGGGTCTGACCCAAAAGCAAAAACAAAGGAGAGTCCATGTGAGTCCGTTCCTTTCTTACCCTTTTTTGCTTTTCTTGTAAAGCTTGGCTATCTTCTCCACCGGCAGCCCATACTTCTCCGATATCTGTAACACCGGGAACAAGAAGGCGGATGAGTGGAGAAAGAGCACCAGCTCGAGGCAGGAGAGGCTGTTTGGGCCTTGCTCTTCCTGGGCACCCAAGCCCCGAGGAAGCCCTTCACTCAGCACCCAAACGCTCACTGTCCAGAGGCTCTTCCACTAGGCGATGTCGGCCCACTCAATCCTCTGCCTCCCCAGCATAGAGAATTGCCCATTCCTTTAGGTGTAGTTTTGATCAGCCAGCGAAAGAGATTGATCATGTTTCTGGTTTGAAGAGATGGCCAGCCCCGTAGAAAACCATGAATAAATTAAGTCGGACCCCAGCCCCCACATCTTACAATGACGTAGACTTCAGATGGATCAGCTGACAGGTGAAAGGTGAAGGCGTGGCAGTACAAGAATGGGGGAAGCCCTGGGTTCAATCCCCAGGAATCACCGACAAAAGTAACTCTGCCTCTCTAAGAACAAAATCATGCAATCTGCAGCCACATGGGTGGGACTGGAGATCATGCTGAGTGAAGTGAGTCAGAAGGAAAGGGGCAACAGAGAATGATCTCTCATGTGTGGGCTTCACTGATGCACAGGGACGAAGTAGCAAAGGCCCACAGGCAACATGCTGGGAGAACTAGTCGACACCACTAAGAGAGAGTGTGTGTGTGTGTGTGTGTGATGGGGGGTGTTGTAAGGAAGGGGCATTGGGGGTCCTTGGGGAAGGAGGTAGGGACACTGGTAAGGGCTGTGGTATTGGAATTATAGGCATGAAAACTATCAAAAACAATAGTGTAAATCACAAAATCTCAATCAAAGTAAGTAAATTAAAAAAAAACAACCACAGGTGGAGTCTTTGTACTTATCTGCCATTACAGGAGCACTCTTGAGCAAGACATGGAAAGCAAAAGAAGAAAAGGTGAAAAGCTGGATTTGAAGAAAAAGCAACCAAGAATTAAAAATAGCAATTTAGGCCCAGGGAACCCACTCAGAGGGCTGGAGTGCATGCAGGATCCCGGGAGCTAAAGAACCTCCGAGCACTGTCAGGTCTGTCCCTAGAGAGCCCGGGGCACTGCTGGACCCCAGCCTAGAGTCATCCTGCTAGATCCCTGGGGGGGCTTTGCGTTAACTGGCCCCAGAGCCCCAGAGCCCTGCAGTGGGTTACCCCTCACCCATGCAAAACTATTAAAAATAATAAAAGTTAAAAAGAGAAAGACTATGCCGGGAATTACATCTGCAACATGGAACTTCCTGGCTTTAGAAACAACAGCAATCAAAGGAAGACGATCAGGCCATAAACCGCGGAATAGAGTCCCGCGTCATTAATCATTCGTGGATCTCATATTCCAGCAACAGTTGGGCACGTTTAATTAACTGGACGCAAATCACTGAGAAATCACAGAAACAGGGTCAGCCCGCATGAGAAACGGCAACTTTCACTGGACGAATGGGAGGGGAAAGCGCACCAAGACTCTGAGGAAACCCTGGCAGGAGCTACTGATGCCCAAGTGCAACCCCACCCAGACAGCGACCTGCAGTCAGGAAGACGCGCAGATGGGCAGAGGACGTTTCCCGAGCCTGCTGCAGCAAGCAGAGGACACTGCGTATGAAAAACACCTGCTCAGCGCATTGCCTGACTCCACATGTGAAAGCTGGATGGGATTTTACAGTCAAAGAAACGAGGGAGTCCGTATTCCTAAAAGCTGACCCTAGTGGGCAGGGGACTGGCTCGCCAGGGAGCCCGTGCCCCGTATGGGTGAGATCCTGAGTTTAGTTTAGTTTATTTTTTTAGTCTTGGGGTCACACCCAGGAATGCTCAGGGGTTACTCCTAGCTCTGCACTCAGGAATCACTCTTGGCGGTACTTGGGGGACCACATGAGATGCTGGGGATCGAACCCGAGTCGGCCATGTGCAAGGCAAAAAAACCTGTGTATTTTATTTTTATTTTTTTTTTTTTTGCTTTTTGGGTCACACCTGGCGATGCACAGGGGTTACTCCTGGCTCTGCACTCAGGAATTACCCCTGGCCATGTTCAGGGGACCATATGGGATGCTGGGATTTGAACCCGGGTTGGCCGCGTGCAAGGCAAACGCCCTACCCGCTGTGCTATCTCTCCAGCCCCAAACCTGTGTATTTTTGCTCTGGCTCTGAGAACCTGAGTTTAATTTGCAGCAATGCAGGCCTGGTGAGTCCCAATTGTCCCCCGACCTCCTGAGCACTGCTTGGGAACCCCCTCACCCCCCCACCTTGACATACTTAGGTGGGGGGGGTGGGGCAGAGGGGAGTGGGAAAACAGCATAGATTAAGGATGATTCCATTTATATTCTTACAACGATGTAAATAAACAGCAAATAGGTGAAGGAGCCACCATTATTCCTAGTAGAGAACCCTGGAAGAAGAGCAAGAAGCAACAGGGTTCTTCATGCTGTGCTTGGGACAATTCCACGCTGTGGATCAGGATTTTGCAGCGACCGTGATCCACTGCGATCCTGGGGAGAGCACTTGGAAAGGCCCCTGGCCCCACCTGCCCCCTCCAGCAGCCAAGCGGGGGTAGCTTGGGGTCCACCATGGCGCTAAGGCGACAGCCTCCAAACAGACTCACATGCCCACCCACACATCTCCCCCACCCACACTCCAATCTCGCCCCCCTCACCTAGGGAGACCCAGGGAGCCAGTAAGCAGCGTACTGGCAAGCTGAAGGCTGGGAGCAAGGGAAGCGGGCGCGACGCCCGAGCGTTTGGGCTCGAGACAGGAGGTGGGTAAGGCGCTTGCCTGACCCGTAGCAGAAGCTGGTTCAATGCTCAGCACTACATACGGCTCCCCATGAGCGGCCCTCTGAGCACAGATCCAGGAACAGACCCTGAGCACTGCTGGGTGGGGCTCAAATCCCGCCAAAAATCACAGGTCTGGAGGGAAGCAAAGGGAGCGGACACTTGCGGAGTTGGGACATTCCTGAGCCCAGACATGAAAGCATCCGTGGACATATGCCACATGCCCCTGTGCGTGGGGCTCTGATGGGGAACTCTGGGCACGGAGTAAGGCGTGTTCAAGGAAGGGAAGGCTGGCTGCTCCACACAGACCGAGCAGAAATCCACTTCGAACAGCAGAGTGGAGACATGTGGGCGGGAGCTGGACCATAGGAGAGGGGTGAGGTCCTGAGGGGCGAGGAGCAGGCCCCGCATGGCTAACAGCCTCACCCAAGCAGAGAAAGGGGTGGCTGCTGTCAAAGGAGGCACAGGGCAAAGACGCTTGGCTGGAACAGGACCAAGTCTTGGGTCCCAGGTCACACCTGTGTATGTGTCCTTTCAGGAAAATGCCAAGAAAGAAAAAAAGAAAGGAAGGAAGAAGGGAGGAAGGGAGGAAAGAAAGAAAGAAAGAAAGAAAGAAAGAAAGAAAGAAAGAAAGAAAGAAAGAAAGAAAGAAAGAAAGAAAGAAAGAAAGAAAGAAAGAAAGAAAGAAAGAAAGAGAGAGAGAAAGAAAGAAAGAGAGAGAGGGGGGAGGGAGGGAAGAAGGGAGGGAGGGAAGGAGGGAGAAATGAAAGAAAGAAAAAAGGAAGGAAGGAAGGAAGGAAGGAAGGAAGGAAGGAAGGAAGGAAGGAAGGAAGGAAGGAAGGAAGGAAGGAAGGAAGGAAGGAAGGAAGGAAGGAAGGAAGGAAGGAAGGAAGGGAAATGAAGGAGGGACTGAGGGAGGGACTGAGGGAGGGACTGAGGGAGGGACTGAGGGAGGGACTGAGGGAGGGAGGAGGGAGGAAAACTCTTGGTCCAGCCCTGGGAGCCACCTCCCTGGCCCGTGAGTCCATTTTTAACATTGCATGCAATTCACCCTTGAACCCATTTCGAGTGGACAGTCCAGTGCCTTCAGCACTTCCACCATGGTTGCAGCTCTCCGGACCCTCTGGTTCCGGAGTGTCTGACTGTCCTGACAGCAAACTCCTAAAGCAGCGGTTCCTTCTGGCCTCACCCTACTCCCAGCAGCCACTTGCGACCTTTCTGGATCTCTGCCCTGTGTCCCGGGCTGTTCTTGCTTGCTCCTGCCAAGGGGTCAGACCCTCTGTGACTGCTCGTGCTGCCACCCATGCCACCCTGCAGGACGGAGAGCGAGCTGGAAGGAGCACGTCCCTTCGTGGTCTCTGCCCTAACTCTCCACAACCGCCAGAGGGTGGAAAAACACACCCCCGCCCTGCCAACGACAACCCACAAGCTAAAATACTAGTCACCTGCACAAAGAGGGGATTCCCACAACAGCGAGGAGGCATCTGGGATCCTGATGCTCCAGGGGAAGGAAGAGACAGAGTGCCCGTCTGCCCCGCACCCACCAGCGGGCACCGTCCCGCGCATTCGAGCACTTCACCCTGTGAACCCAGTGATGCCCCGACTGGGCGGTTTCAGAGCAACAATGAAGGTTGGGCTGTCCCGGTGTCCCGTGGAGACCACACTCTGAGAAGCCGGAACCTTCCCCAATGCAGTGGGGCACGGAGGATGGAAAGACGGGTGGACATCCTCACGCCATCCTACCGCATCACAGGAAGATCTCATTCTGGGGGAATATACACGGCTCTGGTGGGGCTGGAGGGATAACACAGCGGGGAGGGCATCTGCCTTGCATGCAGCCAACCTGGGTTCGATCCCCAGCATCCCATATGATCCCCCAAGCATGGCCAGGAGTGATTCCTGGGTGCAAAGTCAGGAGTAAACCCCTGGGCATTGCTGGGTGTGACCCAAAAAAGCCAAAACAAATAAATAATGAATACATAAATAAGTAAATAAATAAATGTATCGCTCTGGTGTGGAATGCCTGATTCCAGGTCCCAGGACCGTGCACAGGGCCGGGACACTCGCCTGGCCTGTACCCTATTTCCACCACATGGTCCCCAGCATCACTGCAAGCAACTCTAGAGGACCCCTGGCCCACATCTCAGGCCCTCACAGGGAGCCATGGACCCTGGTGGTCAAGAAGCACCAGAAATGGATCCCCTGAATACACTTGGGAACCCCCAAACATAACCCTGTCCAAAGTAACTTTTCTGAGCCCAGACTGTATAAGGAGAGACCCAGACAGTAAAGAGGAAACTTCGGTCTTAATTTCATCACTGGGATTCTGCCCTCTATACGGATCTCTTTACCCAAAGAAATGCCCATGCATTTTGTTTTGTTTTGTTTTGGGATCGCCCCTTTGCAGCCATGAGACATTTCCTAATTGCTCTTGCTTTATGCCGCTTTTGGAGGTGAATGCATCTCGCAGGGTTTTATGCAGAGACTAATAGACGGTCACAGCTTTGTCCTTCGCGTTCCAGCCCTTTAACTTTAATTTGCTTTAAAGGAACAGGAAACTGGCAGCTGGTCCGGTTGCTTCTTCTCGAGGTACTAACAAGCCCCTCCTGCAGGAGAGGCCGGTCTACAGATGTGTGACTAGCTCTTCTGCTCTAGAAAGATTATTCTGGAGCCCTCTCCAAGGCTGCCTTGGAGAAGTGGAGCCCAGGGACCCGAGACAGTATGGGGTTAAGTCACTTTGCACCTGACCGACCCTAGTTCAATCACTGGAACTGCAAATGGTCCCTCAAATGATGCCAGAACCAAGAAACTGCCTGGACACTTCCAGATGTGACCCCAACCCTGCCCTCCTCCCCCCCCGACACACAAAAAAGTTCAGCTCGGGAGCCCAGAGCGGGCAGGGGCGGGAGGGGCTGCGAGGCTTACCGCGTCCATCAGACCCCTCACCGTGGGCGACTTCAACATCAACGCATCAAAGACATCATCGGTTTCTTTCCGCACATACAGGAGCACTGGGAGAGAGCAGAGGGAAGCGTGAGCGAGGGGACCGAGGCTGCCACCCACGATGGGATTCCAGACCCAGACGGCGTCCTGGGGTCCACGCCGGGTGACACTCACAAGTGGGCGATTGCCTACACCGGGCTCAAGGCTCTGGCAGGGAGCCAGGCGTGAGTGCACGGCACAGGCCCTGAGTGCCGAGGGCGCCTCCTCTGAGCCCCTGACCCAACCTGTGGCTTGATAACCTGCAATTCATCCAAGAAGGTGCAAGGAGGCCATGAAGCAGGACCCGCCTCCCACCTCCCATGCAGGAGGGCAGGCGGGTGGCAGGCTGCAGTCACGGTTCTCCTCTCCTTAGTCTGCGGGAAGTTCTCACTCTGAGTTTCAGACTGAATGTCAGAGTAAGGGGGACATGCCCCTGGAGTGGACAGGGCAGGGTCTGCGCTCCAGGGTGTGCTGACAGCCATGTGCTGGGGCCCACACCCAGGGGTGCATGTTCACTTGCTGGGTCCTGGTGGCTCCCCGACACACACCCTCCACATGTCCCACATGCCAGCACGGGAGGCGCAGGCAGGATGGGGGTGGCACCCAAGGGACCCACAGAGCTCTCCTTTGTATTTGAGTGTTTGGGTCCTAGCCAGCAGTGCTGGGCTTACTTGTGTGGCTGTTCAGGGGACCATTTGAGGTGCTGGGGAGGGACCCCGAGTCAATGCATGCAAGGCCAGCGCCCTACCACTGCCCTCCAGGCCACCCACACCTCCCCCTCGCCCACACCTCCCCCCAACGCCAGAGAATCATCCTGACAGGTGACCACAGAAGCCAGATGAGGCCACGTGTGGGGGAAGGTCTACTCTCTGGCCCAGAAAGGCCCAGTGTCTGGTGCTCCTCAGAGAGCAACTTGTCAGGAGCTCCAGCGCACACTGGCCCTCCCTGGTTGAAGCCCCTCCTGGAAGCCCCCACCTTGCAAGCAGGGGCCTGGGGTCACTTCCAGTGATGCCTCACCATATAGCGGGGTTCCACTGCTTGAGGCTCGGGCCAGGCCATGGGGTGCTGCTGGGTCCAGTGGCACTGGGGACTGGCGCTGGGGACACTAGGTCACCTCCAGTGGGGCTGGGGAGGGTCACCAGGGTTCCTTCCCCAAAGAAGCTCAAGGGGCCACATGGCACTGAGGATGAAATTCATGTCCTTGCCCCTGACTCCCAAACCCCAGGCTACTGCTCAAGCCCCATGGTGGCAATTTTTGCACTGGTTTTGCTTTAAAAATAACCTCAGGGGCCAAAAAGATCATATAGCAGGGAAGGCACTTGCTTTGCACATGGCAACCCTGGTTCGATTCCTGGCATCCCATATGGTCTTCTGAGCACCCCCCAGGAGTGATCCCTGAGTCCAGAGCCAGGAGTAAGGCCTGAGTACCATGGGATGTAGCCAAAATTAAAAATTAAATTAAAAATAAAAGTCTAATCCTCCAACAGCTGAGATCTCCCCTCAACCCCTGGCACACACAGAATTCTTTGGGGGCCCCTGGCATCTGTCACTGGGGTGCCTGGTTACCGGGAGAGCACTGGAGCAGAACCGCCCGGAATGCAATCTCTGCTTCACTATTTATGAGCTCTGGGAGCTGGGTGGGGCTTTGATCTTGTTCTCTCAACATCTGCAGAATGGAAACTAGAGTTCAAATCTCAGGATGGAACAGGTAGTGCAGAGGGCAGAGGGCAGAGGGCTTGCCTGGCACCTAGCCAACCCAGTTTCAATCCCCAGCACCACACACGGTCCCCTGAGGGAGTGACCCCTGAGCACTGCTGGGTGTGGCCTCCCAAAAACACAAACAACCGAAAAGAATCTGAAAAACCCATTCTTTGGACTAGCCAGCACACTGTAGCACTATTGCCCCGTTGTTCATCAATTTACTCGAGCTGGCACCAGTAACGTCTCCATCGTGAGACTTGTTACTGTTTTTGGCATATTGAATACGTCACGGGGAGCTTGCCAGGCTCTACCGTGCGGGCGACACACACTAAATACAAATGCAGGCTATAATTACTTTGCATGATTCCTATTTGGGGGCGAGGGAGGGAGTGTATTGGTGAAGGAGGCAGTGCTCAGAAGTGACCCCGGGGGTCACCCTTGTGATTCTCAGCCTGGCAGCACTGGGTTCACCAGTGAGGGAGGGGAGTGGGGGTCCCGGAGATGCGGGGATGCGGTGAACTCAGGTAGGCTTCGTGCCCGCCAGCTCCATGCTGGAGCCTCGGAGTTTCCTCCCCGGCTGTGCTGTGTGGCCTCCACAGAACCCAGGTCTGATTCTAACGCAGGAGGCAGGGGCGCGTGAGAACGGGCTCGGCAGGCGCTGGGGTGGCGTGAGCATATCTGCACAGTGTTTGCGTGTGTCTAAGGTGCTCCCCACACTGACATGCCGGTCACAGCAATGCCCCCGGCGAGGTCCAGCCTGGCACTGACCCGGCGGAGACTATGATACTCCAGGCCAGACCCCGAGTGACAGGTCCCATGCGTGCTAGATCATCAGCACTCACGGCGACTCTACTGGCCACTGCCATCCCCCCCTCTGTCCAGTGAGGATATGTGGGAGGTCACCTGGGGCCTCTCCAAGGTTCTGCATCTCTTGGAGGGGGAGGGAGGCCCAAGGGGACTCTAGGCCAGGAGATAAATGACATTTTGCCAAGTTCAAACTCTCACTAAAGTGGCGTCAGCCCACCAGTGTGCGCCGGGGACAATCTTAAGCTGGTTGGCACCAGCTCATTCTGACTCGCTGGCAGCTCCTGGCATTAGCCACAGCAGGAGCCCACGGCCCCCTCTGCCACCACCCTCACAGGCTCCCCGAGTTTCTCTGGGTCCTTCTGTCTCATGGCTGGGCGAGATGGAGACTCACGACATTTCCCCCCCTAAGAAGCAAGAAACGATGTTTGCTGAAGGTGTTGGACAGGCCGGGTCAAAGCACAGCAAAGCGCTGGACTTCCTGGGCCAGTACCAGGGTCAGGGCCGGGGCTGCCGTCCACGACAGCAGGGGCGCGTCTGCGGGAACGTACCTCGCTTCATCCCTTCTTCCTTCATCTGCTTCGCAGGGGCCGGCCCGAATTCCTCCTCCATGGGCCGGAACATCCGTTTGACAAGGACGCTGCTGCTGGAAAGTGGGGTGTGGTGGTGAGGAGCATGCCGGAAGCCCCACTTATTCACCTCCCCCCGGGGGCCCCCGCTCACACACTCTTCCCTCCCCTGCAAGCCCCAGGGCCCCCTGCCCTGTCCGAGGCAGAACCCAGACCCCTGTATCTTTAGGGAAGCTGGGGACCCTTTGGGTCTCACCGCTATGGCCTGCACCCCACCACTTTCCTAATGGGACCACGGGGGTGGGTGGGCAGCAAGAGTGAGCCAAGGGTCTGTGGGGTGTTCTGGTTACACCCACCCTCCCACTGAGCTAGTGCCCTCTCTCCCGACAGCCCCACTGGTGCTCCCTGAGGAGTCCTCCCCTGCTACTTTGCCTCCATCTGGTGCAAGCAGACGGGAGTGGACAGTGACCCCCAAGACCCGCCCTTTGCTTCCTCGTGGGAGGGCTGCTGGGCCCGTTCTTGAGGGGGCCACATGCGGCCTCGCCCTGTGTGGCCAGTGGGATCTATGTGCCTGGCCCCCACTCCCTGTCCTTCCTGAGTGTCTCCAGGCGTGGAGCTCTGAGCGGGAGCATGAACCATCCAAGCACAAGGCCCTAGACGTGATCCCCAAACAAGTCAAGACAGGACAGGAGGCTGAGGAGAGAGGACAAGAATGAAGGGATGGAGGGCAGGGTGCACACTGGAAGGACAAAGAGGGAGGCAGAGAAGGAACGTGGGGGAGAGTCGCTCAGATGATGGCTGGGAAGAGGCTGCGCCTCCATCAGCACCAGATCCCAAACTGTCCGGACGAGACTGGGGGTCCAGCTCCCCGACCAGTGCACAGAGACCTTCAGGCTCCGAGAAACACAGATCCCTGCCCTCAAACCATTCCCTATGGATGTCTTTGTCCTTTGGGAGTTATTTATTCATTCTCCAGTTGAGCCAAGGGTGGTGCCTCATGGCTGAAATCGAGGGTGGTCTGGGAGGGAGGGGGTAAAAACTATAAAACTAAGGATGGAACTGGAGAGATGGCCAGAGGCAGTGACCAGTGTTTCTCACGCCAGAGTCCTGGGGCCAGTCCCTGCCTCTGAGCACTGCAGGCAGCGACCCCTGAGTGCTGAGAGCAGCCCCCGAGCACTGCCAGGTTGTAAACCCCAAACCCAACAACAGCCCCAAACATCAACAACAAGCAGGGGGAGGGGCACGGAGAGATAGCACTATGGTCAGGGCACTCAGCTCACATTCGGCCAGCCTGGGTTCCATCCCTGGTACCCCATAGGGTCCCCCAAGCCTTCTAGGAGTGAGCCCTGAACACTGCTGGATGTGGCCCAAATCCAAAACAAAACTAATAATGAAACAAAAACCAAACGATCAAACAACCAAAACAATAAGACCCACAACAAAAAAACAAACAATCAAACAACCGAAACAATAAGACCCGCAAAAAGACCCCACAAAACATCCCAAATGATGGACAGGCCACTTCCAACAGGTCAAGGTGTTCAGCTGACAATGCATCACCTCACCATTGAGGCAGGGTGGGTCATCGTGGGGACCCTCCACCCTCAAGATGACCTGCCTTTGCCCAGGGTGCTTTTTTGTTCTGGGTCAGTCAAGGTTCTGGAACAATCCAGGCCAGCCAGGTCCAGGGAAGCCCCTGACCAGGAGGGTCAGTTCAGTAGCTGAGGGGAAGCCCCTTGGGAAGGGTGACGCCCGAGCCCCTTTCAGGCCAAGAGCAAAGAGCAGCTGCAGTGTCAGAACAGGGACAGCGGGCGTGGCGGGCACCGGTCCCCACCTTCTCACCCACAAAGCAGCCACATTTTGTGGTCACACAAGTGAGGGGACCTCGGGAAGGGAATAGTCCATTCTGGTATGCCGGGAGTCTGGAGAGGGAGACTGGAAAAACTCCAGAGGGTTCCACAACCTTCCACTTTCTAACCAAATTCCATAGGTTTTTGCTTTCCCAACACGCTGACCTGCTGCGCCATTGAAACAGCAGCCCGGAGAAACGGCTTTCTCAGCGAGGCTGAACAGCGAAGGCAGCTCTGAGCTTCAACAGCGCCTGGCCATGTTCTGAAGCTCAGAACGCCTTTCGATTTAATTTTGTTGTCAGGGCAAGTTGGGGAGCACAGAGGGACGTACCCAGCTGTTCTCAGGGCTCTGTGCTCTGTGCTCTGTCAGCACTCAGGGGAGCCCAGGTGATGCTGGGGATAGAATTGAGGTCAGCCACGGGCAGAGAGAGTGCCACCACCCCTGAACTGTCTCTCTGGTCCAGTGCTTAGAGTTCTCAGCACCATCGCTTGTAAGGAATGGTCTGGAGGGAAGCAGTATGGATGTGCTACTTTAAAGGGGGGAAGCCAGGACTGGAGCTATAGGTCAACAGATAGGGCACTTGCCTCGCATGCGACTGACCCGAGTTTGATCCCTGGCACCACCTATGAGCCCCGCCAGGGGTGATTCCTGAACACAGAGCCAGGAGTAAGTCCTAGGCAGCAATGGGTATGGTCCCACCTCCTCCCCACATTAAATAATTTTTTAAAATAAAAATGGGGGAAAGCAAGGTTCCCAAAAGTTGTTATATTTACAGAAGTCATAAGGTTGGGATCAGATTCAAATCCTCGCCCAAACAGTTTCTCAAACTTTTTTTTGGCCATGGTCCCTTCTGATTTAACTCCTTCCTGTCCTAACATCCACCTGTTTCCCCAGTCGCCTGGGAAGTCCCAGAACAAAATGAAGAACATCAGGGACCGGCAAGGCTAGACGCAAGAGTTGGGTTGCACGGAGACTCCGAGTCAGTCTCACCCCCAACACCTAGAAAAAATTCATCTCTGGAAACCTTGGACTACTCATTCATTATAAAGGGGCCATCATTCTAGCATCTTCCCTGAGGGATCTTGAGAAGATGTGATGCTACTCATTCACTTATACATGCAGTAGCAAATTCCTACACAGTATTCACACAGAGCTTCCAAAGAACTGGAATGAGGCACCTGTGGAGAGCCTGGGTCCCCAGCATTCCAGCAGATGCAGGAGCCGTTCAAGAGCCAAAGGGAGAGAAGTGGGTCAACCATCCCCCTAAAGGTCATCGGCTTATCAGGCAGCGGTTCCGGTCCAGGTGGAGGCTGGCTTACGAGTGAGCCCAGCATTTCCAGGTTTTAGACACCTTCTCACCCACCAGGCGAAGTTTCCCATCAGAGTTCTTAGAGCTTTTCTTATAGAGAAACGCTGCTATTACACGTGAGGAAACAGAAGCCACACGGTCAAGGGAGCCAGCCCTAGGGTTCACCTGGGGCCGAAGCTGCCCAGGAGTAAGATGACGGCTTGACCCTGCCATGACATCCTGTGTCCCTTGTCAAGTGGAGGACGAACCGATTAGAACTGATAGTGTTAATCTACCAAAACTCACTCCAGACCCTGGGAACAGACTCCCCCCGTGCCACACTAAAAAGAATCATCTAATGATTTGGAAGTTGTGGAGTTTAGAACTTAAGTCAGATTCTGGACAGGACCTGGTCCTGACCAACAGGTGATTTACTGGACTCGAGATTCTCTATTCTTCAGAAGGGGGTGGGAAGGGGGCCTCCCTTTTTTGGTAACTTGCCAGACAAATATTTTAAGCATAGGGTCTTTGTGGGAGCTACTTAAATTCTGCTGTTGTAGGACAAGGAGGCAACAAGATAAAGAAATTTGACATAGCTCTGTTCTAAGAAACCCTTCTAAGGGACACTTAAGTTTCATATCACTTTTTTCCCACGTCAGGTGATATTCCATTTGGTCTTTGGGCCATGCTTTGCCAGTCTCTGCTGCAGGAAATGAACACAGCCATATCTGCCTCCCTTACTTCACCTTGAAATGTGTGACAAGCAAATACCTAATTATAGAGAAATAGAGACACCCTGGTTTGAGTCTACTATGGAAAAAACAATCTCAAGATTTTAGGTAAACACATGCAATGCAAACCAGGATTTCAGTTCTACATATGTTACAAAGAAACTGACAGATGAATGCAGTTCTAGATTGTTCTATTAGAAGAACAGCATACAGGACATAAGAAGAAACCATCCCAACAGAACTTCCAATTAACGTCATTTAGATGGATGTTGACTTCTGAAAGTCAGTGATAAGGGTATTCCCAGCCCACTGGGTGGCATGTTGAAAGCATGACTCTGTTTTCCCCAAAACAGAAGTGGGACAGATGGGCTGTTTGGAAACAGAGAAGGGATATTTAACCTTTCTTCCACGTGCTGGAGAATGAACCTCTTACATTTCAGGTACGCAGCCTAATTCTGTGCTCCATCCCCGGGTCCCCGATGTGGAAGAAAGAATGAGACTTCCCCAGAAAACAGAGCTCCCAGTGGGTAGAGAGAGCTGACTTTCTCTCCACAGTTAGCAAGAGGGAAGACACCCATTCAACGGGCAAAGTCACTTCTGAGAGCTGTAGCTGTGTGCAAGTATAATCTCCCACACAAGAGAGATTACGCTGGATGAAAGACCCACCCCGGAGAAAATTCAGGTGTTTCTGCCCTCCATGGAGCTATTCTGGAGACCCCCCTTCAAGAACACAGCACAGGTGGGACAGGAACCTGTCTATGAGATAGGAATGTCCAAATAACATTGAAGTTTCCTTTCTGGGTCTCCAATTCTCAGAGCTACAGCACACGTCCCGGACAGTGAGTCCCACGCTTTCTCCCACACAAGACGTGGACAACCCCAGGAGATTTCCGTGGCCCTAGGTGGGGTTTCCTAACTTCCATCTTTAGGAGGAGCATGGAAGACTCTCAGCACTCTCCGTACAAACCAGTGCGGCCCCCAGAGTCAGGGCGCACACCCCACAGGAAGGCTCTCTGGGTGGAAGAGCAGATGCGCCCTCCTCCCCTCTTCCCGCACTGGCTCAAGCTCAACTTCCTCTGGTGCTGAGGCTCAACAAAAGCTTCAGCACATGGACTGTGCAGGAGAAGGTGGAACCAAGAGATGGAGCGGTGGAAAAACAGCTGGTTATTCAGAGGCAAAGCCAAGGAGAGGAGAGGGAGATGCTTGAAAGGAGAACGGTACCGGTCCACCCTGGATTCTCGCCCAGAATCAGGCCTTCACCCACTCTGGACCCAGGGCGGAGAGAAAGCACTCCCACCTCACCCCACCCCGCTTGCCCACGGGCACCCAGGGACATTTTCACCAGCAGGAGTTAACAGAGTCTTCTTACCCTTCTCGCTCGTCATCCGTGTTGTAATATACCTGTAGGATAGAAGAACAAGCTCAGTTGAGGACCAGACAGGCAGTGCAGGTGGACGTGGTGGGGTGCAGATGCTTCTAAGGATGCCTCAAAACTCAGTAGCGGCAAACTACAGGCCTCATGGGACAAGGAAGAGCTGGTCCCTCTCCTTCACCCCCGCCCCGATGAGACTATGAGATGACACCCACGACCTGCCCCTGGCTACTTATTAAGCTCCTCAACGGCCATGATCCAGAGACACACCAATGAATCTCAGAAACAAGCAGCTTGCTGCAGAGATCTCTCCAGACCCTAATTATTGAAATTTTAGAATTCCAGGAGTACGTGGCTGCTAGAGTGGCCTCATGACATTATATGCTATACATAATAAGCAATACAAAAGAAATGTCTAGCATTGCCTTTTCGGCAGGTTTGAATGGTGGTGGGAAAGTTCCAAATAGTAATGGTGGGGCTGGTGTAGAAATATTGAATGTAATCAAAGTAGAGAGAGTATGGTGGAAAATGCCACACAGGCAGGAGTAGGGTTGTGATGGGGGTGGATACTGGGGATTTTGGTGGTAGAAAATGTGCACTGGTGAAGGGATGGGTGTTCGATCATTATATGACCGAAACTCAAACATGAAAGCTCTGTAATTGTATCTCATGGTGATTCAATAAAACAAATAAAAAAAATTTTTTTAAAGTTAATTGTGGGTCTCTCCGGAGCTCAATCTGTAGGACCATTTGTTGGGGGGTGGGGGGAATAACACCCACTAACATCAGACAGTTTTGCAGAGCAATTTAGAGCAATCCCTGCTCCAGCCCAACAGAGAAAGAGCAGTGCCTGGACCAACATTCTCCCCGCAAACCACCCCTCAGAGACTCTTGGGTCTTCTGGGGTGCTGCCAAATGCAGGTGCAGCTACTTAGCGACTCCAGTTACCAGGATTCTTGGGCAATGAGTCAGGCGAAACAAGAAACAAGAAGCCAGGGATTGTTTCCCCTAATCTGGTGTCTGTCTACTGTATTGCCTGCTCTGCTTTGCTTCTTCAGCATTAAACGATGCTGGTGAAGGTGTCCTCCGGTCGCTAGCTGTATTAGAGTCAGTAGGTGTTTCATTAGCTACTCGTGGGGTGGTCCCAGAAGCGAGGGGACCTAAGCACCGACCACATGACTAGGGATGACTAGGGATTAGAAAGGTCCTGAGGTTTGTCTGCTCCCTGCCTGGGTGCTTCACGGGCTGCATGAATGCATCCACCCTCGCTGGCACAGGATGGACATAGCCCTCGGTGCCGCTGGCGGGGGATCCCAAGAGGATGCAGCCTCCCCTTGCCCTCAGGAATGGTTGCCATGGCAATCTCTGTTACCGCCTTGGCCAGAGCATGGTCATTTCTCTCCTCTCACACATGACCCGCTATTGCTTCCTTCTTGACTCTAGGGCTCACTGCATGCATTTAACTTTGTCTTTCTCAAATCCCAACTAGCTTATAAATAAATAAATAAATAAAAGAATCTGAAGACCTTTTGATAGGTACAAATTCCTCCCCAAGGACAAGGGCTGGGGAGTGGGCGTGTCCACGTGGAGCCCCGCCTCCAGGATCCTACTCATTTGCATACAGATCAGAATTTCCATCCTCACTGATTGGATCAGTGGAACTACAAAGCAGGCACTTTGGAAGCTTCCCTCTCCTCCCAGGGCAGCTTGCTCAGCTCTGGGGAGGCCCCAAATGCCACAGACACATCATCTTTTTGGACACCAATACTGGGCACCTCAGCCCAATAAAGGTATTCAGTTGAGATTTGGTGCAAACGATGTTCTCCTAAATCACAGCCTTTAGTATTTAGTTTTCAAAATAAGGACTCAGGTTCCCCAGCTTAATTCTAGGTCCTTGGAATGAATGGAAATCCAAGGAATTGCTGTGATGCAGCTGAGGCGCCTTGGGCATGGACCAGGACGTCTCAGTACCATGAGCATTAGGGGCACCAGCCCCAGGTTCTGCAGAGCCTGACCAAACTCATGCCCACAGGGAGGCCTGAGCTACACTGTCCCTGCCCCCGCCCCCTCCCTCCCTACTGCTAAAACAGACTCATCTTCTAAAGAGCCTTTTTTGTTCTCTATGTCAGAGTTGCCCCACTCTTGCTCTTCTCGTGCCTGGCACTGCCAGCTTCTTCCTTTCTGCCTCTGGACACAACCGGAAGCAGCCGGGTGTCAGGTTCTGAGAAGAGCGACCTTTCAGGTCCTAGCAGGCTGCCTCGGTGGGGCCCTGCCCTTAGCCGAGTGAGCTGGGAACCTCGGCCTATTCCTGTGTTGTCCTGGGCTAGTGGTCTCCTACTGAGAAAGGTCAGAACTCTGATGCCAAGGCCAGAGGAGCAGCCAGGGGTCCCTGTAAAGGCCATGCCCAGAAGGTAGAGCTGAACAGCCCTGGTGGCGATGACCAGGGGACACTGAAGGGCAGGGTGGCTACAGCTCCAACCAGCTTGCACTACCCGTGCAATTCAGCCACAGACTCGGCGCCCGGCTGGGCACCTGGGGAGGGCAAGTGAGGCCAGATCCAGCAGCAGCCAGATGGGTCACCTTCTCCTGGGGCGTTCACACACAGTGTGGCACATTTCCGAGAAATCTTGCCAAGAGAACAGGTCTGGGGATCGGGTTTGACACTGAGCTGAAGTCAGATGGTGACAATAAACAGTGAGAGCAGGTTAACCTGTTTATTCCCACTTCCACACGGTGTGGGGACTTCTTATCATCAGATCTCACGGGGGCGCGGGGACAGAGAGCTACTATAGGGGTGAAGGCCTGATGCTGCTGAGTCCGGTTCAATCTGGCACTGCATACGGGTCTCCATCAGGACTGATGCCAAAGAGCTAAAAGTAGACCCCAGGCACTGCTGGGTGCCTCCCCACCCCCAATAACAACCTCCATCTCAAATGTTTTTAATTAAAAAAAAAAACACACACAAAATTTTTTTTTAAGAAACCATGGATCCAAGGTGATAAATAGCCATCATCTTCACTAGAAATCTAAAAAAATTCTAAGTGGGGCCAGAGAGTAAGGACTTGCCTTGCAGGCAGCTGTAAACCCTGAGCATTAACTGGGTATGTTCCAAAAACAGAAGGTTGGATGCTGGCATTTCCTACCTCGTGAAATCATAATAGTTTCCTTTCCCCTCTCTGTACCCCTACTTCTTCTACACATGGCAGACGAGGTGGGAATGTTCAATTTGTTTTCAGTAAAGAGGTGCTAAGAACAAGGCCTGTATTTGGGGACCATGCTGTGTCATAAAGAGAAACCCCCAAAAGCCCAGGATGCGTTTTATCTCCCACATATCAACAACAACAGCAGCACTAGGGAACAAAATATTCTCAATAGAGGAAAACCAAGGGGGTCACTCATGGTTTCTCCGACCCAGACTGAGGATTGTCCCAACAGTGTCTGAGCACTTGCAACGGAGGAACTAGAGGGTGTCTCTGCTGCTAAACCTCACAACAGACCTTCTACCAAGAGAACTTGGAGTTCCCAGATTTCATTAAAGCCCAACTGGTTTGGTGAAAGGCAGTTCTGATTAAGGTTAAGGAAGGAATTTTTTCATAAACATTATCGCTTGAAATAAATAATACCAAAACTATTTCAGGAAAAAAAAGAAAGAAAAATTTTTATCTCCAGTCCTACTCACAAAGTGCTATCATTTTTCTTCCTCTCTCCCTTCAAATTCGAGAATATGTTTGGAACCACAGCACCAAACTAACCCATTTTCTCCCTTTCCATCACTAAGCATGATCATAACTTTTTCTCATGTGGCTACAACATTCCACAGTTATAATTTAAGTGGCTGCACAATAGGCCATCAATCTGAGCTACCAGGATGCATGCTATTTTTTTATTTTCCTTTCACTCGAACATATGTCTAGAAGACAGAAATGGTGACTTGCCTACGGTATCACTTTTCTTTTGGTGGTAGATGATTTACCTATTCACCGGGAACTGTTCATTTACTAAGAAAACAATTGCTGACAGTTTGATTTTGATTTTGATTTTTCCCTCCCGGGGCAGTTGTTGACGTTTGAGGCGCAGTTCCATTTCCCACCAGGAGGTGGAGCGCCGGGGCATCACATGAGCCCCACAGCCCCAAGCCAACAAAACCCTTTTCATCCACTTATCAGCCTTCCTTCTTCCTCTTTCATTGCTTTGTCAACACTACACTAAGTTCAGCTCATTCTCTTCTTCCCCTTAGTAAGTCTGCTTCCTCTCCTGAGACATTCCTTTCTCTGAAAAAATCCATTCTCCATAGGGAATGAGGGGCTCCGTCCCATGCCTGGAAGGGGAAAGCTTTTTCTGTCTGCAGTGATTCTAGCAGGGAGGGCGGGTGGCAGTACACAGATGGGTCCTACCTGGCCTGTCCTCTGCAGGTTTGCAAAGTGCACATCGGGGATGAAGAGGACGGGCTGGGAGTGTAGGTCGGGCATCGTCTTGAAGTAGGTGATGTCACTCTTCTTCTGCAGAGGGATAGCTGCCAACTTCCCGTCGGCGGCTGGACAGGACCAGAGAACGCAGAAAGGAGAGGGTCACGCATGGCCAAGTGCTCTCAGCTCCAAGCACTCGCTCAGTCTGAGCTCCAGCTCACCATCTTCTCCCGTGAAGACCACCCAGGTGAATGTGTTTTCAAAGCCACTGACCTCCCCACCCTGTGCCAGCAGGACGGGCACAGCCCAATGGGGAGGGAGGAGGTGGCAGCGGCTTGTGACTAAGTTTCTCTTTGCTCGGACATGCTGTGATGAGGAGCATTATAGGGCTCTCTGCTCCCCACCAGGTCTCCACCTCCTGTGAGGGAAATAGTTTGATCTGCAACCCGCTTCTTCCCACTGCTCTTCGGCCCCGAACAATCAGCCACACTCACAGTTGTTGCTGCACTGGGTTTGGGACGCCTGGCCTTTCCCCTTCTTCCTGTTCTGCTTCCTCTCTTCATCTCGGATTTTTCTTTCTGCTCCCTATCAGGGAAAAACAAACAATGGCAGGCATGTGACAGGAGCACGCAAAACTCCTATCCGCACATAAGTCCCGGAGATCAGCAAGGGTCCCGGGGCGTGGGGAGCAGGCATCCCGCCCGCCCCCATGTCTCCAGGTCCAGGCCTCAATTCCAAGGGTTGAGGCCACTCACCGATGGCTTCTGCGGAGTCCCACCTACCCCAGATTGTCTCCTTTGGGGGTTATTTCAAATTGTGTCCATCCAGAAAGAAATGATTCAGTGCCCTATCCCCACAAAGGGACATGAGTAATGGGACTTCAGTGATTTTAGTAATATGCTCTAAGAAGGATCACTGGCTAGTCCACTGACCTCATCCCCACCAGTGGAGAAAGCACTGGGAGTGAATTTCTTGTAAAACTTCCTGTGTTTGCACTTAATGGGGCTTTGGAAACTCAGCAGAGTATCAGAAAAGGTGAAGACTTTATGCAAACAAGTAGACTTTTGGGTGTAGGTATTTTTGGATTATTTGTTTGGTTGGTTTTGGGAGCCACACTGGGCAATGCTGAGGGGTTACTCCTGGTTGTCACTTAGGAATTACTCCTGGTGGTGCTCAGGGATCAGACAGGATGCTGGGAACCAAACCCGGGTTGGCCACATGCAAGGAAAACGCCCAACCCGCTGCACTAGCACTTTGGCCCCTCACATAGGTTTTTGTCTTTGTTTGAAAGCAGATTCCTGATTCTAGCCAAAGTCAGCTGTGACATAAAGCTGATTCACAATCAATGGAGGCATCAAATGGAGACATCTTCAAGTCGGGCCTTTTCTTGGGAGTTAATTCTTGAGGAATGAGTGATTACAACTAACCTTACTGGATGGTGCCGGGTATATTCTACAATTTTGTCTAAATAAGATCTGGACAGTGACAGGATTTGAATTTTAAGTTTTCATTTTGAAACCCTAAAACTTGCAACTACCAAAGGGAGCAATTTGTTTACAGCACGTCAAGTCTGAGTTTTCACTGACATCCTAAAACTTAATGGCAAAAGGGAGTAAAATATTTGGAAATATTTGCTTTAGAGAGTTTGTCTGTTTGTTTAACAAACATAGTATTTTCATAAAATAAAGTGCTAAAGGCACAGGCATCATGGCACCCAAGTGGGTATTGACTATAAGCACATATTCGATTCTTTTAAATGAAGATGCATGTTTTAATTTTAAGTTGTTCTTATTTTTCTGCCAGGCCCCATTGTATAAAATAGCATGAGAAAACATAGTCTATTGCAAAATTAAGATAGTATAGTTTATCTGATGCTGCTCAACCTACACTCTTCCTTCCTACCAATTATTTTCAGTGGTAAAATCAGTTAAATATTTGAACCTAAACCCAAGGGTGGACATAAGCAAATTATATTATGGAAGCCTTAAGATAACAGTTTTCCTTGAATTACATCTTTTTCACACACTTTTTTTACCACAGATAATTTCAGGAATTCTGATTATACTATTCAGAGCCCAGTCCAATAATAATCGGGTATTGTTAAAAAAAAATGCAGATAGTGTTTATAGGTCGCCAATTGAGGGGTATTTTCTTCCCAGTAGCATATTTGCAAGTACTTTTTCCACTGCTGCTGCTAAAATCTGCTCTATCAAGTCTCTATTCCTCAGTAATTTAAGTTGTTTCCTAATGGTTTGAGTGTTCTATTTTCTCTTCTCAATGGATCGTATTTCTCATCTGCTTCTTCATTGTTCACCTAGTCCTAAATTGTTCCTCAATGTCACCTGGATCAGCCAACCATCTTCATAACAAGATTTAGTGACAAATCCTGGATTCTCTGCAAGAGCTTAATTAATTTAACTTCCTTCTCCTGGTAGAGAAGAATAACAGCTCATATGCATTCCTATGCACCAGTCATCCATTTTTTATAATTTTATTTTTATAAAGTAGTTCACAATATTTGATTACATTTGATATTCAAACATCAATCCCACCACCATTACACCTTCCCACCACCATATTTTGTGTGTTCCTATTCTGAACTCCAACTCCTGCCCCAAGCAGAACTGAAACAATTTATTTTGTATTGTTTGTTATGAATAAACCGCGGAAAATGCTCCAAAAAACTTTTCTTAGAGGAAATTGTGTGAAGATTGATGTGTTTCACCCAAGGGGCCATTAAGCCCTTCTATAAGAGATTACCAACATGTTAAGGGTTGAGCCTTATATGCTTATATCTATCTATCTATCTATATGCATATATATGAATATATATATATAAGCACCAAAGTCATCTTATTTGTTTCATTCTGTCCCAACTTCAGACTACAATAAATGACATCTTCCCAAACCTGTGATTGCCACTGGCCAATACCATTTTCCTGCTTGTCTGTGAATTGACAGTCGGAGAATAGAGCTGAGTGTCCCAGCAGTGCCCAGGGACAGACAGACCGCTGGCGAGGCCCATTGCTCCCCTCACAGCGCGTCAGCATGCTTCATGTTCATTCTAATGGACTTACAGCCTTTCACTGTGTGTTTGCAGCCCTGTGCAATAGAGTTTGAGTAGAGAGAGCAAAGATAGAGCATGTTTTATCTACCTAGATTAGAATGTTACAATGTACTTAAGACACACCCTAACACGTATCAAGCAATTTTATTTCTAAATTGATTTCCTATTTTTTACTATTTCTATGTGGAAAGGGTTGAAACTCATCTGTTTCAAGATTTACATATGTTCACGTCAGTTTTAGGAGGTCGAGTCTTGCTACAGATGTCGTTATTTCACAGGTATTCTTGGACAGGCCAAGTCCAAAGGAAGAATACAAAGTTGGTGCCAGTCTTCACAGACTCTTGCCCCCTCACATATATGTTTTTAAAATGTCCTTGGGGCTGGAGAGATAGTCCAGTGGGGAGGGCGCTTGCCTTGAACACAGGCCAACGCAGGTTCAATCTCCCACATCCCATACGGTCCCAGAGCACCACCAGGAGTGATCCCTAAATGCAGAGCCAGGAGACGACCCTGATCACCACCAGCTATGGCACCCAAACAAACAAAACGGACCTGCCCAGAATTCCCCGAGAACAGCACAGAAAACCATCCTGAGCATCCCAGTCTCTTCAGAGAAACCCAGTTCTCACTTCAAAAATAAAGCTTTGAGGGGCTGGAGTGATAGCATAGTGGGTAGGGCGTTTGCCTTGCACACGGCCGACCCGGGTTCAAATCCCAGCATCCCATATGGTCCCCTGAGCACTGCCAGGGGTGATTCCTGAGTGCAGAGCCAGGAGTAACCCCTGTGCATCGCCAGGTGTGACCCAAAAACCAAAAAATAAAAAAAAAAATAAAGCTTTGACTCCGCAAAGGCCCACAGAAGTTCTGATACATTAAATTGAGATGAAAAAAAGTTTTGTAAATAGGATATGACCTTTTTGTTCTCTGACTACTACGTGTGACCTCAATATTTTTTTCTAGAAGTTTCATTCCACTCTTGTTAAAATGTGAGGAAGTCTAGTTCTTCCAGTAGAGTGTCATTTTTATTATTTGGTACAATATATATCTTCATTTGAAAATAATTTCCCCCACCTTACTAGTCCACTGCAGAATGTTATATATGATAAACATAGGCCAAAATCAAACAAATCCAATAGATTAACATCCATATATATGTATATGTATGTATATACATATGCATATATATGCATACATATATATAATTTCTAAATTTTTAAGTGTTCTTGATTTATTATCTTGTGCAATTGTCTTTTGCTTGTTTTGGTTTTCTTCCTTCAAGAGTCCTGTTATGCATATATTGGGTCTTCTTTTACCTCTCTTCTCTATTCTTTTCTGACATCTCTTTATCTCTTCTATTTTTTTAAACTTTTGCTTTTTTCCAACTTTTCTTAAGATGTTCTCTATTATATTTATTCTTATATTATTTCTAGTGCAACCTTTACTTTGGAAACATTTGAACCTTTCATTTCTGAATTCTTTCCTGAATTCTCTCACACTTCTCTTCAAATTTTCTACTCTCCAAATACATTTTTTTGGTATGTCTTTTTTAAAAAAAATTTTATTCGCGGCGGGCCGGAGCGATAGCACAGCGGGTAGGGCATTTGCCTTGCACGCGGCCGACCTGGGTTCGATCCCCGGCATCCCATATGGTCCCCCAAGCACCGCCAGGAGTAATTCCTGAGTGCAAAGCCAGGAGTAACCCCTGTGCATCGCTGGGTGTGACCCAAAAAGCAAAAAAAAAAAAATTATTTGCTTATGAATGGATAGATATGGAGAGTATCATGCTAAGTGAAATGAGTCAGAAAGAGAGGGACAGACATACAAGGACTGCACTTATTTGTGGAGTATAGAATAACATTACTCTCCAAATACTTGTCTGAGTTTTTCAAGCTGTGACTTGGACTGGTCTTGACAATTCTGATTTTCTTCCTTTCCTTTGAATCATTTCAAAACATTAGGCTACTGTTTTCTCCTGTTCTGGGGGGTGTCTATTTGGCATGCATCCATTGTCCAAAGCAAAGTCTGATCTTCACCCCTGTTTTCATGAGATTCTACATGGGAGGCAATTGCTTTTCTTTTCTGTTGTTCATTTTAAGTAGACCGAGATAATTTTTCTGTATTTCCAAGATCGGTCCATTCTATATCCTTTTCCCCATGACTTTATTATTTGAAATATCTTTCTTTCACATCTATTTCTTATTTGGTCCAATTCAACTTGCTATCTACTCTCACCAGTTTGTGTCCCAGAGGGGCTGTTGAACATAGAACTTTTCAGCACTCATAGAGCCCCATACTTAGTCCAGCGTGCCATCTCCTTTCCAAACCAGCAAACTGAAGCCTGCAGACTGCATCCCTCCTCCCCAGTTTCACATGCTGTCCCCCCAAGGCAGCACATGAGCTGCCCTAGGCAGATAAGCAGACTCCCTTCTCTTTGGTCATTGAGCGGCTGTGGCCACATACTGGGCACATACCACATTCTTCCCCTCACATACTGGTGTAACATGGTTCTTAAAATGGTTTATTCTTGGTCATATTCATATTTGACATTTATGAGGACTGCTTGCTCTGAATCAAGTACAGGATTGAAGCTTGGCTAAACTGTGCTGTCTCACATGGAATTCCAAGAGATTCAGAAACTCTCCTCCTGAGTGCCTCTTTATTAATCTTTTTTATTTTGTATGTGTCATTTCCACACCTCAAGGCTCAGGTGAGATTGTCCCTTTATCCATAAAGTAATAAAGATTACACTGACAGGCTCTAAGACAGGATCTATATCCGGTAGAAAAAATATTGTTAACTGTTATTGCTATTTTCTAAGTAAGACTCATTGCATAGAGCAATAAATGGGAAGAGATGACTGGCTAAGAAAAATTCATTTCACTCATGATTCTGTAGAGATGAAAGTGGAATTGAGAATGAAAGATTATCACTTCCCCTGTGCTTGATTAGGTGATTATTTTGACACCAGGAGACAGGAGAAAGTGACAAGAGGGAAATGTCATTAACACTGTATCTAATAACAGAATACCTTTATGAGAAACTGTCTGCTTTACTCACTTTGTCGCAGAAGACCTTGATCTGGCAATAAGCTCTATGAATGGGTTTATTGCTGCGATTATTATAACTGTATGTGTCAATCTGAATCATCAACGGAAGTCCTTTCACCCCTTTCTGGGAGGAGAAATCTGTACTCAGGCAATTCACGGTGATGAAAATCTGAGGGAGGGAGAAAGAAAGGAAAAGTTCACAAGTCAACATAATAAGGATTGCTTTTTGAATGCCTTACACTTGAAATAAAAACGTGAGACAAATCTATGAACCAAATGAGGACTACAGACATTCTCTCACATAAGAACATGCTGAGTACATAAAATGATATAATTTATGATTACACATGAATGGGATTGTTTCACTTTCATATTAAATCTTGAATCAGGATGCTGGAATGACTTTCCTTGGTGTATACCAGTAAAGTCTTATCTTCTTTCTCAAGCATGCATACACTAGAAGGTTACCACACCTTCTCCCCAATATGCTAATATTCTTATGTCTAACATTTGCATCAGCTTCTCAAACCCTTGTCTTGTGGGATAAAAGCAAAAACCATACTAGGTAACACTTTTCTGTGGGGAAGACTGTCGAGGCAGGAGGAAGCTTGATAAAAGACATGAGCACCCTCATCTTACAATTTGGGACATCAAGGGATACGGCACATCTATCTTTATTTTTTAAATTTTTTTATTTTATGGCATATCTATCTTTAAATATGGCATGCCCCTGGATTGCCCTGGATGCTGACCGGGAAGCACAATGATGGTTCCCGCAGACCCATAAGTCAGAGGCTGGGTGGGGAACGAGACCTCAAGACGTGCAATAAAGATGCCAATCACTTCATCCAACCATGGCCTTCGGGTCAACCAGGGTGCACTGTCCTCGAGAGGTGGCCATCTCTGCCGGCTGCCTCCCACCCCCGCAGATGGGGCTATCTTGCAGGGAAGGGATAAATACAGCTTTTCAATGCCATCCGAGGGCTCTTCCAGCCACGAAGAAAGCTCTAAGGGCTGAACACGGGCTATGCATGTGGGAGATCCAGCTCTGATGCAGTCTCCTGACCACTGAGCACAGAGCAGGGAGGAATACCAAGCATTATCAGGTGTGCACCCCCTGTAAACTCCCCCCCCCAAAAAAAAAAATAAATGGCCACAAATGACATACACTCAGACTGGCAGGAAGGAGCAGATACTGTCATTGGTCAGCTCCAAGTCCCAACCAGGAGGGCTGGGCAGACTGAACTTGTCTGTTTATAAGGGCTCTGTAAATACACACAGGGCAATTTGGATCACAGCGTCCTGGGTTTATAAAAATGCAAAGCACAGAGACTCCTCGGCTCGTCTTTACCCCACAGCATGGATGGCGCCTGCCGTATCCCATCAAGTAGGGAACAGAATCCCTGACACCGCTTTCCTCTTGCCCAGCAGTGTGTGGGCCAATAGCAAAGCCCATTTCAGTACCTCATGGCATCAATCACAGGCTCCTGGCGCTGCCCTCCAACCCCCCTGGTTGAACTTTAACTGCAATCGGGGTGCGGGGCGTGGAGAGGCATGGAAGGAGATTAACTAAAACCTTGGCTAGGGAACTGATAAGCATTCGGTTGTTTCATCCTGCAAACCCAACCATGTCCTCGCTCCGTTCAAAGCAGGCAAACGGGAGAGGAAATCTCTTGGAAGTTTATCTACAAAGCACCGTTGGTAAATGGGTATTATGAAAACTGAAGGAAAGGGTATGCTTTCCCCGACCAAATGCTCACCCAAACGTGAAGCACAGAAAGTGCTTTTGAACTCCAGAGGAGCCTGACTACGTAAAGAGCACCAAAATACCACCAACAACTGGCCTGTCTCCCAAGAGCTATGGATGTGACATATGCCCACAAAATACTTTCTAAACCTCAGCCCCTTGCTTTTCGATTCTGCAGTTTATTTTCTTGAAAAATAGTAATTTAATCAGGTATATCCAGACAAATATAATTTTTGATTTTGTCATCAGTTCAACTCGGGGAGCCTGGCAAGCTACCCGTGACGTATTTGATACGCCAAGAACAGTAACAACAAGTTTCACAATGGAGACGTTACTGGTGCCCGCTTGAGCAAATCAATGAGCAATGGGATGACAGTGACAGTGACAAACAGTGCATCAGTTCAAAGACTGAGTCAGCAAGAAGGACGGTCCCTACAATACCTCACCAGCCACAGAAGCGAATGCAGGACACTTGGTGATTTTCAACAAAATGATGTTCTGTGTTCGGTGCCTCTTCTGTGGAAGCTCCATTAGCACGGTTGCCACACAAGACAAATGGCTTTGCCCAGGGCCTCAGACCTCTCTATTAAGTGCTCCATGTGTGGATTAAAATAAATATAGCTCTGTGGACTTTAGAATTGCCACCTTTATTTGATTATTAACGCCTAAGATTTTTCTAAGAGCTTGTCATTTAAAATAATGGCCCATCTTTTATTTAGAAAGCAATTTGAACCTTAAGAGACCCATGATTTGAGAGAAAGTGTTTATTTACCTCTTCAAACAATTGTATTTTACATTTTCAAGAAGAGTCTTCTGATGAGAGACCAGAGAACAGAGCTACTGATTTCCAAAGGCTGGGACTCAGAAAAGAGCTCTTTTCCGGGAAATCACACGACCTTGGCCTCCAAATTACAGAAGCTGGGAGCACGCGCAGAAATCTTTTCACTCTCACACACAATAGGCAAATCCACAGGGCGCCTGGACTAAAGTCTCTATTGTTTCCTACCTGGTTCTTGAAATGAAAGACTTTAGAGATGGTTTTCTTACATTTCAGTTTTTCTGGCATTTTTGTGAGATTAGTGTGCAGCTGCCATGTCAAACAGGGATCAAAAGAGAAAGACTAAAAGTAGACAATGTTAATGTGGGTAATCCTAGCCTGGACATGCCTTCATTTCTCTCATGCTTCCAAAGAGCGATCAAGGGTCCACAGAGAGAGAGAGAGAGAGAGAGAGAGAGAGAGAGAGAGAGAGAGAGAGAGAGAGAAAGTATAGTGGGGGGAGAGAGAGAGAGTACAGTGAGTGGAATACAGTGGACAAACGCCTTGCATCCAGACAACCTGGGCCAAAATCCTGTAACTGGTACTGCAGATGGTTCCCTGAGCACCATCAGGAGTGATCCCTGAGCACAGAGCTAGGAGTCAGCCCTGAGCACCACTGGGTATGGTCCAAAAGCCAAAACAAAGAAAAACACACTATTGGCAACATATTCTGCCTCTGTTCTCTGGATTCTTTTTATTTCCGTTTCTAGAACACTCCAACCTTGCTCCCAATCGAAGCCTCTGTGATTTTCTGAGTCACCTACCGCTCTGGGTTCCTTAAGACAGTCACAATGAAAGCTCCCTCTTCCCCTTCAGGACACAGTCACCCCATTAGAAATGGAGCTGATCATGATTTGGAGTGCTTTCACCCTCCTCCCCTGCCCTCCCCCTCCTCCAGCCTTGACCAACAGTACCCAACCCCAGTGCTCTTTTCAACTGGAGTTGCCGTGTTGCCTATCTGGTCAGTGTTGAATTGTCTGCTCCTAAGAAAAGGGGCCCCACCTGCCTCAAACTCACTCCATTCCCGGGCCACGGCACATACACAACAAATATCTGTGGTGTATCGGTAGAAAATCTCTTCTCAAAACACACAGCCCCTCTGAGGGTAGGTAAGAGAGGAAAGAGACCGCTATGACAATAATAACTGGGAATGATCACGCTGTACTAGGTCTGAGGGTTAAAAGTAGGTAAAGGGATAGTCTTGATAACCTTTTAGTATCAATATTGCAAACCACAATGCCCAAAAGAGGAGAGAGAGAGAGAGAGAGAGAGAGAGAGAGAGAGAGAGAGAGAGAGAGAGAGAGAGAGAAGCAAAGTGCCCACCATAGAGGCAAGCAAGGGGTGGGAGGTGATGGGAGGGAACCTGGGGACACTGGTGCTGGGAAATGTGCATTGTGGAGGGAGGGATGGGTGTTGGAACACTGTATGACTAACACCCAATGATAAACAGCTTTGTAAGGGTTTATCTCACAGTGATTCAATTAAAAAGTTTTAAAAAATAAAATAAATAAAAATAAAATTCTACAAACTACCACTAAATCATGAATTATATTATTTATAATTTATTTTTGAAAATCTTAAATTGGACTCAAATGTCAAAATATTTTAAAATTTAAATTTATTTTAAATTCAATAGCTTACAGCTTGTTTGTAACAAATAGAAGATGTTTATTCCTCCAAATCTGAAATTATTATATCAAAAGAAAAGAATAAAAAAGTCCAGTTCTGCTGTGTAAAACACACACACACACACACACACACACACACATACACACACACACACACACACACACACACACACACACAGAGCCCCTACTTAATCCAGGTCCTGGCAAAATCTGGATCAAAGAAAGCTTTATAAGCAAAAGTTCAGTAGATACGATACAGTAGGGTGAGCCACCCAGAGCTCGTTTATCTCCAAGCATGCCAACCCGTCTGCATCTCAATAAACACAAGTTGAGCAATAACCAGATACTCAGTGTGGGTGCCAAATAGGCTCAAAATTATGTGCTTGGTGCTAATCCGAGCCCTGTGGTCTTGGGCCTTTAACTTTTCTGGGTTTACTGGCCTTACCTGTACTTTAGGAGGGGGTCTGAGGGGAAGATTTGAACCACACCCAGCTGTTCTAATGACTTACTGCCAGCTCTGCGCACGGGGATTCCTCGAGGAGTTCTCAGGGGGCCACATGCAGTGCTGGGGGACTGAAGAGGGGTCAACTACAGGCTTATCTCTGACGTACGCATGACGATCTCTGTCTCAGTACTGCGACTCTTGAAACAAAATGATGGCCATATTGGTTTTACTTGTTCATTGCAGTGCTGGGGATCAAATCGGGCTTCACACATGCAAGGCAAGTGCTTTGCAACTGACCTCAAGATATGCTATCAAATCGTTCTTAGGCGGTCATGAAGACCTAGGCAGGATTTCCGACCATCAGCATCATCGCTTTCTCAGACACCACCTGCAAATGACCTTCTTTCACCTCTTCTCAGCCCCCATCCCACCCAGCACCTGTTCTAATCCCCTAGACACCCCCGAGGCATGGTGTCACGCTCCTTCAAAGGGAATCGAAGGCAGAAATAGTACAGGGGCAAAACGCTTGCCTTGCATGTGGATGCACCCTCTTTAATTCCCCGGCATGGCATATTATGACCCTTGAGATCACCAGGAAGGATCCCTGAACACAGAGCTGAAAGTATGCCCCTGAGCACCGCTGGGTGTGGCCCCAAAGCACACAAACAACAAAGATAACAGAGGCAGAAATGTTGTACGGATAGTCAGTGAACAAACACTGAACTGAACTGGTTTTAGAAACAAACCCTCTTGGAGTGGCATGGGTGGGGGGGTGCTGGGTCCCAGGCACGGTGTTCCCAGCACTGCCTGCCCTGCCATTCCACTCTGTCGGCACACAGACCATGCAAAACCACATTCTGGATAAGGACACACCGGCCACTGCCTAACCACCAAGCTGCTGCTGCAGCAACGAGGACCTTCTGCTCACACAGAAACAGACGCGAGTCTGCAAGACTCGCATGCTCAGTTCTTCATCATTTGTTGCCCTGTTTCCAGTGTTTTCATTTTGAGACCACACCTGGAGGTGCTCAGGGTTCATTCCTGGCTCTGCGCTCAGGAATCACTCCTGGCAGGCTCGGGGGATCATACAGGGTGATGGGATGGAATCTTGGTAAGCCATGTGCAAGGCAAGCACTCGACCCACTGTACTATGACTCCAGACTCTCAAAATTAATTTTTAGAGGGGCTGCACCCAGCAGGCTCAGAAAACCTGGGCCACTGCCGGAGATGTGTGGCTGAGAATTGGGGATGGTTTGGTAAGTGGGCCTGGAAGGACTGGAGACCACTAGTGCCACGCGTGGTGGTATTTAGAACCAAGCAGTGCCCAAGCGTGGACCCGGGCCTCACATGCTGAGCGTATCCTTTGCTATTCTGAGCCACATACTGGACCCTTGTGGCTGTTTTCCATGTTTCTGTACATGTTTAACACTAAAATCTCACCAGTACTATCTGTAGTATCTTACAGAGCAGACTGTGAATGCACCCCCAATTCTCCATGCCCCCCACGAACCACACACACCATTTCCCATCCAGCAGTCCCTTGGCACCGTCGGAGAGGCGATGCAACACATAACGTCCCTCTTTTTCCAGACAGCGGTCGCGCAAACATGCCACACGGCACCCAGCCCTGACAGAGGTGTGGAGGACAGCTCTGGTAGCTTTGTTTTGTTTTGTTTTGTTTTTTGAAGATCCAAGATGCATGAGACACCAACCTCTCGAACACAAGGCTAATTTCATCTTCCCATCCCACAAAAAAAGGCAGCAGGGGCCTCAGGATAGCTTGGGGCAATAAATGGCACCTGCCTCACCCGCCTGAGGCCTGCCAGCACTGACAGCATGTGCTAAACGCAGTCTCCGGACTCTGCTCTTTGGATGCCCCAGTGCCACAACACGGTGTACGGTTCAGGCACACAGCCAGGGATGTGTAAAGCACGCAAGGAAAAGACACACAAGGGGCGATGGTCCAGCAGGGAAGGCACATGGCCTTGCTCTCAGCTGACCCAGGTTCGATTCCTGGAACCACAGACAGTCTCCAAGCATGGCCAGGAGTGACCTCTGAGAGCAGAGCCACAAGTCAGCTCTGAACACATCCAGGTGTGAGCAAGTGCCCTACCAAAAAAAAGAAAAGATGCGCAAACACCAGAGCCAAGAACATGGTCATCAACAGGCCAAATGAGTACCACGGCTGCCCCTGCAAGCCCTACAACGAGACGGATTCAACTGGCATCACTAATGAAGCACAACCCTTGGCGAGTGTGCATGCATGCACCACCACAAAAAGTGTGTCATCCCCAGCAAGCACAGCAGCTGAGCACCACCACCACGCACATGTGTGGCTCCGGTCACCGCAATGGCAAGGAAGCAGAGGCGAAGGAAATGATACATAAGCCTGTTGCAGTGCATGTCTCTGAACGGGGCCTTTGTAGATAGGCTTATCAGTGACCAACTTCCCACCATTCTCCCGAGGCTGCTTTCTTCTGTATGGCCTTCTCAGAAGCAAGCTTCATAAGCAGCCGGCGTTCAAATTCCCAGGCCTGGGGAATTGCTAAATGGGGAATTGTGAGTCTCCAGGGCCTAAGGCAGGAGGACCTGATGTTTGCATCTCTAAAAAGTCCCCAGGCTGATGAAAAGGCTCCAGGCACATGGCAGGGGGAAACCAGCCACGTTTGGAATTCAACTTTATTGGCACTTTCTTTCTCCTTGCCTCTTCTACCCACTCTGGGGGACAGGCCCAAACCTGGCCTGGAGCCCTGTGCCCACCTCCATTCCTCTCCAAAACACCACATCCTTTCTCGTGGCTTCTACAAAGCAACTGGTTGGTCCCCCACCTCATGATCCCCAGCTCTCTTTCAGCTTCTCCAGCACTGCATGTTTGAAAGCCCCTCCCTCCCCCTGGCATGGCCCTCTCTCCAGGACGTACGTATCTACACTGAACCAGGTCTAAGTCAGTCCACGTGGCACATCCTCACTTTTGCTTGCCCTGATTTCACAGAAAGGAAACCTTCTATGTGCTAAAGTATGTGTGTATGTATGTGTGTGTGTGTGTGTGTGTGTGTGTGTGTGTGTGAGAGAGAGAGAGAGAGAGAGAGAGAGAGAGAGAGAGAGAAAGAGAGTGCACAAATCTCAGAAGGAACTTAAATAAAAAATGAAATCTACTTAAAACATAAATATTGGAGCCAGAGCAATAGTACAGCAGGTAGGGCCAGAGCAATAGTACAGCATTTGCCTTGCATGACACCAACCCCAGTTTGATCCCCGGCATCCCATATGGTCTCCAAAGCACCGCCAGTCATTCCTGAGTGAAGAGCCAGGAGTAACCCCTGAGCATCACTGGATACGGACCCCCAAAACACAAAAACAAAAAATAGAACATGAATATTGCACAATGTATACAAAACACCTGCAGTGTGCCAGCAAGATTGTGTGCCTACATATGAACCACACACACACACACACACACACACACAGACACACACTCTCTCTCACTCTCTCTCTCTCTCTCTCTCTCTCTCTCTCTCTCTCTCTCTCTCTCTCTCTCTTTCTCTCTCTTTCTCAATCTACAAAATCCAAGGATATGATCTAATTCTCTGTGCTCACATATGAAAGTTGCAGAGCACCAAGCAGAATCTAGGCCAGAACCCAGGATCCTTCATGCTCTACAAAAGATCAAGTCATCAGTCTCCTCGCTGAGATGCCTTCCAAAGATTATTCCTTCTGGACAGGCCTTAATGCCTCCATGGCTCTGCCTGCCACCACTGCCTTATATAACTGAAACAAAGGCATGGCTTTGTTTAAGTTCAACACTGAAGTCTCCAGCAAATGTTTACCTTTCCCTTTAATGCTCCCCTCACCCACACACCACACCCCTCCAAGCACATAAAAATGCCATTTGCCCTGTTTCCAGTGTCTACCCCAACCTTGTCAGGCTCCCAGAGCCACTTCCAAACCTTTCTTTTGAGGCCGTGGAAGATGTCCTAGACTAGTCTCCAACTTTCCCTAAGATGACATGTCTAAAATTGAGTCTATGATTGTCAAAAACTTGGACTACCAATTTGTTATTACCCAGTAATCTCCCTGAATTGAAGGTCATTCCCCACTGTTTTAGGAGCAGAGAAAGGACCCCCAGGGTGCTGGTGAGAAGTGGGGGTCGGGGCCATGTTGGCACTCAGACGAGGGGGGGGGGGAGCAGGGAGTTCCTTTCATACTGAAAAAACAATATTTACCTATCTTCTTCCCTCGGCACAAAGAGAGCCAGCTTACTTAGCAATGTCCCTTTGGAAAGTGTGATCTGTCAAGACGACACAAACTGTAATTTTTGGAGGCCAACAGGCTTGACACCCCATGGGATCCCAATTAAATCTTATGAAATATTTTAGACCAAATCGACAAAGAGAAAGAAGGGAGAAAGCTACGAAGGGGGCAATTTTGTAGATTGGCCACAATGTGACATTGATTCAAGCCTGTCTTTCAATTAGGATAACCTGATTTTCCACCCAAAGAGAAGGAATAATCTGCAGAATATAAAGAGGGTCAGAACACCTATAGTTCTTCCAACTTAATATCTTTTCCTGGACTGTAATCAAAGCAAGGCTGTTTCCACCACCCTGTCTTTTTAGCTATTAAAGCTGACTAACGAGGACAGAGGGACTGCTTTTTCTTATCCATTAGCTGCTGATGAGCGAGACTTAAAGCTGGGCTTGGTTTCCTGACCGATGGCTGTACCTGGGAAAGACAAAATGGCAAAGGAAGAGAGAAAGCCGACTCCAGTGGGAGAAAAGGCAGAGAGCTGGGTTGCATTCAGGTGGTGCTTTACTCTCTGTGACGGCCCAAGCGAGGCTCCCAGTTGAAATCTGTCAGAACACACAATGAACACTCCATGGGCATCCTATCAGCCTCCTTCCCTTCCTCTGGATGAAAGAAAGGATTGTCTAACGGCTGACTTTCTATTTCTTTCTTTCCTTCCTTCCTTCCTTCCTTCCTTCCTTCCTTCCTTCCTTCCTTCCTTCCTTCCTTCCTTCCTTCCTTCCTTCCTTCCTTCCTCCCTTCCTCCCTCCCTCCTTTCCTTCCTTCCTCTTTCCTTCCCTCCCTACCTCCACTCCTTCCTTCCTTCCTTCCTTCCTTCCTTCCTTCCTTCCTTCCTTCCTTCCTTCCTTCCTTCCTTTCCTTCCCTTCCTACCTCCACTCCTTCCTTCCTTCCTTCCTTCCTTTCTTTCTTTCTTCCCTTCCTCCCTCCCTCCCTCCTTTCTTTCTTTCTTTCTTTCTTTCTTTCTTTCTTTCTTTCTTTCTTTCTTTCTTTCTTTCTTTCTTTCTTTCTTTCTTTCTTTCTTTCTTTCTTTCTTTCTTTCTCTTTCTTTCTTTCTTGGTTTTGGACCAACCTAAGGTGCTCAGAGGTCACTCCTGGCTCTGCACTCAGAAATGACTCCTGTGGGGGACTCTATGGGATGCCTATGATCGGAACTTGGGCACGTGCAGACAAGTTCCCTACCTACTATACTGTCACTCCAACCCCACTTTCCCTTTTCCTTTCCTGTTCAGTGAACTGACTTATTTTAGCTCCACCCTGCTTCCATCCCTCAGCTTTGTATATCTTCCATCCCTCAGTTTTGTATATTAAAGCAAAATCAGACAGAACAACATGAAAGAAGGGAAAAAACATGAAGAGAACTCGGGTCCAGGGAAAATAACATGCCTCTCACCACCATGCTTTCATCCTATTTCAAAAACTTTACACTTGTATAAATCCAATGCATTGGAAATACTCAAAGGGACCCATGTTAAAGGCATCTACATATAAAATGAGAATTGTTCAGGTGTCAGTGGGCCAGCTTGGAAAATGCAGAGTGGGTATTGACTAGATTTAAGTTGCAGACACAGAGCACATGGTCCTTGTGTGGTGTGCTGTGGGTAACTTTCATCTTCTTAGACCATGATTGCCATTCTCACCTTGGAATCTCTTATACTGATCTTCCTGCATGGTTTTGCCAGAAGGGAAAAATAGAAGAGGCAGGAATAGGCTTCAAAATCATAACAGGAAAAAGCGCACAAAGAAAAATGCATGAAGATGATGAAGATGAGTATTCAAATGAAATTCAGGATACCAGAAAAAGGCGCAAAAGAGAAGTGAGCAAAATGGAAAATAAGTGTGTGGAGGTGTGGAGAAGCAACGAGTGATACGATTCAAAGCTACAGAATTAGCAGTAAGCACCGAACTCCAACTCATAGAGAAACAACCAAGCAAAGGAAATCACTAATATTGGTCTTATTAGTCTCTGTCTCTCTCTGTCTCTCTGTCTCTGTCTCTGTCTGTCTCTGTCTGTCTGTTTCTCTCTCTCTCTCCTTCTCTCTCTCTCTCTCTCTCTCTCACACACACACACACACACACACACACACACAACTGAAGAGCATAAAGAAATACAAAGAGTCCTCACTCCCATATCCATCTGGCCAATCACTAACACTAGGAGATCAATGGACAATATTCTAGGGCAACCAGAGACAAGGCTTGAGAGCAGGGCCACTAGAAACACTGGCCAGTGGCCCCATCTCTGCTGGCGAGGAGGTGGTGGGCAGGATGAGTGACCCAACCTGGCTAACTTGGGCTGCTCTGCTCCAGTGTCTGGGGCTAATCACTTGTTTCCTTTCTCTCTGGACCCACATAGGAAACCTAAAGATTTCCTTGAGAAGGAAAACCACAGTGCACTTGGCCTAAAATAGTCACAGATTTCCCCGTGATTGGGAAGGTGAGGATCACAGGCTCTGGACTTGGAGGGACATGGCTTTGTCCACGGGTCTCACCAGGCAGTGCCGAGCAAGCAAAAAGCTGAGGAACTCTGAGAGGCACTGGCGAATGACCCTAATGTCGCCCACCCTCATCAGGTCTCACCCATGCCCACTGCCCACCTCATTACAATGGAACTGTTAATTGTTAACATAAGCTTGATGCTCTGGTGTCACAATTGTCTGGAGCTTCCTCCTGAACCCCCCAAAATGCAGGGTCACCACTGATGCACAGAGGGCTCAATGAGCAATCTCTGGAAGTTGGCGACTGCAACTCAAGCTGGAGAGGGCGGGTATGAGCGTGAGGAGAAGCAGGTGCCTGGCGAGGGGCACAGCCATCACTCATTCTGGTGGTGTGAGCAGAGGGGCAGTCGAGGGACCCCAGACAGACAGAATCCCACACGATTCACTTGCAGCAGACACATTTTTTTAAATCCTAGCATGGAGGATGTCATGGCTTTCCTTGAGGAGTTTATGGTTCTGGTAGAAAGGGAAGAGGACCTTTTCATTAAAGCAAGGACATTCCGAAAGATGTGGAATGAGGAATTAAAGGAAAAAGAGATTTCATGAAGAGATACGGTCTTCACCTTCGGTCGCTGATAAACCAGGAGGGAGCGAAGCAAAGAGGGAAAGGCAGGCTGGGTGTTCCGGTGAAGAGAGCAGGAAGGAAACCAGGGCTCCGAGCACTAGCCATGTCTCACCACTCCGGGAATGGCCTGTGGTCATCGGAAACACCTCTGGAGGTCCATCGCGACATCACTGGGGACTGAGAAAATGGAACTGGGCAGAACTAAGGGCCAAGTTTCCAGGCTCCCCCCAAACTCTAAGTGGGAGTGAGGAGCACGTAATTAGGGTTTCTGCTTTGGGGAGCTGGGAGTGATGTCAGCGCTGAAGAGAGGCCATCCCCAGGGCCAGGAAGTGCCCATCTCTCCCAATAACTCAATAGGGTCCTGCGTGGGAATTCCTCATGGGGATTAGCAAGTAACAAATGTACTTGGGAGGTACCCAGGTGGGGCTCAGGGGAGAAAGAAGAATGGAAATGACCCTGTCCTGGGCGGCATGGGAAAGAATGCGGCACTCCAGCCCCGTTAGACCAAGAGCTGGGCCCTTCATCGTTGGTTGCTTCCTGGTCCTTTATTTCAGAATCCCTGCTCTATTTTCCTGCCAATTTCTGGCGAAGGAGACTGAAAGTCTGAGTGGTGACCCCAGGGCCTTTAGACCTGAGCCCCATCTGGTTTCTGGGTCATCCTCTACCCAGCCCTCATCCAATTTCTAAGTGATATCAAAGATGCAGCGAAACCCACCCACCAAGATGGCATCTGAGTGTTTCCCAGGGACCCCCCAAAACTCCCATTTACATAGGACAGGAGCTTCCACACAGTCCCTGGGAGGGACAATGTCCTGCTGGAGACTTTTTCCACTGCCCTTGGGTTCCCAGGCACAGACCCAGGGACAGAACCAGTAGAACCGGTTCTAGGCTGAGATTTGAGGTCTCCCAAAATCAGGCTGCAAGTGAGCCTGAAAAGTGGGAGCCAGACCCCAAGCACCCCCGCTGATACTCTGGACATCTGCCACGGCCAAGCTCTGTCTTTTCATTCGACGTCAGCATCAGAGCGTCAGAACCCTTCCCTGCTGCGGTCCCCGGTGGAGGGAAAATTGGAATCAGTGACAAAAGGAGAGGGCACTGGGAAAATCTACGGTCTTTACCATCAGGTCTCGGTTATAAGTTGGTGGTAAGACACCGAACACTAGGGCATCTTTTTTTTAAATAAATGAACCCAAACAAACAACCAAATAAAAGCTGCCCTATAATGTGCTTGGGGGGACATGGTTTTCTCAAAGCTGCTGCTATTATCCGGTGCATGTATGTACCCTTTATAAAGTATATTTCTCTTTTTGTGTTTTTTTGTTTGTTTGTTTCGGAGGGAGGGGGTCACACCTGGGAGTGCTCAGGGACTACTCTTGGCTCTGTGCTCAGGGATCACTGCTGATGAGCTTGGAGTTCCTGTGGGGTGCCAGGGATCAAACGTGGGTCAGCTGCATGCAAGGCAAATGCCCCAACCTCTGTACAATTGCTCTGGCCAGTCCCATATAAAATATGTATCTGACATTACCTTCTTCAAAGCTGATCTCTGACAAAAAAAATAAAGTAAAAAAGTCAAAGTCATGGCATTTTTAAACCCTCAAAATGGATTGTTTTCTTTGTTGGTAATACATTGTTTGGACCTATGTAGGTTTTTGTTGGTTGGTTTTAGCACCAGTGAACTTTTTTTTTTTAGATAAATGAACAAATATCAGGATTTTACCATTTTGGGCTGGAGAGATACAGTGGCTAAGATGCTTGCACTGCATGCAGTTGACCTGGGTTCCATCCCCAGTACCACACATGGCCCCCAGTGCTATACAAGCCCACCAATAGTGATCCCCGAGCACAGATCCAAGAGGGAACGCTGAGCACAGCAAGGTATGGCCCCCCAAAAAAACAAAACAAAGACTGTACTTTCCTTTCCAAACCTTCTAAACTGCAGAGTTCTTGGGCCCAATTGGTATTTTTTTAAAACTTCTTGGAACATGGCGATCTGCCACCATTGTGGACATTCAAGGGCACAGGATAGCAACTCTCAAGGTACCACCATAGGACACCTTCTGGTCTGCTGCCAACGTCCACCCCAGGGCCCAGAGAAAGCTGGAGGGACTCTAGGTCCATTCCTCCTTGCAAGTGTCAACATTGCTTGGGAAACTTCAACCTTCAACACAGAAAACCAGTGATGATTTAAATAACATACTGCTATTTAAGGGGCTGTAGTTCGGATGTGAAAATTTTACTCTGGAGCCACACAGGGAAGGTTCCAGAATAGAAAAGGCTACAGAATGCATTAACAACAACAGCCAGTAGTCTCTAAGAAGCGCTCAATGATTTTGCAAACACTCAGGCCCATGGCTGCCAGAATCTTAAAAAGGAAAAAAAAAATATATATATATATATATATATATATATATATATATATATATACATACACACAAATAGGGAGAGAAACTTATCATCTTCTGGTTATTAAATGTGGACAAAAAGAAAAAGAAAGTTGAACCATAAGTATATAAATGCATGGTACATGCCCCTACATGTTCCGTGCATGTAGGTCAGATACCTGTGTTCTCTCCCACAGAAATCTAAATATCACACAGCATTGAATGGGCCCCAGCACTGAGGCTGAAGATTTGTGGGTGTATATCACCAACATGACCAAGAAAACAGACATGACTACTCTCTCCTGAGGCCAAAGCACAAAGGTTGTCCATTCGTCCTGAGCAGGTGGGTGCCTGTTCCTGAGGGCTGTGTGCAAACTTTCTCTCGACATGGCACACTTTAGTGTTTTGCAGTCTGCTTATTATAAAAATCAATAATAAGGAGCACCTTTGACTCTGGTGGAAAAAAAAAATTCTTTCAGCCTGTCTAATAAAGAGGATTTAACATTTACCTGGGTTTTATTATTTTTTTGAAGAAAATTATTTGGAACTACTTCCTTTATTGCTTCCTGATTTCTCTCTCTCTCTATCTCTCTCTCTCTCTCTCTCTCTCTCTCTCTCTCTGACACACACACACACACACACACACACACAGTGTATTCCCATCCACAATGGCAAGGAGGTTACCACCCCAATACTAATCCCTCAAAGCCAAAACCTCCACCATTCCCCTCTCTCACACATGCTAACTGCCCACCAGAGACCTTGACAGATGCCTCCTGACAGGATCCCCCTATTGTCCCCTGACTCACAGAGCCAGCCTCTTCTCCCTCACACCGCTGTCCCCTGGTCATTGAGTCCTTATGCTTCTGTGACTGCTGGCCGTAATGGCCCGTGGACAGAGACCTTCCCAGCAACCCACACATCTGGGCATGCTCAGAGAGAACAGACAGGAGAGTGCCCCAGTCAGGGGCGGAACTTCACAGACCGACCAAGTAGAACCCAGAACAAACAACCCCACCAATTTATTTGGGACCTGATCTGTCATTCACTGCAAGTCCACACCCTGCGCTCAGATGCCTGCAGCCAGTAGGACATTCCCCAGGCTGTTGGCCCACGTAAGTCACCTGCTCGGGGTCCATAGCCAATTTCACGTCCATGGTTTCATACCTGAGTGACATGAGACACAGCGCGATTCATCTTCTCCCCTGCGTCATGCCTCCACACCCTCCCTTCCGGTTTCCCTTCTCACCCAGCCTCCCCTGCTCAGACAATGAAGCACATTGATGCAGGGTGTTGACCATGACCTTTTCGTGAGCTTGCAGACAAATGTCTCCTAACACCCTCCTAGATGGTACAGAACCAAAGCAGAAAGCAAAGCTGAGGCTTCAGCTGGGCACTTCCTTTCTGGGCAACGCAAAGACAAAGGAGCAGAAGCGAACGCCAGAGATCCAAAAGCCGGACTCACAGAGGGACTTGGGTTGGGCCACAAGTCCGGGTTGTGGTGTGTTTTCTGAAAAGCAAAGGAACTCGGGGCTGGGAAGCAATCCAGGCATTATCAGTGCATCTACTTTCTTCCGGAAACCAGTGCCGTGTGGGACCAGCAGCCGTTCTAACCAGATGGCATGGGAGAGTTCTAGAACAAGACCAATGTGGGACCTAATAGTGTGCTGGGGAATGAGGAGGGCCAGGCAGCAGGGCCATATGAGAACAGGCAGACCCCAGGAGACAATCCATGTGCACATCCTTGAGCGTGACTTCCAGAAAAAGAACATAGTTTGTTTCTCCAGGTTAAGATCTTTCCCTCTCCATGGAGGCCTTGGTAAAAGCAATGTCTGCAGAAATCCAATGGCCTCCTTCAAAGGGTGCAGCCATGAGCCTGCGGTACCTTTCCACTCACCTTGGCCTCCTCGTTCACGTCCCAGGTGAAGGAAACGGCATTATATGCGATCTCTTCGATGTTTCCAATCGTGTTAAAGCTCTCCTTGTAATCAGCTGGAACGGGGGAAAAGAGAAAGGCTTAGAAAGAGTGTCTCTTGGTCACTCTCATTTTCCAGCACACAGTGCCAGTTCTGTCGCTTGTCCTGGCATTCTCTCTGGCAGTGGTAAAGGAACTGGGCTTGCTGATCAGCTGACAAAGATCCAATCTCTAAAGCCTGTGAGCCAGAGGCTAGAGGTTGACTCAAAGGACTGGAGCCCATGCTTTGCATGTGGGGGCCCCACATGTGATCCCTGACACCACAGAGTGACCCGCTTCACCATTAGCAGCGTCAGGAGCTTCAAACACCCATCCCGGAGCAGCCCTTGAGGACCCCAGAGGATAGTCCAAATATTCTCTTTTGGTTATTTTAAGAATGTAAGCCCATTCCTCTGTTACAAGGTAAATCTAGGCAAGCAATGTTTCTAACTGATCTCTTAGTTTCATTTTTAATTCAATGGAAGTATGAATTGTTTTTCCTCTTGGGGGCCTTGTCTACCCACTCCATCTCCTGCTTTCATTCCTGCCTCCTAGTTCTGCTGGATGTACCAGAGTATTCTGTAGAATCTGTTTTGTAGAACAGAAAAAACAGAATACAATGCAGGGTGATAGAGGAGCTGATGCCACCCTACACACACACACACACACACACACACACACAACATGTTAGAAAAATTCACTTATACATCTTGGGACTCTCCTCACAGTCTGCTATTTTTTTTTTAATTCTTTTATTGATTCCCCATGTGGAAAGTTACAAAGCTTTCAGGTTAAAGTCTCAGTTATACAATGCTCAAACACCCATCCCTTCACCAGTGCACATATTCCACCACCAAGAAACAGTCTGCTATTTTGACCTTACTAAAAACTCAGATCATGGAGGACGCTCCTGTTGAAAGCTGAATGTAGTATAGGCTGAATTCTGATGGTGGAATAGTCAGAGAAGAGGAAGCTACATCGTCAGAGGGTCTCCACCCTCATTATCTTTCTATTGACATAGTGGGGGAAGAAGAGGAGGAAGAAGAGAAAGAGTGCATGAAAAACATCTGCCAATAAGTGGATCCATGTGTTTCAGACCTGTCAAAAGTCAGCTTTATTCCTGAACCATACCACCCAAGCAGAGTCAGATGTTCAGTGGACAAACGCCAGGAGTACGGGAATGCCCACTTCTTTTTGGCCTTCGGTAGAGACGGTTGAATGAGTCCCACTCCCCTCACCATTAACACCTGTTCACTCAAGGCCCTTCTTCATCTACTTCTTTCCTTCCTATACTGATTTATTCCTTTCTCGCCCCATTATCCTCCCTCACAATCACCACAGCCAAGTGTTTGCTCGGCATTCTTCAGAAATTCCCTAGGTTGACTTGCCTGAGTGTGTAGCTTTCGTTTTCATCATCTGGGGTAGGCTATGGAGAGGATTGCCAGATGCAGCAAATACTGGGAACATACTTTTTCTTAAGACAGACAAGCAGGTGATCAGAAATTCAAATGGACCTGGGCCCCCTGTAGCTTATTCAGCGACGAACTGCACTGCTCACTGCATGACGGTTCCGCGTGCTCTGCTGTGCGCTTACCCTGGCGGGGACGCCCATGCTCTGGCACCATGGACAAGGCTGTGATAAAAACCCTCAACACTGACCACCTCCACCACCACTGCCTTCGTTGTTCTTCACATCTGACAGCATGTTCCGAGTCGTCCCATGACCCTATGGGATGCCAGGGATCGAACCCAGCTTGGCCACATGCAAACCAAGGGCCCTCCTGCTGTGCCGTCATCCCAGCCCCACTTATTTTTCTAAGTGAGGACAGAACTGAGTCTTGTGACTGATTTCCAGGGTGTACAAAGCCCTCGTTGTCTAGCCAATCTGATAGGTGTCTGAACAAATGGCATTTCCTCATCCTGGATTCCGTGAAGTTCCAACCTTACCCCAGAACCCGGGGTTTTTTGAAGCTCTGGGCCATCACTGGAAAGTTTTAAGCTGCCTCTGCATAAGTTCACATACCTGATCATTCTCAGCCATCAGTCACCTCCCCATATGTCACAGAATCTAAGTTCCTATCATCCCCCATTAAAGCTTCCTCTACTCTCTTTTATCAATCCCACACACTTTCTCGGTGTGCATGAGGCTGAGAGGGAGAGAATCCTATTTGCTTTAATTATCTGTAACATAAATAATAAAAACCAAAGTCCAAAAGCAAAAAGTCTGTGACATCTTAGTCAAATGTCATTCTGGTTAGGTTTCAAAAGAAAATAAGAAAAAAAAATCATATTACCCAAGAAAACCTGACTCATGTGCTCTGCAGACAGGTCCAGCACCCCCTCCAGATTGGTTCATGCCAGTCTAAATGCCCACAGGAATTCTATTTTCCTCCTTTTCTTCACCAAAGGTGTTCCATTTTTAGCTAATTCAAATGGGAGCAAAGCAGTAGCCTCATTAATACGATATCTGCAATTCTTCCTCCACTTGCGTGCGTGAATTTCTCATCACGTCACCAAGTATCTTCCGTGTCTCTGTCTACAAACATGTCCAAAACGAACCCGCCAGGTGTCTCCTTATATAAACTCAAGGAACCTGAAGGAAAACTCCGTGCCTTTACATTTGAAGTAAATGACATGGTTCCATAAACCTAGGAAAAGTCAGAGACCTTGAACACCTAAGAAAAATTATTTAAGAGCAACCACAACCTACCCACCCACAATGACTAAAAACATTGTCATTCCCCATCTCGGTCACTGCTTCCCTTTCTTCAAAATGTGTAAATATTAACTTTCTTTGTCCTCCCAAGCACATCTTTCTATGTGACTAAGCAAATCTGGTTCAAGTGGGTGCAAGTGACCCCAATGCTCTCATAACAAATTACACATTACTTGGGTTTCACACATGTTGGTCACTGAGGTGATGTGCAAGACTTAAACAGCACTCCATTCAATACTCTTAAGCAAAATATTCCTATATTTAATCTTTCATTCAATATGGAAGTGACATTCAGCTCAAAGACTTTTTCAGTTTTTTTTTTGAGGTTGCCAATTAAGTTTGTCAAATTACTCCTGAAAAGCTTAAAAAATAACTGTATTCAGAATAATAGCAGAATGACAGTCTAAGAGTCTTATTGCCTCAAACGGTTTCTTCACAACTGAAATGCAAAACATGGTCACTCTGGATTTTATTTGGAAACTCCTTGATTTCCTCAAGCATCAGAACAGTCTCTCCAGCTCTCTGCTTTCTAGCTCTTTGTGTGTTTTTCAAATCTCTCTTTGTTTGAAAATTTATTTATCACAAAGGTTTCCTGTTCTTTCTTTTGTTAATCTCCCTTTAGGATAGTTAGATCTTTTTGTTGATTTCAAAATAAATATTTTAGGTTGAGACAAAATAGTAAATAGTAAATCAAATGTGCGCGCACACACACACACACACACACACACACCTTTGCTGTCTACAAACTTAGAATCAGCTTTAGGCCTATACTTGGCACAAAAGCAATCCGGTACTCTGAGCAGTCGGCTGACTGCCAACATTCTGAAAGGTGAAGCCTGCCACTGATTTTTTAGAAGTTGAATTCTGTATTGTTGAACTCCTTACAACCATGAAAATATGTTTAATTTTTGTTTTTCTTCTCTCCGTACCTGGGATTGGAATCAGGGCCTCTCTCCGGCTAGGTGCATGCTCTGTTACTTGAACTATCTCCCGGGCCAATGTTTTGAAGTCATTAATACGCAGTTTTTAAAAGTTTCTAGGTCAACGGTGAGTTAAATTATCAAATGAATGGGGGGGGGTCATGTTGGGGGATAGCGCAGCTGTTCGGGACCATGCCTGGCATGCACCTATTCCAAGTAGGTATCACATGGTCACAGCCGGATGAGGCTTTGGAGAACCGCAGCTCTGAAGACACCTAATCTTGGATATCGGCAGCGTGGCCCACCTGAACAGTCATCCAGATGGCCAAGGGGCACCACGAGTGCCCCCCAGACCTCCCGAGCATCACTTGGGAGTCTCCTTCCCCCAAAATCAAATTTCCTGTCGAAAAATAAAGATAAAACAGAGTGGTGTGATCAAACACTTAACCGCAGATCTCCTGGGGGCTGTCCTTTTCCTTGGTTATTCTACCTGAAAACTCTCTCCCTCTTAAAATTTGACTGGTCTCGGAAAAGGAAAAGGTTTTGTGAAATGCAGCACAACAGAAATCAAATGCTTTCTGGAGGCACTAGCCCTGCACCGGCCCTCCATCCATTTCCACCTATTACAGTCATTGACTCAATCAGCAAATGTACTGGGCAAATATTTGCTGGGTTGTGCTGAAGTCCTGCTAAGTGCCAGGCTGTGTTGTCATGCCAGAGAAACAGCAGACTCAAGTCTTGGTTTCTGATCTTGTGGCAGGTCAGAAGGAGACAGGACGCAAGTGAGTAGGCGGGAGAGGCCACATCTATATAACCTGCTTTGCTTCTGTTGTCTTGTTTTATTGTGGAAGGGCTCCCAAAGAGGTTCGCAGGGGTCTGGGGGCCAGGGCACCCTCTGCGTGATTCTCTGCCAACCAGGCTGGCAGTTGAATTCGATGGCCCTAGGGGGTCCCTTGGGTACTCGGGGTCTCTAGAACTATGCTGAGTGGTGCCTGGGAACCATATGCTGCTGGGAGTTGAACTGGAGCGAACCACTGAGAGACCTGCATCTTGACCCCTATACTATCTCTCTGACCCCCTTTTTAATGACCAAAACAAAAAGCAAAAAGACCACTCTGGCTATGTTTTATTGTACTTATATTCCCTGGCTTATTTCCACCATAGTATGTCCACGTAGTTTACGTGTTTTCTTATCACCAGGGTATCTTATTTGTGACATATGTTATACCAGGACAAATATTAATGCTTTATCTGTGCCGAGCAGCACACAGAGAACCTGCACTCCCGCAAGATGCCGAAAGAGATTTTGGCACCCAGAGACTTATAGAAATACATCTAGACTGTGAGCTGAGCTATGACCCCATGCCGCCTGGGGAGGGGCAAGGATTTTCTCTCCCAAAGAAAGGATTTTCGCTTTCTTTCTACGGGGAAGACGGCAGCAACAGCAGCAGCACCCACGTGGCATCCGCCATTTTCTAGGACTCACAACCCAGAGGTAGAGCTTGTAGTGACGTGGCACGCAAGAGATCATTGGATGGGGGTGTTACCGGCATACTCTCCGCCCAGATGAGATCAGGAGCAGCCGTGCACGACACGGCCCCTTCGCTCCTTAAAGACTATGATCCGGGAGGTTCTACTAACCCATTTTGGCACCCAGAGACTTATAAAAATGCATCTAGACTGTAAACTGAGCTAAAACAACAGAAATCCAAAACTCCTATAATCTTCATTCTCAGCAATGGAAAACAAACTATCAAATGATGGCTTTTCAACAGGTTTGATTGTTGGGGGGAAATTCCAAATAATAATAGTCAGTTCTCTGTTGAAATATTGAATGTATCCAAAGTATAGAGAGAATAAAGTGAACATCATTAGCCACTCAGGTGCGGGGTGGGGGGGTTGGTGTGGAGGGGGGTATATTGGGGTTCTTGGTGGGGGAACAGGTGCACTGGTGAAGGGATGGGGGGTTGATCATTATATGACTGAGACTTAAACCTGAAAGCTTTGTAACTTTTGTCATGGTGATTCAATAAAATAATTTTTTTTTAATTTAAAAAAAATAAATAAAATTTCCCTATAGAAAACAACAACAACAAAAATGCCAAAAGAAGCACCAATGAATGAATACATGGGTCTATCACTGTATCACTGTCATCCCATTGTTCATCAATTTGCTCGAGTAACGTCTCCCTTGTGAGACTTGTTCTTACTGTTTTTGGCATATCAAATATGCCACGGGTAACTTGCCAGGCTCTGCCGTGCGTGCGGGATACTCTGGATAGCTTGCCGGGCTCTCCAAGAGGGATAGAGGAATCAAACCCGGGTCGGCTGCATGCAAGGCAAACACCCTACTCGCTGTGCTACTGCTCCAGCCCACATGGGTCTATAGGAATTTGAGATTTAAAACATGTGAGTAGGAGATACCTGGTCTCTATACTCTGCTCTCTCACTACAGACAATTAAAGACATTTCTTCCCCTCTCTACCTGCTTTGACTCTCTACACTATTGCTAGAGAAATTTTTTCTTCTTCTCCTCTTTTTTTTTTTTAAAGAAATATCCTGCCCATGTCCCACTGCCACCGCCTCAGAAGCTTATCAACTGGGCTTGTTCAGACACTCATAAATAAATCTCAAAAGAGATCAACTAGTCGCAAAACTTTCTCGGATACCCTTCCTGGCTGAGATCTCTGTGGTGATGTGGGGGAATCGGGCGGGGGTGAGGGGGCGCCAGCCAGCTCGCACCCTAACAAAGCCCGGGCAGCCACCCCCACCCCCCAAAGCCACCTCCATGCCTCCAGCTGGACTGCCCAGTCAAATAGTCTGGATTTTCTAAAGGGACTCCTCTAAACACAACAACACTGACGTCCCAGTAGGGACAAACCAGATTGGACGGATGTAACATAGAAGCCAACGGATCTTGACTAACAAAAACATGACTACAGAAGGCTCGACGTGCAACAACAGCTAAGTAAACCTTCAGACTTGATGTCCCCATGGTGAAATACAACCATTTTCACAACTTAATGTTTTTCAATAGAAATATATCTTGATCATTCCATTAGCCCTTTAGCGGTAACAAGCAATATAAAATAAATTACTGTTTGCCTGCCGCAGGGCAAGTGGTTGGGAAAATGGAGCCAATGGTGGAGGGAAGGTGACAGTGGTGGTGGGATTGGGGTTGGAATACTGAATGCCTGTAACAAATCATCATGAACAACTTTATACATGGTGGTGTTTAAATAAAATAGAGGGAGAAAAAAAATAAGTAAATTCCTTCCGAGACAATACAAAACAGGCTGAGGGCAGCCAACTAGGAGCATCCACATCTTTCCTGTCATGTCCTGGGACCAGATCACATGATTTTACAAACTTTGTTTGGCCCAACGGCCAGATGTCCCAGCCCTGCCTAAACCATTCACTGCAGCTGGTAAAACCGCTCTGCCACATTCCTCACTGTCAAAGTTCTCTAAAAAGACTCAACGGTTTTTACATCCTGCTGTACTTGGTCCACGTGCCAATCTCCCCTGGGAATAAAAAGGCTGTTACTTGACTCTCCAAGTTCTAAAAACCATATTCACATCCTTTGATGATGTTTTTGTGTAAAGGGGAGTGGCCCATGACATAGGAATAGAAACTCGACAACCTGGTGTGAAACGTTTCAAACTGAGTTCCTCAAAAAAAAGTATCTCAAATCCTGAGTTTGACAGTGCTGAGTTAAAATCACTAACCCGTATTATAATGGTGTGGTATGTGGAACTTAGTTTCCCAGCACTGCTAGAACAAATTGCCCCAACATGATGACTGAAAACAATAGGTGGGTAATGTTCCAAGGTTCTTGAGGCCTGAAGTTCAAACCCAGGTGCTGACAAGCAAGCTCCTTGCAAAGGCTCTAGGGGATGGTGGTTCTGTGGCTAATGGGTTCCACGCTTCTCTTCTGGCTTCTGTTGGCTGCTGTTACATCAGCATCTCCTGCTCACTTGCTTGTCTCTGCCATGTCTTCACAGGATGTTCTCCCCATGTGCCCCCCCTTCTATTAAAAGACTCCTCTTTAGCTGCCCGCCCCCTACACACACACCCATCCCCCAAACGAGGATGATCTCATCTTGAGGTCCTTAACTCAGTGACATCTGCAAAGATCTTTTCCTCACTGCAGTCATACTTACAGATTCTGGGGGTGAGGGCACAGCTGCATTATTTTTGAGCGTCACCATTAGACCTCTCACATCTGCCACTCCCTCCTATGACGGGAAGCCTTGTGACCAAACTGAACAATTTTTTCTTTATTTAACATTTTTTCCTTATTTTTTAATCACCATGAGATATGCAGTTACAAAGCTGTTCATGATTGGGTTTTAGTCTACAATGTTCCAACATCCATCCTTTTACCAGTGTACATTTCCTGCCACCAATGTTCAGTTTCCCTCCCCCATCTCCAGTCTACCATAGAGGTAGACTCTCTGACTCTCTCTCTCTCTCTCTCTCTCTCTCTCTCTCTCTCTCTCTCTCTCTCTCTCTCCCCACACACCACACACACACACACACACACACACACACACACTTATATCTCCCTTTAGGCACTGGGGTTTACAACACTATTACTGAAGGGCTATCATGCATATTACTTTTCCGCCTTTCTGTCCCCAGTTCTGTCCAGAGTGATCATTTCCAACTTTCATTGTCACAGTGGTCCCTTTTCTGCACTCTCTGCAAAAACACCCTCCCCCCACTTTGAGGCAAGCTTCCCACCATAGACCAGTCCTCCTGGCCCTCTTTCTTGAATAGCTTTTTCTTATATGATAACCACCAAAGCCAAAAAGAACCTCACTTTAAACAAAATTTTCATGAATGTGTTACATGTTTAATGAACTCACCTGCCTGCAATCCCCCCACCTTGCAAAAAAAAAATCATGTTGAAGATGTAGTATATATACACAATAGAATATTAGACTACTGTAAGGAGTGATGAACTCATGTAATTCAGGGCAACATGGATGGACCTGGAAGACATCATATTAAAATGAAATAAGCCAGAAGAAGAAGGATAAACATGGGATGATCTCACTTATATGTGATATTTAGAATAACTGGGTGAGGGAATGCAATGTTTTAAAAGAGGGATGCCCTGATCAACCTTGACCCCAGCGTATAGAGAGAAGAAAAGAAAGAGTAGAGGAAGGGGGAAAAGAAACAGATGAGAAGCAACAGGGGCCAGGTCAGGGGAACAGAAGCAACAGGTGGTGTTACGGAAGGATGGAGCCAAAGATCCAAAGCACAGAGTGAACACCATGAAACCAAGAGACCCAAACTTGAACAACCGAACTTAGAAAGGTGCCTGACAAGAGGTCAGTGGAGATATGGAGGGGACCTGGGGACACTGGTGGAGGAAGTTGACACTGTTGGTGGGATCAGTGCTGCAATACTGTTTGTCTAAAACTCAACTATGAATAAGTTTATAAATCACAGTGTTTTCATTAAAAAAAATCATGTTAAGCAACATTAAAAACTCCATGTTTTGCACTGCCTTTTTCAAATATTCCAGATATCTACTTGGTGCAGGGGTGAGAGAAACAGGACAATGACTGAGATCAGTGTTTCCCACAGGGGTAATACCACGGCCTGGGGGGAGGGGGGCACAGGGATAGTGGGGGGGAAGGGAGAGGTGCTGCTTTGTGTTTGGTTCAAAGATTTCCAGGGAAGGCACTGTGATTTTTTTTTTCTGAAACGTGAGTGTGAGTAGCATGCCAAATAAGTTTGGAAACTTCCACAGATGTTTCGAAAAGCAAGCATGATCACACACACACACACACACACACACGTATAAAATGCATTCCAACTAAATCTGAGTTTAAAAGGTAGTTCTAGGGGCTGGAGCGATAGCACAGCGGGTAGGGTGTTTGCCTTGCATGCAGCCGACCCGGGTTCGATTCTCAGCATCCCATATGGTCCCCTGAGCACTGTCAGGAGTGATTTCTGAGTGCATGAGCCAGGAGTAACCCCTGTGCATCACCGGGTGTGACCCAAAAAGCAAAATTAAATAAATAAATAAATAAATAAATAAATAAAAGATAGTTCTAGCCAAACAGGCTCATGAGGAAAAATACCAATTATCATTGATTATTAGGGAAATGCCATCTAAACAACAGTGCGAGGTCACCCCACACCTGCGGGAATGGTTTCCATCAAAAAGGCCAGAAAAGACAGGCATTGGGAGGTGCAGAGGGGAAAAGCAGGATTAGAAACTGGTCCAGCTTCTGTGGAAATCAGTATAGAGATTTCTTAAAGTATTAAAAATAGAACTGTCGTATGCTCGAGCAATTCCATTCCTAGAGAGCTACCCCAGGAATGCAAAATCACTGACTTGTAAAAGATAGACGCTCGCCTATGTGTGCAGCAGTCCTTTCTCCAAAAGCGGAGCCTAGAAACAGTCCAAATACCATGGATGGGTCAGTGTGGTTTAGACACAATTGAGCACCACTCAGCTGTAAGAAAAGATGAAATCTTGCCTTTTGCTACAACATGGACCAGCCCAGAGGAGGACCTGGGAAGCAAAATAAGTCAAGAGAAGGCAAATACTGAATGACCACATTGTTATGTGGGATATAAAAAAACATTACAGGAGAACAGACAAATGACAACACATCGTTGGATTCTGGATGCAGAATTACCCAGGGGAGCAGGAGGAGTCGGCAAAAGGGTGGAGAGGATTGGTTATGGGTTGAAAGGATACAGGCCAGCTGGGTGATAGCAACGATGTGGTGATGTGCACGTTGAAGGAGGGTGGACTTGTAGCCTTAGAACAAAGAGCATTACAGTGCCCAAGATTTCTTTTTAGAAGTGCCTGCCAAAGAGTCAGTCTGGGGGGTGGGGTATGGGTGGAGGGAAGCGGACACTGGAAGGGATTAGTGTTGAAATGGTGTATGTCGGTGGGGGTGGGGGGAGGTTTACTGTGATTCTTGGTCGTGGAATATGTGTACTGGTGAAGGGATGGGTGTTCGAGTGTTGTATAACTGAGACTTAAACCTGAAAGCTTTGTAACTTTCCACATGGTGATTCAATAAAAGAATAAATTAATAAAAAAAAAAAAGCAAAACTACAGGTTCAGGCCTAAAGTACCTTTGACAAAGAATCAAGCATCTTTGAAAGTAAGACAGCAGTTACAGCTGAGCTTTTGTTCATCTTGGGAAGCAAATAAGACATGAGAAGATGCTACTGGGAGGAAGTATACATTCCATAATTTATTGATGAACGCTTTTTGTGCCATCTCCATATAAATTATATTATCCTTTTTCTTTTATTAGTTTTATTGCCAATATTTGGATTTAGCTAAACTCTTTGAAGAGGATGTAGAAATTAGCTTGTTTTTGTTATTTTTTCTGTTCAATAAATTTGCATAGGCCTTTTCACAAAAAAAAAAAAAGAAACGGTTTATGTCTGAAATCCAATCATGAATAACTTTGTGATTCACGGTGACTAAAAGAACAAAGTGCATTATAAACCATTACCTCAAGCAAAAGAAAAATCAAGAACAATAGCATCTGCATTCAAGAATGCTTGAAGATGCAGAAACATAGTGAAAGGAGTCTACAATAATTTTTTAAAAATTAACAAAAATTAAAATGTGAATTAATCTCTGTAATTTACACCCAGGAACAACCATAAACATATCACTAGCCTGCAACATCACAAAGAGATAGACAGTAGGGTGCGGGGTTAGGGTTAGCAGGGGGGATGACTGAACATATCTTCCTGGCAAACAAAGTCATGAGTTTGGACCTCAGTCCCACCCACAAGTGCTGAACATGGTCCAGGGACTCTTCTCCAGGATGCCCGGTGCCACAACAGAGGGTTCAAGTTCTGAAACCAGGTATGTGCAGGCACCCCAACTCAGAACTGTGTGTTTCCAGACAGCACTGCAGCCACAGACGTGCAGGTAAACTCCTTAGCCAGGAGGAGCATGTGTGCATGAGCACTGCAGCAGCCCTGGTGAACTCAACCGCCAGGCCCTGCTTGGGCACCACAATTAAAGGAGCATGAGTCCACTGAGCACGTGTACATGCTCTGTGACACACACCGCCCTCCCTGGTAACAACAACAGCAGCAAATGTGAGGGGGGTGGGGAGAACAGGATCTCGAGGAGGAATAGGAGGGAAACATCTACTGAAACACCAGGGATGCTGTTATAACTGAACTCAGTGAAGGTCAGGTTGACAGCAAGATCCAAACTTCCCAGGCTGTGTGTGTCCCTGGAATGCCAGGATGGGCATGGAGGGTTCAGCCACTTTAATCCTCCAGGGCCGGCAGAAAACGCCCCATCCCTGGCACAGAATGGATATTCTGGACACTCTCATCCCGGAGAGGTTTCTATGGCTGTTCTGTAACAGTAATGGTCAAGTATTGGGGTACCTCAGAATCCCCCAGAGGGCTTTGATCATAATCAATGTCTGGGTCTGCTTCCAGCTGGGATGTGGCCAACAATTTACCTTGCAGGGCTAAAACTGCAGGCCCACAGCCCATACTTTGGGTAGCTGTGTTCCAGGGCTAATGGAAACGCTGCAATCGGCGGGCGTGTGCAGTTCACTCAACAGAGTCACATCAGTGAGACTTTGTGTCAACAACCATGAAGCTAATCAGTCTCCCCCACAAGAGTCTCTCCTCTTGCTGGGGCACCGACACCACACACGCACCTTCCTCCACAAAGGGACTCGGTACCACCTGCTCCCAAACATCTGCTTCTTCTCACACTTGAGATCACATCCTAACACAAGCGTTCCTTTGGCTAAGGCCATGGCTGCCTCCTTCCCTTAGAGCACAGGTGTTCTTGGGAGGATAATAATAACAAAAACAGGCCTGGAGAAATAGTACAGAGGCAAAAGCACTGGCCAAGGGTGTAGTTTCAGCTGAGACACAGGTTCAAATCCTGGCACAGCCTATGGTCTTCCAAGCTCCATCAGACATGGCCCCTGAGCACAGATCCAGATGTGACCCTGGGCACAGACCCAAGTATGCCCTCTAAGTATCAATGGATGTGACCTCCTGTAATGATTAATAACAAAATGGGCCACAAGACCCAGACTTACTGAGTGCCACAATTTTTTTTTAAATCAAGTCTTCCTCATCACATCCTTAGGACACCTTTGTGAGGGATTGGCATCCTCCTCAGAGAAACAAGTGATTTAAATATATATATATTTATTTAATATATATAAAATATATATACATATATACAGTGATACAGTGATATATATCACTGTGTATATATATATATATATATATATATATATATATATACACACAGTGGGAGATATAGCTCTTTGGGAGAGCCTCGCAAAGTCCCCATGGTGCATTAATATGCCAAAACCAGTAACAAGCTGGGTCTCATTCCCCTGACCCTAAAAGAGCCTCCAATGTGGCATCGTTGGGAAGGACGAGTAGAGAGAGGCTTCTAAAATCTCAGGGCTAGGGCAAATGGAGACGTTACTGAGACTGCTTGAGAAATCTGACAATCAACGGGATGATGATGATGATGATGATGATTAAAAAACATGGCTGGAAACAAGACATGAGATTTGAATCCAAGGCTATTTGATACCAAAGGCCATACTTTTAACCACTGCCTATACTTATCTTGCAAGTTGAACAATAAATGGTCACCAAATACTAAAGCCATGAAGAGAAACACCCTGATCAACCCTATATGACAATGAGCTGGCTGAGAAGTCTCTTGAATGTTGAGTTCATGGCATGCAGAGTCTGAGAAGTCCCATGAATATTGAGAGCACGGCATGCTGAGATCTTGAGTCCCATGAATGTTGTACAGGGTAGAACCACAGTCAATTCCCTGACAAAGGGAGCAAGAATGGGGACTACGCAAAAGAGAGGCAGAAACACATCCCCCACCCTGTCGGGCCCAGGAAGAGGGGAAGCTGGAAAGTTTGCTCTCCTGGAAAACCTGTACAGGAGTAGGAAGAAGATCAAATTGGCAGTGTTTTAGCGGAGAGGGCCAGGCCTGTATGATGTGGCATCCTTTCCGACAACAAGCTATTCTGCACAGAAAAGACAGGATTCCTTCTGTTGTGGCACCAAAGGCAAATTCTTCTGGTACCTTGAGTAGTGTGTGTGTGTGTGTGTGTGTGTGTGTGTGTGTGTGTGTGTGTGTGTAACCAGGGGGCTGTTCAACTCCTGTGACGGACATTTCTTCCCACTGATTGTACATCTCAGGGTGGTTCTGGAAGACCGTCAAAGGAGCCGCTAATTCCTATGCCTTAATTAAAGTTCACGTGCTGGGAACATTCGAACTACCCTTTTAATTACTTTCATATGTATTGTTGGAGATTAAAAGAAATGGCCTAATTAATGTCAAGATTGCCTCTCCCGTGAGCTGTGGATTCTGTCTGGACTAGTAAAATAATGATCCAGGAATGCTGACGGTGGCCCGGGGCGTGCTGCCTATTCAGTCTACACACCCTCCCCTCCCCACCTTTGAAAACACCTTTCCCCAGAGCCCAGGAACTGACTTCTACATCTGGGCTACAGATACTCTGGAGAAAGCACTCTGAGAGCGGAGAAACTAAGATCTGAATTTGAGGGAGTGGCTCCATTTATTTGGGGGAGGGGTCTCCCAAGCGGTGCTCAGGAGACCCTGGGGCCTCTCCTGGCTGAAAGCTAAGTGCTTGGCTTGAAGAGTGGCATGCTCAGTGGGGCCAGGGCATGCCTTGGCCACCCAGGTTATACTTAGAGGCAACTAGAGCCAGACCCAGTGGTGCTGAGAATCCAGCCTGGGTCTCACACACACAAATCAATCATGTGCCCCCTTGGGGCTAGGGGGATAGTACAGTGGGCAAGGTATTTGCCTTGCACACTGATGACCTGGGTTTAATCCTGAGCACTCTATAGGTTCCCCTGGGCCTCACAAGGAGTGACCCTGAGCATAGAGCCAGTCATCAGTCCTGAAGCACCGAGCCAGGAGTCAGCCCTGAGCACCACCAGGTGTGCCCCAAAACAAACAACAAAGAGAACAAAAATCACATTCCCCAGCCCCCATGCTACCTATTGGCCCCTATTATAACAACTTTTCAGTATACATCATGGGGCAATCATCACTCCTGTCCAACTGAAGAAGTCCTTCCTGGTGAAACTGTGTACCCATTAAATACCAATTCTCCATTCTCTGCCACCTCCCCCACCCCACCCCAAGCCCTGGTAACCACCATTATTTCTCATACACCCGAATTTCCAACCTCCAGCCTTCAGTGAGCTGTGGGACCTCTCTGACCCAGCACTTCCCATCTATGAAAAAGCTGGTATGAAAGAGAAAGACGGTCCTACACAGGCAGCCTCTTCTCCCACCCCACCTGCCCTCCACCTCTGCTCGCAAAGCTCAAACAGGATGCGGGCCAATACCAGAAATACTCTCGGGCCAGTTCTGACCCAAAGAAGGTGGAATAAGTAAACCCTCTTCCAAATAGGTTCTATGGTTTGTTTTGGTGGCTGAAAATAAATACAGCAGTTTCTTCAAAGCTGAGTGATTTGTGAGAATGCTAATGAGTTTATTATTGCCTTCAGAATGTGCTTCCGGGGTGAGAGGTCACCTGGCTTTCCACAAGTGTGTTGACACTTGAGCTAAGTCTTACAGGCACCAAATGCACATCTATCCTTTTGCTCTTGCCCCTTGAGCCAATAAGTAACCATCCCTAGCTTTTGTGAACCAAGAGCGTATTAACGAGACACGCTTCACCACATTGCCTCAGAGTGGACATATCAGTCACTTTTTAAAAATTATGATCCCCACTTTGTAGATTTGGGAACAGGAGTTAAGCACTGGGCAGTCCCTTCATTTGTCAGGGCCATCCTGAGATTATAACCTAAGACATTCTGTCCACACGCAAAGCCACTGTTTGCTGTGATTGATAACCTTTCAATGGAATGTCATTGCAGAGTCCCGTCCAGAACAGGGAGACTGGAATTAGGAAGCTTGACTGTGATTCACAGCCTGACAAGTCCGGGCTATTACTCAAGCTGGAATGAGTAGCAATGGCACGACCCTTTACTCCCCGTGGTTGAGCCAAACACCTTCCCAGTTTTCATGGGAGATGGGAGCTTTCTTTATCATAGATTAGGTTTCTTTCTGCTCCTAGACAAGGAATGCCACAGACCAGTGGTATACAGTTTTCCACTTTACTGACCATAAACTTAAGAGATGGAAAAACATTTTTCATTCTTACTCATGACTGTGTTCTATACACGCAAGCATGTTTCACTCTACTTGATTTCATTTTCCAAGAACACTGTTCGTAACCCGTGAACTTGAGTTCCAAATCCCAGGAACTAATCCCCTTTCTGCAGACACATACTGACCCATGTCTGGGTGTCTAGACAAGCACTATGGATACCAACTGAGCTGAGGTCAACTTGGATGGCCTTCAAACTAAACTGAATTTCTGATTTGTCTACGAGACTCAAATTAAACTCTTCTCATTCATCTACTAGGATGTGTCTTGAAACCCTTATTTGTCTATATGATGGAATCATCATCAATTTGGGGTCTTAAAAATATGTTGTCTCTTAAAAACCTGTGACTCATGTTTTTGGGCAGTTGGTTGATTTAAGACATGAGTGATGCTTTGAGAAATAATCTACTTTTTCATGTTGCACGTACCTTATTCCAGTTTCCCATTTTGCATTTTGTTCTTAATATACTCTTGGGGGATAGGTGAGGGGACAAACATTGCAGGCACGTAGGATTAGAAGTCACACCCCCTGGGACTATGATCACCCGGCCATCAGCAGACCCTCTATTCTGTGGCACAACATTGTGTTTCCCAACTTTTCCCCAAACCAGATGCTATTTTCAGAAACTCTACAACCATCCAACTAGGTCATTTCTGATTTAGAAAAGACCATTGAACCTTTCTGCATGAATGGGTTTTCCCTTGAGCACTGGGATCCTATGACAAGATTTCACCCACTTTGGCCAGACTCAATATATCGCAGACATCTGGAAAAAACGTTAAAACATTTAAGACTTTTGCATTGCAGACTGAGTTGGGGGCTGGATAGACAGTACAGCAGTTAAGGCACTTGCCTTGCACATGCCTGATCTGGGTTCAGTCCACAGCATTCCATATGGTCCCCTGACCACCGCCAAGGAGTAATTTCTCAGTGCAGAGCCAGCAGTAACCCCTGAGCATCCTTGAGTGTGACCCCAAAATACATGAGTGCAGATCCAGGAGTAACCCCTGAGCATTTCTGGGTGTGACCCAAAAGCAAATAAACAAAGAGAATAAATTGATTCAAACCAATGAAAAGACTTTCTTAGGCCCTAGGTGCAAGATACAGATGCATTCTAAGATATTTACATTTTCCTACAGACTATCTTCTGCCAAACTGAGCCAAACCCAGGGCCTTCAGCTGAATTCTCAAGTGCTCCCCACCCACCCCACTCCCATCCCCTCACACACTTTGAACCTGTGTCTCAGGAGGGGGACTTCCAGTGGTGTGTGGCAGGATGGTGTGGGGGAGCTGGTGAACAGCACTTGCTAGACAGTTTTCACATTATGCTTCATTTGGCATTTGATGTAAAACTGTGTGATAGTTTTACAAATGGCTATTTGAACTGCTCCCGTCGCTATTTCTCTCTCTGGCTTTTCCCTGCAAGTCTGAAAGATCTTTGACTGGGTTTCAAATTTAATTTCATCACAAGACAAAATTAATTTCATCATAAGTTCCTCCAAGGAGGAGGGCTACAGTTGCTTTTAATAGTTTTCTTTGTGAACAACAAACAAAAATGCCCCAGCACTTGGGCTGGAGAGATAGCACAAGGGTTAACGTGCCTGCCTTGTGCCCTACCAACCCTGGTTCAAATCCCCAGCATTGCATATAGTCCCCTGAAAGATATCAGAAGTGATCCCTGAGCACAGAAGCTGAAGTAGACCCTTGAGCACTGCCAGATGTGGCCCCAAACCAAACCAAATCAACAAACACATATCTGGAAACCAAAACTGAAAATTCAAGGACTCAGCAACCCCTCAGGCAGACTGGGCACTCCAGTGGGGACTCCTTGCCCTTGGAATAGACAAGTATGAATACTCCCAAGTACTCAGCTTTTGGTTCCCTCAACTTGTCTCATCAGGAGTGGCAAAAGTAGCAATGGCCTCTGGATTGAGTTCAAAAAGTTCTTCAGATGAGCATCACCATATTTTGGCTTCTAGGAGCTCAAAGAGTTTAGTTTCATTTTGAAAAAACTTTCTCTTGGCAAGTTGGAGGTTTTGTCAACAAAGAAGAAAAACTTAAGATTTGCCTGATTTTTTATGTGGGGGGCACTGGGGAAGACCTCAACTTCTTTCTGTGCAATAATAAGAGAGAGGCTTCTAGAAAAGACCAGAGGATAAGTGACTGGCTCTGCCACCCCCTAAAATCAAATGCAGTGCTCGTTATTTAAGGCAAGCTTTAAGCCAATCTAATGTGAGTTTGTCAAGGTGTCTAGGTTCCATTAAATGCATTTCTGGAAAAGGAAAATAATTAGGCCCCAAGCAAAACCCATAAAATCAAACAAAATCCCTGATTATATGTTGGAGATGAAAGTGGAGTCTTATACAGCTGGCGGGAATCAACGATGCAGCACTCAGTGAATGGCAGGGGGTGGGGGGAGAGGGCAGACCAGGAAATAAAGCATTTTAGGGTATTATATACCATGGGTCTGTTATGTGGCTCTAGTTACGGGCGAGTGTGCGTGTGAATTTTGAAAGCTCATAATCTAACCCTGTATCTCTTTCTGATCCAGCTTAGCACTCTCATTAAAGCAGATTCATACAGGGTTTCCCAGCCTGCTCACCAGCCTTGAATCCTCTGTTACATTCCTCCTGGTTAACCACTCGGGGCTTTAAAATTGCCAACAGCAGGAAAAGGCTTTACCTGAATAGATCTATTAAACAATAATGTCCCAGAGCCTGTTAGCACATTTCCTCAGAGCCGTGAATCAAAAAGAATAAGACATCTCATTTATTGTCATTTTTTTTTTTACTTCTCCATGAAGCTACTTTGGGCAAAGTGGAGGAACTCTGCTTTGAAACCATTTCCTGTGTGTTTGCTTCTAAGAAATAACAAGCATTTCTAGACACAGGAGAAAGGAGAAATTCCCTCTGGTTTACCAGTATTTCATTTCTATGTTAATCAAGTCTTAGACATGGTAAGCACCTCTAAGCCTTATACTTATACTGTAATAAAGTATTAAAATGCTGAGAAATTGGAGTATTCCAAATACATGCTCAGTTTCTAGCATCCAGAAAAATCCTGCCCCAAATGACTCTCCTTAGAGGGAAGAGAAGTGCCCCCAACTCTGGGCTGGTCTCCCCGAGAACCAGACACACGGCTGCCCCCCACACATGCTAGCCACAGACAGAGCCACACACAGGCTTCATTTGCCAACTGGTCGACACGCCTGAGTATATTCCACGTGGGACTGGCTCTGTCTCTTGGTGTTTTTACCAGTGTGAAAACACAAATCCTCTCTCCACTCATTACGTCCAGGGTTGCGCCTACCCCCAGCCCTTCCAGGGGTGATTTCTGAGCACAAGATTAAGTGTAAGCCTTGAGCATGGCCAGATATGGCCCAAGAATAAACAAAAACAGAAGTCCGAGGAAGAGGCCAGACAGAGGTAATACAAGGGGTGGGTACCTGCCTTTCGTTTGGCTAACCCAGGTTCAATCGCTGATACACTGGTTGAACTAAAAACATAAAAAAGGAAAGAAGGGGGGAGAGGGAGGGAGGAGACAGTGAGCACTTCCTTAAACGTGGAGCAAAAAGGAAGAGGAAGATCTAGCAGTAGCTTGAAGAGGAGGCTGCAAGGATGGGGTCCTGGACTTAGGGTCTTTTGTAGACCCTGGCCTTGCTTTAGATCTGGGACCCCCAGAGGTCCCTGTGTATTCACCTTCAGCACACAGGAAGTGGAGGAAAGAATTCTCCCCAAGAGGAGTTTCTAAGGCTCATACGAAACTGCAGGCATTACCTAAAATCCTGCAGTGGCTCAGGTCTTTGTGAAAACAGTGTTCTTCTCAGATGAAGATTAAAGTTCAAAGGATACATGCATTTTATGTTCTATGATCCTTCAGAGCCTACCATGCTTTTATCACTTACATGCTTTCTAATCAAAGTTAAAGATGAGAAGAGATTTTCAGTAACTGTGGCTATAGCACTTCCTGACAGCCTAGTAGGGGGCTTACATTGTTTGTACCTGAACCCACATGAGAGCTGTGACAACAATGAGTCTACCTGGAGAGATGTGGAATCAGTGAGTGTCTACCACAGGAAATGCAGCACAGCGAGAGCCGACCACGGGAACTGTGATGATAGTGAGAGTCCTCCACAGGAGATGTGATAACAATAACAGCCCACCACAGGAGATGGGATAATAGTAGGAACCCACCACAGGAGATGGGATAATAGTAGGAACCCACCACAGGAGATGGGATAATAGTGAGGGTCTGCCATAGGAGATGTGATAACAGTGACAGCCCATACAGGAACTGTGATAAGAGTGAGGGTTCGTCACAGATGTGGTATTAGTGAGAATCCACCTGGGAGATACAATAACAGCGAGAGTCCACAAAGAAGCTGTGATAACAATGAAGGTCCACCATAGGAGATGTGATAACAGTAAGAGTACACTGCAAAAGATGTGATAACAGTGAGAGTCTACACAGGAGATGTGATAACAGTAAAGGTCCACCATAGGAGATGTCGGAAGAGTGAGTGTCCACCACAGGAACTGTGGTAACAGTGAGGATACACCACAGGAGATGTGGTAACAGTGAAGTTCTTCCACAGAAGAAGGGATAATAGTGATATTCTATCACAGAAGGTGCAATACAATGACAATCCACCACAGGAGATGTCCACAGAGGAGTGAGAGCCCACACGAAGAGTGTGGCCACACCTCCCATCTGGTCCCATGGAGGAATCAGGAATTGGGTCACTCTGCCTATAGAACCTAACTCCCTGCCCTGATTCCACTGTTCCTAGGGTATGTTTTTAAGGGTGAACAGGGTTTCTCCAAAACATGGAATCAACACCCATCTCTGGATGAATGGCTAAGAAGTTGTGGGATGTCCTAAGGTGGATTGGTACGCCACATCAAGGCTTGGCAAAAAATAAGATGATTGGGTCAGAGCATAGGACAGCAAGTTGGGTGTTTGTTTTGCATGCTACTGACATGGGTTCAGTGCCTGGCACCCCATATGGTCCTCCAAGCACCACCAGGAGTGATTACTGAGTGCAGAGCAAGGAGTTACCCCTGAGCATTGCCACATGTGGCCCCCAAACTAACTCAAATTAAAAAGCTAGTTACCAGAGAGAAAAGGGAAAGAAGAAAGGGAAGGAAGAAGTGGAGGCATCAATCTGATGGTGGGGTGGCATCAAGATTTAGGTGATGGGGGGGGGCTGGAGTGTTAGCATAGCGGGTAGGGCGTTTGCCTTGCACGCGGCCAACCTGGGTTTGAATCCCAGCATCCCATATGGTCCCGTGAGCACCGCCAGGAGTAATTCTTGAGTGCAGAGCCAGGAGTAACCCCTGTGCATCGCTGGGTGTGACCCAAAAAGCAAAAAAAAAAAAAAAATGATTTGGGTGATGGGTGAGGTGAGGCTTATAGATATAGAGGGAGGAAGCTGTGCCAAATGTCTGTAGTTAGGTGCCCCAGCAAGGAGGCAATAATATTTAACTAAAGTAGTATGAAGATATGAAGTTGAGAGTTCTAAGGGTTCCATTCTGTGTTAAATCAAAGTTACTGTTCATGCCTATTTAGTGTGAAAACAACTTTGAAAAAAAAGTCACTAAGTGCAATTCCAATTGTGTGAGCGTGCATGGGTGTGGGTGTGGGTGCATGTGCATTCACACATGTGCAAACTGGGGCTAAGACCCAAGACCTCACACTGGCAAGGCAGATGCTGTGCCACCAAGCCACATCCCTAGTCCCACTTGAGTCATTCCGAGCAGAAGAAAGACTACTCTTCCAGTTTCAGGGTGGGATCTCTGGGCGGCAGGGGCTGGGGCACTCCCCTCTCAAGCCTCCCCACAATCTGAGGTCCAGAATGGCAGCAGTGCCCACACCAACCCAACGCCATCCCCGGGGTCCAGGCTCTACAAATCACTGGAAAGCACGTGCGTAGGGCACTTCCAGAACTCATCTCCTCCAGAAAGCCAAAACAGTGTTACTCAACTTCAGCCAAATGCCAGTTTGCATGTGGCTTCGCATCCAGACCCAAGAAGGCACCAAAAAGCCCACTCAGTGAGTCACAGGAGCAGTGACATTGAAGGGAAGCAGGATCTACTAAGAGGCTTCTCTCCCACCATCACATACACACATACACAAACATACTCAATACTCACACACACTCACACACACATACACACACTCACACTCTCTCACACACTCAGACACACTCACACACTCACACACTCTCTCACACACTCACATGCCACACACTCACACACACTCGTTCACACACACTCACACATACCCACACTTGCACACTCACAGGCATACACACACACACACACACACACACACTCTCACACACACACTCACATGCACATACAGACTCCTTAAAACTAACCATGAAGAACTGTTTTGTTTGGATTGAGTAGGAATTTCAGTTTCCATGGGAAGCTCTGCCTCAAGGTAAATCTAAATGGCCACTCTTCCCTTCCCCACTGTCTCTGAAGGAACAGATTTGTGCTAGAACACAAGTGCACATCACAGGCTCATCGTGATACCAAAGATGGGCTGTAATTGCCACCTGACCATCATGAGAAATTCCAGCATGAATATGGACAACAAGCAAATACACGGACCTCTGGGACAAGACCACAGTGCGTCAAAATGTCAAGACACAGAACAAGGGGCCAATGATAAGTCTCCCTAAGTACTATACAGTCACTTCAAGAATGGTTCTGTGGGGGGGCTGGAGCGATAGCACAGCGGGTAGGGCGTTTGCCTTGCACGCGGCCGACCCAGGTTCAAATCCCAGCATCCCATATGGTCCCCTGAGCACTGCCAGGAGTAATTCCTGAGTGCAGAGCCAGGAGTAACCCCTGTGCATCGCCAGGTGAGACCCAAAAAGCAAAAAAAAAAAAAAAAAAAAAAAGAATGGTTCTGTGGGAGGCAACTGTGGGCAACCGTGCTTGTTCAGAGGGGTTGTGGGTTCAGGCTCATTATGCTACAACACACACACACACACACACACACACACACACACACCCGTGTGAGAATAAAGAGATCACACACTCATTGTTCCGGATCAGCTGCATTCTAAGGTGGGGGCGTGGCTCCTGATTGTCCAGCAGGGAGAAACAGGGTATGTGAAAGTGCTATTCTGATCTCGCTTCTGGCTTTCCCGCCGTTCTCTACACTTAAATGAGCCGTGGGTCCTCCTCTAGTGCTCCTCCGCCCGCCAGCTCTGCTCTCGGTCGGCCCTGCTGTGAAGAGCTCTCTGTGGCCTCCTCCCTCGGGCTTTTCTGTCTTGCTGCCTGCCCTTTGTGGGTGCTGTTTCTCGTGCCTCCATCCCTACCTGTGAACCTCAAGTTGCCTTGTGAGTTTTCTAGAGGGGCCGCAGAAGCACCCCTGGGCAGGGTTCAAGCTGCCACTCCCCCGGCATGCTCAGCTCTTGCTTCCAGCCGCTGGCAGGGACTCGGCCCCCTCAGCCCCCAGGCACCATTGCCAACCCAGGCTTTGGGCTGCTTGAACCAACATGTGGTCACCCTGCCTTTCCGCATGCTGGTGGTGACAAGCACCGGGCTGGCCCCAACACCCAGGGACGAGCAGAGGACAGATAGGGGGCCGTCCATTCCAGCCTGCGGGTTGGTTGGCATCTCAGAATGCTGCTCTGGCCGCAGAAGAAAAATCATTTTATGATCAGAAATCACCGGGAGCATTCAGGGCCCCTGCAGTGCCGTCTGCTGGCGGCCCGCTCAAGCAGCCACTCCACGTGTGCAGCGTTTGCCGCACTTGTGTGCAGGAAGGCCTCAGTGCTGACTTCCCCTCCCCCCCCGCCCGCAGTCAGTTCCTCCTCCCTAGCACCAGTATGACCCCAAATTAATAAAATATATTTTTTAATGACATTCGTGCGGTTCATTTTTTTCTGCAAATGCCATAAGCATTTTCGCATACATATATAAATGAACAAGTGTTTGCTCTCATGGAATATGCCCTCTAGTAGGAAGGAAGGGGCAGGTCACCATGACACAGAAAGGGGTGCAAAGAAGGGAGAGAAGGGAAAGGAAGGGAGGGGTGGGGGAGAGGCAGGGAGGGTCTCCCTAGGAAGGTGGAGAAGCCAGAGAGACTCAGCCCTCACTCTTGTCCACATGGACCCACAGACAGGACCCCCGGGGGCGCTGAGAAGCTGCCTTTAAGTTTAGGGGTGGGATGAGACATTCCTTCAAAGAACAATGGGTGGGCTGGTCCAACAGAGAGAGCCTGATTGAGGGAAGCAGCAGTATCATTTGGCAGGAGACAAGGAAGTATACAGAATGAAGGCTGAGCAGGAGAGCAGAGCGGGTGCCGGCTCAGAGAGAACGTAGTGGGGACAGTTCCTCGGCCTGGCTGCAGTGGGGGCACAGAGGCCAACAGTCAGAAGGAGGGTTGTTTATTCCAGGCACCCTGTGGTACACAGAGGCAAAGGAATCTACACACCCACCCACGCCACAGCTGCACATAATTTGAGGAGTTTGAAGTTCCCCTTGAATCCACCCACAGACTCACCCCAACCTCAAGCTCACTGCCCGATGGTAGAACTTCCTGCCCTCAGCAGTTGCTGGAGATTTGGGGGCTACAAGGGTTTTTCTTTGTGGGGAAGGGGAACTGCAAGTTTGAGTCATGGCTCCAACCTTTAGCTTTGTAGAATTTAAGAAAAGTAAAGCCTGGGATAAGTTTGGGGTCTACTTTTTTTTTTTAAAAAAAAAAAAAGCCTGTTAAAAGGTTCTCAGTGGGGCTGGAGTGATAGCACAGCGGGTAGGGCGTTTGTCTTGCACGCGGCCGACCCGGGTTCGAATCCCAGCATCCCATATGGTCCCCCGAGCACCGCCAGGAGTAATTCCTGAGTGCATGAGCCAGGAGTGACCCCTGTGCATCGCTGGGTGTGACCCAAAAAGCAAAAAAAACAAAAAATAAGAAATAAAAAAATAAAAGGTTCTCAGTCCTAACTGACAAATACAGGACACAGTTTCTGCAGCTTCTCACTCTCTTGGAGGCATTGCTAACCCTCCTGGATAAGCCCAGGGCGTTTGCCCACACTCTCAAAGATGACACTCAACATACTCATTTATGTGTCATCTGGGTACCAGAACATCACCAGATTCCCTTGGACAGACATGGGGTGCTAATATGGTTCCATGGGAGGAGGGACAGTTTGATTCTTTTTTTCAATCTAGTAGAAGAATGATTGATTATGATCATTGTTTACTTCCTTACCCTATGTGAGCAACTGTTAGGTTAAGATTTGGGGTAGTGATTATTCTCAGAAAATCAATTTTCCTTTTATAGCAAAGGGGCTCATTTAATGCCCCGGTCTCAAGTTTAAAGCCAATAGCCCTAGTACCCATAAAGCTAATTAGTAACAGTCACAGATCTTCAAGATAAAGCATGCAGGTATCTAGATGTGCATGCATGTGTACACACACACACACACACACACACACACACACACACACACACGACAGAAAAGTCCCAAGGCAGGCAGACAGAGATGTGAAGTCCTAGAAGATCTGAGAAATTACTCCGGTCTAAGAAAAATAAACCTGGTAACAATATCAAAGTTAAACCAGCAGGTATGCCAGTAAAAAAATTTTTTATTATTATTATTTGTCTTATTTGGACTTGGTCCATATTTCTATTAAATTGCTCCTCTCATTTTCTTGGGTAATAATTATAAGGCTAAACTTTCAAATAAAATAAAATTGTTCCTCTTCTCTCTGCAAGATAGGCTACGGAGCAGGTTAAGGCATGTATCTCCAAAGCTGATTTAAGAGGTTTGGGGTACTACCAGGTGAAGAATATTTTTATCCAAGCTCTTACAGTAATTATCAGAGGACAAGTCACTTGGGAAGAGGAAACAGAGAGCCTTCTCTCGAGGCCTCACTTTTCCTGTTTAGTGGATAAATATATTTGACTAGTTAATAAACGGCTGTGTGTGGATCTGGGCAAAGTGGAGTGGTAAAATCATTCTACAGGATAAACTAGTAATCTGTTTCCACCCGCCCATAAGCAGTCTCTGATCCTACCCCAAGCCTTGCCCTTTCTGTCAGGCCTTCCAGCAACACGGCAATGCTGTTGTGCCCAAGTTTCAGATCCCCAATTGCGGAGAGACCAAGTCCACACACGATAATGCAAAAGCAATGGAACTTTATTACTAGCTGAGCCAGCGCTAGCTCGAGCTAGGGTCCAAGTCTCATCCAACATAGTGGAGTCTTGACAAGGGCCCCAACTCCAGATGACAAGCAGTTTATATAGGGTTCAGTTAAGAAGCGATTTATATACTGGTCTATTTTTAGCGTTGCCCTATTACGATGGTGGTCAGCAATTAGACAGCAGGTACCAGTAATGATGTGGGGTTCTTTCCAAGAAGGGTGCAGGGACCCTTCATGACTAGCCAGATCCAACTTCCCAGTTTCTTATCTAGGTGAATTACTCAATTGGGAGTTTACTAGAAACTGCAATTCCTGCTCTGGGGAAACAAACTGAGGCCTAGTTGAGACTTTGGGCCTCACAATGCAAGGTCTGAAAAACCCCTGGGTGAGAGACCAGGAAAGAATCCTCTCAATGCCTCAGAACCATGCCACCACCACAGAGACCTTCCTTGGCCCTCCCTACTGGTCCGCAAGACAGGGCCAAACAACCTATAAATGAGATGTGACTTCTTATGAACAGGGGTGTCAAACAAATATTAAAGTTAATTAGAAATCGACAAATGACCATCTTATTTGCCTGGGGTAGAGGAATACACCCAAGAGTGCCAGGGCTCAGCCCAGGTGGGTTCTGCATGCAAAGCCTTCTGAGCTGTCTCCCCAGCCCCATGGGGTCTTTAAAAACGATTCCCATAAAGTAATATAATAGAAGACTAGCACATAAAGACAGTCGAAATTAGGGTCAGAAGATTGCCCCATGGCTTGGAAGCTGATCTCATGCGCTGGGGGAAAAGGTAGCTGGGATGGAGAAAGGAGCACTAAGTAAATGATAATTGGAGGGATCGGTCGGGATAGTAAGTGAGTGCTGAAAGACTATGGACCAAACATGATGGCCGCTTGATACCTGTATTGCACACCATAACACCCAAAAGGACAGAGAGAGTAAGGGGGAATGCGCCTACCACAGAGGCAGGGGGTAGGAAGGGGGAGTGAGGAGAGTGATACTGGAACATTGATGGTGCAGAATGGGCACTAGTGGAGGGATGGGTACTTCAACATTGTTTGACTGGAATGCAATCACGAAAGTCTGTAACTGCATCTCACAGTGATTCATTAAAATAAAAATAAATAAATAAATAATAGATTCCCAAGTTCCCCCGTTAGCTGCAAGGCTCGATTCCCACCAGCTGCATGGGCCCGGGTCACAGACCTCAGGCTCTGGGGTGAAGCTGGTCCATGGGAAGCAGGGGTGGGGCCGGGAGAGGCCAGGAGGAAGGAGGCCACTCCCCTTGGCCACTCTTGGCACCTACCAGCTCTCTGGCAGCAGCTGCCCTGTGGTTCTACCTCCCATTAGGAAGCAGCTCCGTCTGTGGTCCCAGATCCTGCTGGGTGGCTGCGCACCCCCACCCCCTCCTCCCTTTGATCCTCTAATCCCACGGGGAACACCGGCACATTCTTGTTTTGGCTCATGTCTGGACTGCCTGGCGGTGCCTTCCAGCCTTTGCAGTTCCCACCATGGAACCACCGGGAACAACCCAGGAGATCCATCCCAGGCTTGCACAGCAGGTTGAGTAGCCAAGATCCCAGAGAGGACACTTAGCTGCCGTGTTTGCCCTTTGCGGCCAGGGAAGGGCTCTCAAATAGTTGATTTGAGTGACCCCCAGGAGCTACTTCCACCAAGGGTGAGCCAGAGCTGAACACGGGAAGGAGATGCCAAGCTCGGGACATGCTGTCTAGTCATGTGACCTCCCCATGTCTCTGAGAAGTCCTAAATCTGAGGTCATTATGCAAATCAGGCCAGTCATTCCTACCCATTAGTTTCGATCCCAGGCAGACAGGAAAATGGGTTCTAGAAATGGACATGGGTGCTGGAGAGATAGGTTTGTGGTAAGGATGCTTGCCTGGCGTGTGACCCAACCTGGTTTCAATCCCCAACATCCTATATGGTTGTTGTGAACACCAGGAGTGAACACAGAGCCAATAGTAAACCCTGAACACTGCTGAGTGTACCCGCCACCCCCCTCCAATAAACTAAATGAAAAGCCATAGAAATGGACATGGCCCGGCCAAGGTCATCTCTCTCTCAAAGAACCCAAGGTGCTTTGCGCCTGATTCTGATCTCTGGGGGTAATTTGCATGGAAAGTCTTAGCCAGGAGGGAAATGCATGTTCTGGTGGCATGGACTTCGGGGCTCACTCATCATGTCATGCTGACGTCAATGTCCTTCATCAAAGACCAGACAGGGAGGTTGAGGCAACTCACCAATGTCCAGGACCCTCTGCTTGGCCGTGTGCTGCCGTGAGTGCCAGTACTTCCAGTATTTCAGTTGCTCGTCTCGGTTCTTGTCCTCACTGAAGACCACCATCACCACGCTCTGCAGGGGGGGAGATGGGGCGAGCTTACTTCCAGGACAGTGTAACTGCTGCCTCAGTGTCCAGTTCTGGGAGTTGTAGCCAAAGGGGAGGGAGGTACGGTCTGTGATGTTGCTCTTGTTGCTTTGGAAACTGCCCTTCCAATTCTTTAAGCTCAGATGTGTGGTTCGTGCTGCTTTACAAGAGGCCAATTGAAATGAGGGTTGGGAGCTGAATCCAGTTTAGAGAGAGTAAAGAATCCCAAACCCTTCAACTAGTCAGCTCCACTCAGATACACCTGCGATCAGCAAATCAATAATTTTGTAGGCGAGTGGAAATTCCCAAAATATTTTAGCTCCTATTGAAAAACAAGCCCATGTGTGAAAAGCTTTAAAAACATCGCATTTGGGATGCCATTTGTAAAGAGCAAACATCTGTCTCTGGCCTGACCAAGAGCCACCTGCTATAATCATTAACATAACACAAGAACTATAAAGACAAATTTCTACTGAAGAACACAGAGCTATGCTACAGATAGCCCATAGGCTAAAAGATACCGAGGAAACTGTGCTGATTTTTTTTAAAGTATGAGGATTATTTTTAAATTGAGCCTGTAAAAAAATTAATAAGCAAATTTTACAAAATGAGCCTGCAGAAATAAGAATGCCAAACTCCTTTCAGTTCTCATAGAGAAATAGCTCCATTGAACTAAAGAGATGGTAATTCACTGTCATTTACCTGCTGAAAATGTTACCAAAACCCAAATAACCCCCAAACTCCTTTCAAGTATCAGGAATCCAGCTCATTCTCACTTTATCCAAAAACTTGTTGGATGTTCTCCTGCAACTCTGAGCGAGTATGCCATAGGTGCCCATTCTTTACTAACATCTCCTTTGTAGCATTTACTTTGCTATTTACAGTTATTCTGCAAAGGGTAGTGCCTTTCCATTCATTGACTTCACCAGCTTAATTCCCAATGTTTGGAGGAACACTCCTTGTGCCAGAAAGGAAATATGTGCTAGAAAAGCTAGTGTAGACATATGCACCTGTATGACTCAAACACACGTCGTTAACAAGCTGAACCATATGTAGCTGGGTTCCTTGAGTTCACAACAGCATGAATGCCAAAGGCAGAGAGATGCTCGGAAAGGGACCATTGGCTGAGCTGGCAGAACCGTGAGTTCTGCCAGTCATTCCCTCTTCTTCCTTCCTTCCTTCCTTCCTTCCTTCCTTCCTTCCTTCCTTCCTTCCTTCCTTCCTTCCTTCCTTCCTTCCTTCCTTCCTTCCTTCCGCAAATCAATGTGTAAAAGTTTTTTTTTTAAATGTTCCATATTCCAAATAATTTACTAAGGTTTCTTTAAACCTCCAATGTGTAAAAGTTTACAGCCTGGCCCCCTAGTATTTTTTAGTGGTTTTAAAAATAATAATAATTAAAAAAAAACCTTGAAGGAAATGACTAAATGAGCATCAATTCTGTCATATTATTGGTATGGATGTTTAATTCTTTAGTCACTGTCACTGTCATCCCGTTGCTCATCTTCAGTAGTCCAGGAAAAGACAGTTTGGAAGTGCAATGACCAAGCCTACGTGGTAGACACTGAATACAACCCAGCTCTCACACATGGATGCAAGGCAGCTCCTGGTTCCTCTCTCTTTCCTGCATCTTGCCCATTCTCCCAGAACTGGAGAAATGAGAGCATCCTCTGAGAGACACTCCATGCTCTGCGGGGGTGTTGTGGGTGTCATGTTCTCATTTCAGCCAAAACAGGACAGGAGGAAATAAACTTTCCACTTGAAATAATTTCCATGTCTTCAAAGGAACAGAAGAGTCCACACTCAAAATTGCTATTGGTAGGGCCAGAGCAGTAGTACAGCAGGGAGGGCATTTGCCCTGCACACAGCCAACCCGGGTTCAATCCCCGCATCCCATACGGTCCCCTAAGCATGACCAGGAGTAATTTCTGAGTGCAGAGCCAGGAGTAAACCCTGAGCATCATTGGGTGTGATCAAAAGAGAAAGCAAGTTTACTATTGGCTGCTACCCACCCACCATCTTTCCAGGGTGCTGTGAAGGGCGTTGATAAGGTCTATGTCACACAATGACTTGCAAGACTAGCAGGGCAGGGGAAGCAGGAAGAGTTCCCAGTGGGGGTCAGGGGGCCACGTGGTCCAGGAATCAAACCAGGGGCTCCGCCATGCAAAGTATGTGTTCCAGCCCTGTAAGCTATCTCCCCAACCCTGGGACTTTTTTAAAAGTAAATAGACCCATTGTCAGCTTGCCAAGTATCCACCCCTGAGGTGCAGAGGATCCAGTCTAGGAGAGCTAGAGGAGAAACCAGCCTGAAATCCCTCTGCCCACCAGCCCAGCCCTCCCCGCTACCCAACACAGCGCATCACAGTGGCTCAGAGAAGGTTAAAGAGTGTGAGTGTCTGGGATATAACCCAGCTTCGTCATATTTCAGTTATGTAAACCTGGCCAGTCTTGAGCTTCAAAGAGGCCAATTTTTCTTCCCTGTGTTATTATAAACATAATAGGAGACCCAAGGAGGGCTCTGCCTTCTAGCCACGAGGCCGTGAGTCTGACCCCCAGTGCTGCCTAGGTGTGCCAAACACCCTCCAGCAGCTTTGCTGTTCAGAACTGCCAGCGCCTTCACAGAGCGTGTGCCCTGGCACCCAGCCAGGTGTGCCAGCGCCACATCTGGAGCTGTGTGACCGCCACACCCTGGAAAGTGACCCCAGCAGGCACATGGATGAACACTCTGTAGTCCCCAGGGAGGGACAGAATCAGACCCTGCATGAGTGCACAACCGCCTGCAAACAGGGTGTAACCCTGCCACTACGGGGTGCGACTGCCGGGCAACATCCTAACCGAGTCTTCAGGCACCACAATCGAATGTGTGTGACTCCTCATCAGCTTAACACCGAAAAATTAAAAAAAGAAGGGGAGAGGGAAAGAAAACTGTTTCAGAGGACCGTTGAGTGCACCCAGCTTGCTCGTCAGCACCCGGCATGTACAAGACTCTCAATAAACAGCAGGTGCAATGTTGTGTCTCTTCTGAGGAGGATGAGGAAGAGAGCAGAATCCCTCCCGGGGGCCGGGACACTCTAAGCTGAGACCCACCCACCCCCGGCTCACCAGGCTCCTTCCACTGCAGCACCCTCAGCTTTAAGTGGGACATGGGCACACATCTTGCCCTCGTTCTCCACAGCTGAAAGCTGCTGGGACTGGACTGCTTGGGAGGAAGCGAGCTGGATGGAAACATGAGGCTCGTCCTTCCTGGCCTTCCGCAATAACACAGAAGCGGGAAGCCCTGCTCAACTGGAGATGCGCAATGCGAGAACTTCCCCCCGTACTCTGAAAGGCAGGCAGACCAGCGGGCAGTGGACTCTCTTCCTCTTCTTCTTCTTCATTTTTGGGTACATTTGCACAGAAACCTGGGAAGGGGTGACTCAGGCTGTGTGAGACCCGAGGCAGAAGGGCCTGGTACACCTCATTTAGTGCTCCGAGGAGCTTCAGAGGAGCAGCGATAGATCCAGAAAGGCTGGGGTGGGGAGGAGGGGGCTCGAGTGAATGGGTGAATGGTTTTCCCAAGTCCCTCCCCAGTGCCCTGCTCTGATTTTCCTTTTCAGTGGAGAGGGATTAGTGGCGCCCTCCTTTCTTGGCAGAAGCAAGCATGCCCGAAGCTGGCAGTCTGCCAGGGCAGTTTCGTTTCCCACAAAACGGGACTCACACTTGTGAATGTGAGAATTCCTCCACCCAGGGGGCCTCCCAACATACCTCAGTCACTGGGCAAAAGGCGCCTACCCTGAGCTGCAAAGCGCCCAGGGACGTGGAATGAATGGCTGTGTCCTTTATGGAATGGCACCGAGGCCCCCTTTCTCCTCCCCCCTCACAGCCCCGCCCCACCGCAGTGATCTGCTCAGACCCACAACGACTTACTTGAAAATCTAAGATCAATGGAACGAAAACAAGAACCGCAGCGAGCAGGGGGCGAGGACGGGAGCTGGGAAAATTCCTTTGGACACAATCAGAATGTGTGTTTCAACCATGGCCCTTTCCTGGGGTTTATTGGTTACTGATTAAAATGATAAACGCTACACCAATAAGTTCTCCAGCCCCGATTCTGGGACATTTGTTCTGGAATGTTTTCCAGGCCCTCCTGTAGGGCTGAGGGGCAGCCGTTCCCCGGCCCCTCCCCGTGCTTGGCTGAGAAGCAAGGTCCCTACCCGGACTTTGCTGATGGGGTGCCGGAAGCACTTGTTGTCCCCCGTCTCGCTGAGCGTTATGGCATAGAATTGGCCTTTGTTGAGGTAGGTCATCGGGCCCTCCCCCTGCTTTTGTCGGAGAGACTTGGTGGCTTCTAAGGTGTACTGAAACGTGTCACTGTGGAGAGAGAACAGAGCTGGTCAGGTTCACACACACCCATCTGCCTTCCTGATCAATTGCATATCAGAAGCTGCTTGTATGAATATTAACCAATATTTGCTCTATTTCAGAGACAAAACACAGCCTACCGTAATAGGGATGAGACCAGACCAAAGGTCACTGTTGGCCCAACGTATACAGCATTTATAATAGTGGCCCATAAACCAGATGGTTGGGAAGGGGAGAAAGTCCACGGGGTGCCTAACCAATGACAAGGCAGGGCAAGGGGAAGCGGCTATGTCTTAGCGACCGACCAGCAATGCTCAAAGCTTAAGAATGGAGAGCATGTGTCACTTTGATCCTAGCTATCAGCCAGATGCTACATGCTCTCAATCGACTCATCTGTACCCTAACCTTCTTCTTCTTCTTTTTTTTTTTTTGCTTTTTGGGTCACACCCAGCAATGCACAGGGGTTACTCCTGGCTCTGCACTCAGGAATTACTCCTGGTGGTACTCAGGGAACCATATGGGATGCTGGGATTCGAACCCGGTCGGCCACGTGCAAGGCAAATGCCCTACCCACTGTGCTATCGCTCCAGCAACCCCCCAACCTTCTTTTGTTCCTATTAAGATATTCCAAGTACCAGTAACTCTCTCTACAAACATATCAAAAGGCCAAAATAAAATGAGACAAAACATTCCAAAATGTGATCACATCAAATGCAAACACTGGCTACTAAAAGCTCAGCTCCTTCATAAGTAATATGGATTTTGTTGCTATTGTTTTTTTTCAGAGGCTTTTAGTTTGGGTTTTTGTTTTTCAAGACTGCTGAAAAAGACCTTGAAACAGGGTAGCTGCCCTAAATCAGGACTTTGCATTCAACAGTACTCAGGTCACATGCAGTTTCAAGCCCATCTTGTAAATAAAGTTTTGCTGGAACTCAGCTTTATTCTTTCACCTATTTTATTTTATTTATTTTTTTATCATTTAGTTTGGGGCCAGACCCGATAATGCTCAAGGCTCTGTGGTCAGGAATCACTCCTGGCAGTGCTCGGGGGAACATATGGGGTGGTCTAACCGGGTTGAGTACCTCCAAGGCAAGTGCCGTGCCCACTGTGCTCTGCCCTTGATCCCTTCACTTATGACTGGTCTGTGGTTGCTTTAGCTGTTTGCTCTCCATCCAGCAGGGATGAGGAGTTGTGGCAGACTGTGTGATGCTTCAATTTAACCTAACTACTCTCTGACATAGGTTAAGGCACTGGTCTTGCCCAGGCCGACCCGGGTTCAATCTCAGGCACTACATACGGTTCCTCAAGCCCCACTAGGAGTAATTCCTGAGCAGTTCTTGGTTCAGTTCCAAAACCAAAATAGCAATAACAATAACTGTCACTGTCATCCTATTGTTCATCAATTTGCTTGAGCGGGCACCAGTAAAGTCTCCATTGTGAGACGTGGCACAAATATGCCACGGGTAGCTTGCCAGGCTCTGCCGTGCAGGCAAGATACTCTCAGTAGCTTGCCAGGCTCTCTGAGAGGGGCAGAGGGATCAAACCCGGGTTGGCCGTGTGCAAGTCAAAAGCCTTACCCGCTGCGCTACCACTCCAGCCCCAACAATAACAAGAATAATAATAATAAAATAACCAAAAACAAAATAATTACTCTCTTGCAAACTACAGAAAAAATTTGCAGATTCCTGATCTAAGGAATTTCTGGGATATTTTTATGATGTGATTCAACTGACAAATCAAAAACTGAGATTTTCCCCTAAGTATGAAGAATATAGCAATTGTTCAAAAGGAGTAACAGGTATAATAACCCTAGGTCTTGTTTTTAACAGGTTCTTTCAGAAATATTTATTTCTGCACACCGCAAGGTGGTGTACAGTGATGATACAATAACAATTGCTTTGAATAGCTCTGAATCATCAAAAGCTCTTCATTGAGTTTATCAACTTTGTAGCTTATCAATATGCTAGTCTTTGGAAGGTTGGTGTAAATGTGACTCTCAGAATTTCCCTCTTAAAAATCACCTGCTTGCAAGATTATAAACGAATCTTGCTTTGTAGGTTAGATATTTTTGCAATTCTTAATTTAAAAAACTCCATAGTGAGAACAAATTCGGAGGGTAAAAAAGCAGTCCTCTTGGTAAAAATTTGAAGCTTAAGCTGGTAGAGGAAGCAAATTTCAGAATATATGTCAGAGAAGCAAGTGAGAAATAAATCATTCAAGACAGAACCAATTCCACTGTCATTTTGCCTGAAGAAAGCAATTTCAATATAGTCAGTGAGTCAGAAAAATTTAGATCTGGACAGGATATGAGGAATCGCCTAGGCCAGTCACTTACAACTTGTCTGGGAAGCAGAACACTGGAAAAACGTCAAGAGTCTATTAGTCTCTTCCAAGGGAAAAAAAAAGCACATATAAACAGAAATGATTTTGTACATAATTTCAGGCGATTTGCACCCCCAAGCCTATCCATAACACAGACTAAGACCTGTCATCCTACTTGCACAGCCAAGTGAAGGCAGAGAAATGGACCCACTTTACTACATGATATTAGCAGCAAAAAAGAACCAGATCAGGTCAATATGGAGGAGGTGCCTCTATATTGGAGGGGGCAATTTGGAACCCTATCTGGGGCTGGAGGGATAGCATAGCGGGTAGGGCATTTGCCTTGCATGCGGCCGACCCAGATTCAATCCCTGGCATCCCATATGGTCCCCCAAGCACCTCCAGTAGTAATTCCTGAGTGCAGAGCCAGGAGTAACCCCTGTGCATTGCCAGGTGTGACCCAAAAAGAAAAAAAAAATTAGAACCCTATCTCCCCAACCTTTCCCTCCCCACTTCTTTACTCCATAACCAAATTCTGGCTGGGTAGATCCGAGGAGGATGACATAAAGAGACAGAGATGGGAGCAGGACCTTTATGGGTAGTCTTCAATGAGGAAGAAACAGAGCAAGAAACTAAATGAGTACCGAGACAAAAAATATGGAGTGATAAAGTCAAAGGAAAGAAGGACCAGCACAGCAGGGACCTGACGACCTTCACAAGAAATTTGTATTTAATCTTGTCTGAAAGGCATAATCACAGGTAAGTTTTATACAGGGAAAAGGAAATCATTTCTTATTATTCTCTCTTGTCTCCAAGTCACAACCCAGGTTTAAGAATACCTGGGCTCTATTCTTAGAATGTACTTAATCTTCCTTCTTCCCCTGGGAAACACCTACTGGGAACCCTTCAAAATCCACTTCAATTTTCTATGAAGCTTTGCTCCCTCCACTACCTTGCCCACTCCCACAGCCCCTTCAATATACACCCAACCATCAATACACCCCATTTTCTGGTTATGTGTCTCAGTTGCAAGGTGTATCATTTACTAAATGAAGAGCAAGGTGTCTTGACACCACATTTATTTCCTCCAAAATCATATGGGCCCCTTGTATTTCATCAGCCCCTTGCATTTGATGCAAGCAATATACACTGTTATATTTTTAAATCTTTTTAAAGTCAGTGAACAATGTCCTAACTCTTGATCCTAAAATGACTGAATGTCTAAGGTGGCCCTGAGCACCTCCCGATTCCTATCACAACTGTGATACATAATACAACAATGCAGGGTAGGGAGTACAGGTACCTGGGATATGCCCAGTGAAATGGAAGGGGAAAGTAGTGCTGACAGGGAGACCAGTTACACTGCAATTGTTTAAGAGAACATGAATGAAGTTGGCCGGAACATGGCAGGTGGGTTGGAACATTTGGTACTTGGAATAAACTTGGACTGGCCATGAAGAAGTATCAGGAAAGCAGGCAAACCCACCTCTCCTATGGGGGCTGGAAGGAGCGTGACATTAAGCAAAGAGTAAATGAAAGTAGAAACCAGGTGTGAAAAAAGGGAAGGAAGGAAAGGAAAGAAGAGAAAAAGAGAGAGAATTCCAGGGGCACATGCTGGGTAGTAAGTACATTTGTTTAAAGTTCAGAGGGACACTGAAGACAAATGCTTGGCCAGCCAAGAACAGGAAAGGTACAGGGCTCAAACATATTACCTAAGACTGGAAATAGTCATGTAGAAGTCATTTGTATAAGGAAAAGAAGTGAAGATAAAGGAAATTGATCTGTTAAATCAGCATATAGAGAAAAAAGTTCTTCACATTTAAAGGATTGGTGTCTGTTTCTAAACCTCTTCTGGGAAGGACCTACCTCGATGTCTGGTCATACATGTACTCCTCAGCCCCCACCGAAGCACTTCGAAATTTCTGCAAAATTCAAAAAGTTACCAAAATTAAAACCGATAGATGAGTCATTGGGGGTGGAGGGTGGGGGGAGAACAACCTGATAAATGTACCTAAATAGGTTAGTCTCACTTCAGAAAAAGTTATTCATATTTTGATCTTATGTTTTCAATTCGATGAAAATAGTTAACATTTGTGCCCAGGACACCCATGTCACCTGCGCACTGAGAAAGCCACCCAACGGAAAACGCCCATGTGCTTCGTCTGCTGCCACCCACAAGCATTTGGTGCCGGAAGTGCTTGCCGGTACTGGAAACTGTTTTCTCAGATACAGGCAACGTCTCTTCTATTTTGAATTTTTCTTCCACACTTAACTCCAAATCCTGAGTCTACAGAATTTAGTTACAGAGGGACAATCCAGCACAGCATACAGTGGATTATCAGAGTGGCTAAGCACATTGCTTCTGGAGCAAGATTGCCTGGAATCAAGTGTCTACTCTTTTATCTGCTCCAGTGTCAACTGAGACAAGTGCCTTACTCTCTCCATGTGTAAAATGTTGACTCAGTGATTATATGGGTCGGCTGCTCCAACCGAGGTAAAGTACTAAGGACAGTTCCCAGTTCATGGCGAGCTCCTACATGTACTTTAAATACTGTGACTTTGCTCTGACTCTCTGCAGCTGAAGAGGACTTGAATTAAATGAAGGAACTTAGATAAGTGATCCAGGTGAGAGAGGACCACAATGAGTCAAACAAAAGAATAAATAAAGGTTGGTATGTATGGGCGGTAGCAATAGTACATCAGGTAAGTGTTTACCTTACACGCATCTAACCCGGGTTCGATAGTATATCAGGTAGGGTGTTTTTACCTTACATACATCTAACCCGGGTTCGACAGTACATCAGATAGGGTGTTTGCCTTACATGCATCTAATCCGGGTTCAATCCCCTGCACTTCATATAGTCCCCCAATCCAGCCAGGAGTGATCCCTGACCACAGTCAGGAGTAAGCCACCGGTGTGGCTGAAAAAGAAAATAAAATTAATTAATATATAAATATATAAATAAAGGCTTGGGTTTTTTCATGTGGTATACAGAAAGCCTCTAACATAAATATGACCTGATTATGAAGGGAGGATTTTTTTTAAATCTACATTTTTATTGCCAATACAATGGCCACTAGCCGCATGTGGCAAAATTGATGAGAATGAAATAAAATTAAATTCAGTTTTTCAATACATCAGTTATATTTCCAGTACTTAGTTGACACAATGTGGCTAGCAACTGCCATATTGTCTAACATAAAAATTATACATTTCCAGGTCATAGAAATTATAGTAGAGAGGAAAGGCACTTGTCTTGTATATGGTGGATCCCAATTTGATCCCAGTACTGCCAGTACTCCGTATGGTCCCGTGAGCACCAACATGAGTCACTCCTGGGAACAGAGCCCAGAATAGCCCCTGAGCACTTACCAATGTGGGTCAAGCTCCCTCACCAAATAATAATACATTTACATTTTTGCAAAAAGTAGTATTGGACAATATTCATCATGAAAAGCTATTGCATTTTTCTACTGAATATATTCAAGAATTAGCAAATTTTGAAGAATAACCAGATAATCTCCTCTTCATCCACCATCCAGAACTCACAGCTGCTTCCCATAACCACGCCACCGGACTCTGTGCCAGGCTGTTTTCACTCGGGGTGTCCCAGAAGGGGGCAGATGAGAGCTCTCCCCGCTCCAAAGGACCCAGCCCTGGCAACCGACCTCCACAACCCAACTGCCACCACGCTCCAGGCCCCTCTCCACACACTCGGGCCGAGCTTCACGTATGAGTGAACATATTTCTAAACTGCGCAGCCACAAAAACGGCCATGCGACACATCATAAGACACGCCTTACTCATTTTCCATAATTGCCACACCATATTTAATTGGAAGCAGGATGGTACTGATGCTGCCCAAACCCCTCGCACTCTCCTGAACCTGGCTCACCATCTTGCCTTAGACAACGCGCAGCTCACCACACCAGGCATGAAACTCTATGGTGATCCCTGCTGGAACTCTACGCGTGATTCCTGATGGACATCGCCGGCTGTTTTGCAAGATTCGGACAGAATTGCATCAGTGGGGCACAGAGAAACCACGGCAGTGGCCGCAGCATCACTGCCTGCCGGCCGGAACAAATCACAACGCCATTGGACAAAGAGCCATGGCAGCAGTGCGTGCAGTGGCTCATCTACTGTGGGGTGCTGTCAGCCAACCACTGCATGACCTCGGACTCAGCGCGGGTGTTCGACCTGGCACAGACCCTCCGCGATAGGGTCCTGCTCTGCCAGCTGCTCAACAACCTCCGAGCACACTCCATCAACCTCAAGATCAACCTGAGGCCACAAATGTCCCAGGTGCTGCCCAGAGACACAGGCAGGTGCGTGATTGTCAGTGTGCAGATCATTACAACATGCCAATTGACCAAAAACTTGCATTCAGTAGACTGGGGCCACCTGTAAAGGAGACTAGAGGCCACCCCAAAAGCCTCCGTCCCTCTCGGAGAGCTCAGCAAGCTACCGAGAGTATCCCACCCACACAGCAGAGACTGGCAAGCTACCCATGACGTACTCGATATGCCAAAAACAGTAACAACAACAGTCCTCATTCCCCTAATCCTGAAAGAGCCCCCAACACACCACTGGGCTACACTAGCATGCGACAGGGATGAATGGAGACGTTACTGGTGCCCACTCGAGCAAATCGATGAACAATAGGATGACAGTGATACAATGGAAAATAAAGGTAATGAAAGAAGAAAGGTAGCTAAAGAAGTGACTTTGACAGAGATAGAAATCACTTCCAAGGTATTCTTTGGTAGAAGGGATATGCAGTAATCTATAATATATGGTAAACCAGCATTAACAAATATGAATTTAAATGAACTAACTGGCCACACATAGCACTCTGTAGCCTGAGAATAAACTAGTCTACATTGGACTTCCAAATTCTATAGTTCTGATTCCCTAAATAAAGTGGAAAGGGTTGATACACTTTAACAGTGCAGACCCAGACACCATCAACTATAGTTGAGTGAAATAACATTATTCTAATCATATGAATACATGTGAAAAGGAACTGGGAGAAGTATATAGTTGATAGGTTGGACACAGAATAACAGTTTTCAAGTTTAAAATTTTACTTTAATTATAAAATTAAGATAGTGGTTTAAAAATTGCAATGATTTTTAAAAATAAATATTTTTAATATATGTAACCCTCAATGAGACCTGATCACATTGATGAATCATACAAATCACAAAATGATTTAGTATTAAGAATTAGAACCAGGGGCTAGAGAGGTAGTACAGTGGTTAGGGAGCTTGCCTTGCATACACCCAACCCAGGTTCAATCCCGGGCATTCCATATCATCCCACAAGCACTGCCAGGAGGATCCCCTGAGTGCAAAGCCAGGAGTTAGCCCTGAGCATCACCAGGTATGACTCAAGAACTTAAAAAAAATTAGAATCAAAATGTTTGGTTATTCTGGCTATAATCGCCAAGTTTTCACAATTATTTGGAGACATTTTAATATCACTTGTGGAATGCTAAAAGGCTATCAGACAGTCAACATCATTCTACTTTCTGTGATTTGCTAGAGTACAATTATGCATTTCTAATAATGTTGACTAAACTACTGGACTCCCTTGCCCCCCCATAGCCCTCCCCACACAAAAATTGGAAACAGTTTACTTTAGCAAATAAAATTTGCTGACTCAACAAGGGTCCTAGATGTTAATAGTCTACCTAAAAGACAAACTGGACTTTAGACAAATTTTCCTTAGTGAAATTTATTTCATGAAATTCTCATAGCTTGGGCCGAAAGACAGTACAGTGAGTAAGGTGCTTGCCTTGATGCACCCAACCTGGATTTGATCCCTGTTACCACATAATGTTCCCTGAGCTCCAGCAGGAGTGATCCCTAAGCACAGAGCCAGGAGTACCAAGATAAAAACTCATAATGGATCATTCCATTTAATTCATATCAGAATAATGTATAATATGTAACATAAATATTGACTTCCAATGCTGAAAGCAACTAAAATATTCCAAACTCAGTGAGAATAGCCTTCACATTGGCTCTGGCAAGTTACGTTTCTGCACTTCAAAATAAAACCCCAAATACAATAGCTTCCTTTCACATGACTCTTTATCTACCACACAAATGCAACTGATAAAATATCCCCCTAAGAGCATGATGGTTCCGTTGACATTGGACCATGTCCATGCACTCTTCTATGACTAATGGAATTTCTGTCTGAGAAAAATATCAGGGACAATCCTATAGTGATGAAAAGCATGGACTTCACATTCCTATGTGGAGGGGTTTGCTTTTCTTACAGACTCGCCCCTGATTGCTTTAAGGCAAATCAAATATTCCGTAATACCCAAGATTCTATGAGATCCCTTGCTCCATTTAATTCTTCCCTATTTTTTTAAGGAAGTATGTTAATTATTCAAAGAAATACCTGCAGGAAGCCGTGGAAGATCATTTTAAGACAAATACTTTTTTATTAAAAAGAATACTAAATGGATTCTTCAAAAAATAATAGAACTCCCATATAGCAATTCCACTTCCTGGCACCTAGCCCCCAAATCCCCAAATCCAAAAACATTAATTTGAAAAGATACACTTAATGTTCGTGTAGAGCTTAGGACTATACCGGGATATGGAAACAACCCTAATGTCCAATGGCAGGTTAATGAATGAGGAAGTTATAGGCTCTATATGTAATGGAATACTACACAGCTGTAAGAAAAGATGAAATCATGCAGTTGGCTGCTACTCGGATGCAACTGGCAGGTGTGTCATGCTAAGTAAAATAAGTCAGAGGGAGGAGGACAAATACTGAATGACCTCACTCATTTGTAGACTACAGAGAGACAAAACAAGGAAATAGACAGTATGGAACAATGAAAACCCTTGGCCTTGGATCATAAAACACATTACCAAGCAGCCATGAGAAGGGTAGGAGGAAACAAGATTAGACTAGAGGTGACATAGGGAATGTGGTGAAGGGTTGAGGGCACTCTGGTGGTAGTGGGGAGAAAGGGAGGGTGCTGCAGAAATCTTGCGAATTAATACCATACTTTAACGTTATTATAATCATGCTACCTGAGCTGTAATTTTAAAAATTAAATTAGAAGATAAAAAGGACACCAAAAGTCTAACTGCAAAGCTACCAGGACCCAAGAAATACGGTAGCTCATAAATATGGCAGGGGATTTAATGAATCTCACTCTGCTCATTTCCTGGCTTCATAGAGCACAACCAGCATTGAGTGGTGACTGTGGCAGAAGATCTATGAACAGCTGTCTGTCCTAACTCCCTACCCATGTGCAGTGCTCATCCCTGCTGTCATATCAAATAACATAGATAAAAGACACTCCAGTAAAAAAGAAATATATATGCATTCAAACGAGCGTCACGCATGAAGGAACCTGCAGAGGAACCCAGGTGTGTGAAACCCGGAGCCGAGATCTCCAAGGCTGCTTGGATCAGGAGTGGGTCTCTTCCACCCAGATTCCCCATCTTCCAGTAGCTAGGCAGTCACACCCAGAAACTGCCCACGGTGCTATTTAATCCCATCAATGACCAACATCAAGAGACTATAAAAACAAGCTCCCAACCTTTGATAGCCTAGTTCTCCCTCTTGGAGAACCTGGCAAGCTACCGAGAGTTTACTGCCCACACAGAAGAGTCTGGCAAGCTCCCCGTGGCGTATTCATATGCCAAATGCAGTAACAATAATGGGTCTCATTCCTCTGAACCTGAAGAGCCTTGAATGCAGCACCATTGGAAAGGACAAGTAAAAAGAGGCTGCTACATGTATGTTCATCGCAGCACTGTTTACAATAGCCAGAATCTGGAAAAAACCCGAATGTCCCAGAACGGATGACTGGTTGAGGAAACTTTGGTACATCTATACAATGGAATACTATGCAACTGTTAGAAAAAAGGAGGTCAAGAATTTTGTAGTTAAGTGGATGGGCATGAAAAGTTTCATGCTGAGTGAAATGAGTCAGAAAGAGAGAGACAGACATAGAAAGATTGCACTCATCTATGGTATATAGAATAACAGAGTGGGAGACTAACACCCAAGAACTGTAGAAATAAGTACCAGGAGGTTGACTCCATGGCTTTGAGGCTGGCCTCACGTTCTGGGGAAAGGGCAACTCAGAGAAGCGATCACCAACTATATTGTAGTTGAAGGCCATGTGAGGGAAGGGAGTTGCGGGCTGAATGAGGGCTAGAGACTGAGCACAGCGGCCACTCAACACCTTTATTGCGGGCCGTAGAAGCTAAATAGAGAGAGAGAACAGAAGGGAATGCCCTGCCACAGTGGCAGGGTGGGGGGGGGGGGAGATGGGATTGGGGAGGGTGGGAGGGACGCTGGGTTTACGGGTGGTGGAGAATGGGCACTGGTGAAGGGATGGGTTCCCGAACTTTGTATGAGGGAAGTATAAGCACAAAAGTGTATAAATCTGTAACTGTACCCTCACGGTGATTCTCTAATTAAAAATAAATAAATTTAAAAAAATAAAATAAATAAAATGTTTAATTTAAAAAAAAAAAAAGAGGCTGCTAAAATCTCAGGGCTAGGATGAATGGAGACATTACTGGGCCCACTCCAGCAAATCATTGATCAACAGGATGACAGTATATATATACCTCTCGGAGAGCCTGGCAAGCTGCAGAGAGTATCCTGCCCGCACATGCAGAGCCTGGCAAGCTACTCATCGCGTATTCAATATGCCAATAATGATAGGTCTCATTCCCCTGACCCTGGAAGAGCCTCCAATCGTTGGGAAAGATGAGTAAGGAGAGGCTGCTAAAATCTCATGGCTGCAGGGCTGAAGTGATAGCACAGCGGGTAGGGCGTTTGCCTTGCACGCGGCTGACCCGGGTTCAATTCCCAGCATCCCATATGGTCCCCCGCGCACCGCCAGGAGTCATTCCTGAGTGCATGAGCCAGGAGTAACCCCTGTGCATCGCCGGGTGTGACCCAAAAACCAATAAATAAATAAATAAATAAATAAAAACAAAATCTCAGGGCTAGGAGGAATAGAGACATTACTGGTGCCTGCTCAAGTAAATCATGACAGTGATACAGTGATATATATATACATACATATATATATACAGTATCACTGTCATCCCATGATATATACATGTATAAATATATATATACATATGAGTGTACATATACATATATATATACACTGTATCGTTGTTCGTCGATTTACTCGAGCGGGCACCAGTAACGTCTCCATTTGTCCTAGCCCTGAGATTTTAGCAGCCTCTCTTTACTCGTCCTTCCCAACGGTGCCACATTAGAGGCTCTTCAGGGTCAGGGGAATGAGACCCATTATTGTTACTATATTTGGCTTATGAATACACCACAGTGAGCTTGCCAGGCTCTCCCGAGTGGGCAGGAAACTTGGTAGTTTGCCAGGTTCTCTTAGAGGAAGAACTAGGCTATAAGATGTCGCACAGCCACGAAGCCTTGAGCATGGATGTGGCTGGGTTCTGGAGGTCTTCGGCTGCTGGAGCTCTGTTTGGGGCAGGGAGGGAGACTCAACCCACCCCCTCAGAGGGGTCCTGGTGAAGACAGTCAGGCGGGGGGGCAAGAGACTCTGCATAATAATACAGAATATATATGTATTACTCTCTACATATATAATACATAATATTATATATGTATTATATATTATACATAATATATATGTATTATTCTCTATGATTTGTTGCCTACTGTCTGAACTCCATCAAATATGGTGTGGTAATTATGTAAAATGGGTAGGAAGTATCTTATAATGTGTCACTCCGCAGTCCAGAAAGCAGCCTGGAAAGTGACAGTGGATGTGTAGTGAGGTCGGCTGCCAGGACTGGGTCCCTTGGGGTGGGGAGGGTTTCCACCTGCCCCCCTCTGGGGTGTCCCAAGTGAAAACAGCCTGGTGCGGAGTCCATGTACTCTCAGTACATGAATACTCTCAGTAGCTTGCCGGGATACTTTCACGGCTCTCCGAGAGAGACAGAGGAATCGAACCCGGGTAGGCTGCATGCAAGGCAAACGCCCTATCTGCTGTACTATCGCTCTAGTCTGGTGGTTGAAGACAGAAGTTCTAAACCCAAAGCTAGAGAGATAGCATAGTGGGTAGAGTGCATGCCTTGTATGCTGCTGACCAAGAAAGAGGAGGAGATAGAGGAGAAGGAGGAGGAGGAGCAGGAGGAGCAGCAGGAGAAGGAGTAGGAAGAGAAGGAGAAGGAGGAGAAGGAGAAGGAGAAGGAGGAGAAGGAGAAGGAGAAGGAGAAGGAGAAGGAGAAGGAGAAGGAGAAGGAGAAGGAGAAGGAGAAGGAGAAGGAGAAGGAGAAGGAGAAGGAGAAGGAGAAGGAGAAGGAGAAGGAGGAGAAGGAGAAGGAGAAGGAGAAGGAGAAGGAGGAGAAGGAGAAGGAGAAGAAGGAGAAGGAGGAGGAGGAGGAGAAAGAGATGGAGGTGGAGGAGGAGGAGGAGGAGAAGGAGAAGGAGAAGGAGAAGGAGAAGGAGAAGGAGAAGGAGAAGGAGAAGGAGAAGGAGAAGGAGAAGGAGAAGGAGAAGGAGAAGGAGGAGAAGGAGAAGGAGATGGTAGTAGTTCTGGATCCAGACAGCGAGTGACAAACCCCATCTCACCCACTCTTTGTAGTATTTAACTAAGCATCTACACTCTACATGCCTCGGTTTCCTCACTTGGGAAAGAGAGGTGGCAATAATAATAGTATCTGCTTCATAGAACTGCTGAGGCTGACATCAACGTATGTGACATAGAATGATGTTGGCACAGGGTAAATGCCCACCTCATCTTCATTATTATTCAGGGTTGCAATCGTACATCTTGTTCAAGTGGCTACTCGGTGGGCAGCAGTTGGCATGTACCACACTCACTCTTTAGTGAAACGAGGATCTCAAGTTTTCCCCTTCTGCCGTTGCCTTTTATGGGTGCACTGAAGAGTGGGAAGTCAAAAATCACTGACTCGAATAGAGAGGCACAGCTTCTAAATGGGGAGATGGCAAGATTTTTCTTGAATTCCATTATAGAGTCTGGGTCACAATGCTAACTCTGGGACCAGACAAAGGGAGGGTACAGAGGTACAGAAGGTAGGGAACTCGCTCAGCCAATCCAGTCTGATCCCAACAGCCCATATGGACTCCCAAGGCCACCAGGAGTGGTTCCCAAGAGCACAGCCATGTGTGGCCCCAAAATGAAAGCAAAACAAATTTTTTAAAGAGTGACTCCCCAATTGCATCCTCAACTGACTGTTTATAAAATTTTCAAGACAGTTCAAAGGAGACATGATAGTCTTGTCAACAAATGATCAGGGACAAGTATCTATCAATTAAGGGGAAAATGTAGTTCAACTCACTACTTATTTCCTATATAAAACTTACCCCAAGTGAATCCTAACCCAACACAAAAAATAATAAAAATTTTAAATCTCTGGAAGGGTTATGGGGTATGGGATAGACAAGAACTGGAGAGAGGAGATGCCTTGCATCTCACTGACCCTGACTGAATCCCTGACACTGCATATGGTCCCTCAAACCCCAAAAGGGTCACTCCTGAGCATGAAGTCAGAAACAGCCTCTGAGTATTTGTAGCATGTCGCCCCACCCCCAAATAGAGAAAATCCTCCTAATATTTAGGCCAAGACTTCTTATACAGAATCTCAAATATTTAGACTATAAACAACAAAAAATAATCATGTAGACTTTATAAAAATGAAATACAATTGCTCTCTGAAAGTATAGTTATAACAAAAGGACATCAGATAGCAGAACATGCTACTACAAAGGGCTTAAAGACCCACTGTTTAAAGAACTGACACAAATTAATAGAAGGAGGGCAAATAACCCCATTTAAAAATTGACAAAAATTGGAGCTGGAGCGATAACATAGGAGGTAGGGCATTTGCCTTGCACGCGGCTGACCCGGGTATAAATCCCAGCATCCTATATGGTCCCCGGAGCACTGCCAGGAGTAATTCCTGAGTTCAGAGCCAGGAGTAACCCTTGTGCACCGCCAGGTGTGACCCAAAAAGCAAAAAAAAAATAAAATAAAATAAAAAAATAAAAATAAAAATTGACAAAAATTGCTAACAGATTTTCACAAAAATAACTTGTAGAAATAGCTAAACAACACAGAAAATGCCCTTCAATAGAGAAATACAGGGGCCAGAACAAAAGTACAGTAGGTAGGACACTTGCCTTGCATGTGGCCAGCCCGGGTTTGATACCCAGCACCACCATGGCCCCTGAGCCCTACCAGAAATGATCCCTGAGTGCAAATTCAGGAGTGATCCTTGAGTTCAGAGCCAGGAGTAAGTCCTAGCATAGCCAGGTGTGGCCCAAATACAAATACAAAAGAAAAAATTGTAAAGAGAGAAATATAAATTCAAACCACAGAAAGACTCCATTACAGATCCATTTAAACAGCTCATATTAAAAATGATAGCCCCTTCTGGAGCCATAGCACAGTGGGAAGGGCATTTGCCTTGCACATGGCTGACCCAGGTTCAATTCCCAGCATTCCATAAGGTCCCCTGAGCACCACCAGGAGTAATTCCTGAGTGCAGAGCCAGGAATAACCCCTGAGCATTGATGGGTGTGACCCCCCCCAAAAAAAAGATAGTTCCAAGTTTTCCAAGGAGGTGGAAAGCAAAACAACACCCGTATGTGGCTGGGGAGGATGATGAGGGTGCAGTCACTTTAAAACACTGGGTAACAGTACTTATAGTTAAAGGTGAATTTATCTTGGGTCCTAGCAATTCCAGTGCTAGGTATTTACCCAAGGAGAAGGAAAGCATATGTCCCCGTTAAAACATAGACAGGAATGTTCACAACAGTATCATTCATAGCACACCCAACCAGACGCAATCAATATCTATCAGTGAATAGACAGATAAACAGATCAATTCTTACCCTGGAATACAAACTACTACACAAGGAACATAGGTGAATTTCAGAAATATTACACCAAGTGAAAGAAGATAACATACAAGACTAGATTCTCTATCATTCCACTTCTATAAAATCTCAGAGAACAAGAAAAATTGCCACAATAGGAGACAGACCGAATGTTTGCAGGAGTAGAGGAGAATGTCTCAAAGCTGAGGGTACTCAAGGAAATATTTAGGACCGAGGAGGTTTCATTGATCTCGACTAGACTTACACAATTTACACAATTACCAAAATTTTCGAATGGGGCATTTCAAACAGATAAGCAAGCAAAGACCATAGTTTCTCTGGGTCCGCTGGGCACACAGAAAAACAAAACAAAACAAAACAGGTAGTCTCTGTTTGCAAGATTCAAAGCACAGAGACACGCTTGTCAGTGATTATTAATTCCTCCCTGAGCGGGCAGGCAGACAAGGTCTTTGACAGGTTCATTGTTTTGTTTTCTGCTTTGAAAGAATGAACAGGCAGCGCCTTTAACTATCATTTGGAAGGTCACAAACTAAAAGAGGTCAAGGTGAAAACAGAATAGGAAGTTCCGCACAAACATCTCATCATTCCTCCTACATAATAAACGGTAAGACTTAAACTAACACAAAGAAGATGCCTCATATAAAACACCAAGAACTAGGAAACCAGTGGGGGGGGGGGGGGAGGACGTTATTAGAAACTGTTTATAAGGCAAGGCAGATGATCTCTTTCACTGAGGTCAAAAAAAGCCTGACGTGGGGCCGGAGCGATAGCACAGCGGGTAGGGCGTTTGCCTTGCACGCGGCCAACCCGGGTTCAATCCCTGGCATCCCATATGGTCCCCTGAGCACTGCCAGGTGTAATTTCTGAGTGCAAAGCCAGGAGTAACCCCTGAGCATCGCTGGGTGTGACCCAAAAAGCCAAAAAAAAAAAAAGCCTGACAAATCCATACTGGAGACCCTAAGGGAGTCAGGGGGCCCAGGCGGTGGGCAGAGGCGGGGTGCTGCTGGCACCCACTCTGCAACCTTGGCACGTGAGACTTCAGCCCACCAATCGGAGACCAACAAAGTACTGCAACAACCAATCCAAAGCGTTCCAGAAGTGACCTCTCCCGAAAACCTCTTCCGGGGCACAGAACACACAGTGCGACTCGCCCTGCTTCCGGGTCTTGCACACCTGGTCCGAGCACATCTCAAATACGTGTCATCCCTGGTTCTTTTTTTTTTTTTTAATAGAATATGCATAAAGCAGCTCATGGCTTACACAGTTCAGTTCCTTGGTCTGGCTTTAAGAAAAGCGATAAATGGAGGGAAGCAAAGGGCAGGGGCTGGGTGGCAGAAGGGAAGGGCAGAAGCGTGGGGATGCGCCTCCCCGGCCCCAGGCCTCACCTCCGGGGCGCCGTCCTTGAAGCCCTCGCTGTAGGTGCTGTCGGGGGTGCTGCGCTGGTCGTCCTTGAGGTAGGTGCCGTGGCCGGCCATGGCGGGCACCCCGTACTGCGTCTGCTCGAAGATGACCACGCGCTGCTCGTCGCCGTCGCCCCGCGGGTAGTGCACGGGCGGCGCCATGAACACCGGGGTGAACTCCTCGGCCTTGACCACGGCGATGCCCGACACGGCCACGCCGGCCGGGCTCTCGGGCACGCTGGCGCTGTACTGCTCCCGTTTGGAATTCTCCAGGTGGTCCGGGTTGAGGGACAGGTTCACGGGCACCGTCTTGAGCACCTGCACGCGGTTCTCCCCGCCGCTCAAGTTGCTCTGGGCTTCCCCGGGGCCAAGACAGTTCCTGCGTGGTGAGACCCGCGCCCCAACCGGAGGGAATGAGATGGGGGAAGAAATAATAATGTGTTTCAAAGCCACCCCTCCTGCAGGTTGGCGATCATCGGGAGGAGCCGAGTGAGTCACTGGAGGGGGGCCGGGTGGAGGGGTCTGGGCGGCACTAGAGCCATGGCACAGGGCAGCCTCCCTGGAGCATGCGCTTGGACCCACCTAGACCTGTCACCATAAAATAGGTAAGTGAAAGCTCGCCCTGAGCCAGTCTTCATTTCTAACTTACTACTCTGGGGAATGACGGCCACTGGAGCCAGCAGACATCCCAGAAGGAGTCACATTCTTGCTGACCTGGTTTCTGTAAGTCAGGCGCCTGGAAAAAGGAAGGCAGATGGGGAGATGGTTCCAGATGGAAGGACATGTAAAAAGATGTCTCTGTCAGAAAAGAGGAGTAGATGCTGTTCGGGTCCTGACCTGAACAAACTTAAGGGACTTCATGAAACAATAAGATATTGGGGGTCTGGAGGGGTGCAAGGGAACATGAATTAGGGGATAATTTATAGGTGTAGTTAATCTAGTTCCATGTAATTGCAATTTTGAGGTGGCGTAAGAAGATGTCTTTGTATCTTAGAGATGCAAAGTAGTTATAGGTGGAATGGTATATCAGGGACTCGGTTTAAATACTAGAGAAATTTTTCAAAAAAGAAAGGAAAGAGAAAACAGGTATAACAGTGATCATTGGGCCAAAGAGATAGTACAGAGAATAAGGCACTTGTCTTGCACGTAGCAAAGCCCAGCACTATATATGGTTCCCCAGGCCTTGCCAGCAGTGACCTGGAGCACAGAGCCAAGGGTGCGCCCTGAACACTGCCAGGTGTGACCCCAAAACTGAAAAAAAAAAGTGACAGTTGTTGAAACTGGAAGTTCAAATAGGTATTGGCAAGTTGATGATACTATCCCCTTCACAGCTTTTATACATTTGAAAAAAGAATGGTTGTGATTGTAAATTGCTTCTTTTTTTGTTAAGGCAGAAGAAAGGTTAATTGGGAGTTGGGTGGGGTGGGGGGATAAGGGGAAGGGAAGGATATTTTCTCCCATCCTGTGGGGTAAACTCTTTATAGGAAAACAAGATAGGGTTTATCATGAAGATCGTTTCACTAAATTGAGTAATAACATGAGCTCATTGATATCCTCAGCATTGAATTACTTTCAGGGCTTAAAAAAGTGGTATAACTGGGTTTATGTAAAACAAGATCTCCCCAAGCTCAGACCTCCTGGCTGGTACAAAGAGAAGGAGAGGATTTAGAAAATTAATTCCTGCCTGGCCAGATGAAATACTTTAATTTCTATTAAAGAATTCTGTGAGAGGGTGGAAGCAGAAAAAAAATCTAGCTAATGGAAGATGATTATTGGTGACAAAATGATTTTCCTATCAAAGATCCTGTGTGGGAAAGGCTTTGAGGTTGCTACTCACTTAGTTGGGGGTTTCTAAAGGAGCTGGAGAGGAGTTACATGCTTTGTGTGGAGTTCTGTCTCCACTGTCTGCTTCTCTTAAAAACATCAAGTGCTTTCTGGGGCTTACTGGCAAATCCCATGGAGAGAAATATTCAAATAAACTTGGTTCTTCCAAGAACTGAGCTTGCCTGCTATTCTCAGGAAAGGAAGTCCATTAGTCTCTAGGCATGCCTGACTCTCAAGCAACTTGGTACTTTTGGCTTTGATTTTTCAGATAAAACTTCAAAGTAAAGCTTGAAGAGAGAATGACTCCACCTGAGCAAAGCCAACAGAAAAATATCTCCTCTGCATGTCACAGATCTGTAGTGATCATTTTAGAAAGTAATCCTTTAAGGACTAAACGTGCAAGTCTACACAAAACAGTCTGTCTTTTAAGTAGTAACCTGCTTTCATAGCCAAATCAATACTGTGAATCTGTACCTAAGACTAAATATAAGTAAAAATTTAGAAATTATGTTTAATCTGAATCCAGCATTAGTTGAATAGTGCCAAAACCCAGACCACCCATTTCTCTCAGTGCATCGTCAACTCCATTGTTTAGAACTTTGTATGGAATGTTAATAGATGTGCCTCAAAGAAAGGAGGCCATGATAAAATCAGTATTTAAGACACACAGACACACATACATTTTCATAACAAGACCACCCTGGGTGGGTCAGACACATCATGAATACAGTGAAGACCCCACACACATTCTTTCACCTGTTTAATTATCACTGGAGTTTCCCAAGCTCATTTTACCCCAGACCCTTAAGGGAGGAACATCTATGATAATTGGACAGTGTCCTGCAGGTCAAGAGCCTAGCTTATACTGACCAGCTACCAAAGGAATAATCCGGGTCATTCTTTTACACAAGGATACTCTCACTGACTTTGCCAGAATATTAAAACTTAACCAGTTCCTTTACAGATCAAATTAATTACTTGTATAATTTGGGCCTGATGCAAAATTTCTCATGCACTGCCATAAAACAAATACACAAATTCTAAAAGAGAAACATAGGAGAAAATATTTTTGGCATGTGGCCACAGCCTCATTTGACTAGCACTGGTGGGGCAAGAGAAAGCATAGCCAGGTGTGACCCCAAAACAAAACAAGACCCCCCCCCAAAAGAAAACCAGCATTGGCATTAGAACCTGGCCAGAGAACTTTAGAAAGATACTCTGTCCACACATCTGAAGTAATGATCAGAACCAGACCAAAATGTTTGTGTGCTACTCCCTGCCCTGCTGTGGAATGCAAACTGGAGCCAAATATTGTAGCACCAGGGGGGAAAAAAAATGCTCCTTCGAAGATTGACGTATCAAATACACTTTTAAAAAAGTCAGGTCACATCATGAGGAGAGTCTGTTTTTCCAAGTGGCAAGTTCTGACTCTGGCAGTTGTAATGGTAACAGGGTAACACATGGACACTCCCTGTGCCAATACTGTCCCTTCCAGTCACTTTCAGCCATTTGTTGACTAAGTCATACATCATGTATAGGGAACAGGGCATTTGCTAGACTTTACTACCAGTCTTTTAATGACTCCATGAAATCCCACAAATCACCACAAAAACACAAGCAGCAGTTACTCTTTGACAGTGTTCTTAAAAACGATGCAACAAAAAAGAAAGTGTGCCGGGGGTGGGGGGGGGCACGGGGAGGGTTGTCCTTTTTTTTTTTCTAACCTAGAATGTCTGATGCACTAGAACAGGCCTGTTTGCTTTCCCTGCCCCTCTGTGCCTAGGAATCACCTGCTTAGCTTAATAAATATGGACTGAGCAGAGGGAAAGTTGTGGGTAGAGTTTTAGCTTCTTTTTCCCTGTCACCACCGCTGCCAGCCAGGGCCCAGAGCAGAGACAATCCCTGCAAAACAGCAAGTCAGAAGTAAGAACCTGGTTCCCCTGCTGGTATGTCCCCAGATGCTCAGACTATGTCACCTGGCTTTTGGGTGGCCCCACTGCTGTTGTACATGAAGGGCAGAATGTCACAGCCAGGCAAGTCTGGCCTATGTGCTAGCAGGAGGCCTTCTCCTTCCTTCAGAGTGCCATACCACAAAGGTCCGAGAGGAAACCTCTGTGCATCTCTGTTGCTGGGCTGGGCAGGAGATGGCCGGCTCTGGTGAGTTTGTAGATATAGCTGAGTTAGAGGGTTCAGACCTTTCGGGGGACTATTTTCTGTCTGGATCATCCTGGCCAAGGAACTGGGACACCCCAGTCACTCCCACACAGGTCACAAGTGTCTCGTTCCTATAAGAAAGCTGGAACAGGCAGTGTAGACATATTTTAAGTCAGAATAGAAACCAGATTCTGAATGACATCCTGCCAACAGGGAGAAAAATGAGTTCTTCCTGTCTCATCTCAGTCTTCCTGACTGTCTCATCTTTCAAGCGGGTCTTGATTCAGGACTGCAGGAAAGGGATGCTATGTGACGAGCCTGTGAGTGACGTGCGTGCACAACTCAAACATGAGTTTCTGCTCCTCACCAAGAGATCCGGCATAGGTCTAGACTTTGGCAGACAGACACTTCATACACTGTGGCCTCCCGAGACCAAACGTGACAGTTTAGTCCTTTTGTTTGATGTTTCTAGCAGCACAAAGCAAGAGCGCTTTGGAGAGCCAGCACGCGCAAGGATATGGTACCATACCTTTTTTCCGGGTCTTCTTGACTGTCATTTGCTTTAGTCACTGACAGCAGCCTCTTGTCTCGAGGAACCTGAAATATCCCCAACAATCAGTCAGGCTTACAGAGTCTATCGCCACCAGGCCACAGAGGATGGGCTGAGAGATAGTACAGGGGCTGGGGCACTTGCGTTGCATGTGGCTAACCCCAGTTTGATCCTCTGCACTGCAGAGGGAGGCCGAACACTGCCAGGGAGCACTCCTGAGCACAGAGCCCAGAAGGAGGCCCTGAGTACTTCGGGGTGTGACCAAAAGAAAAAATACAAAGAAAAGAAAAAGTTCAATGAGTTATTTCAGAAGAGAACAACTAGAGTGTTGTGTGCTTTGGAAGTACATGTTAAATAAAAACAAATACGTTGTCAACCCTTTCTCTCATCTGTTGATTTGGGTGCATCTATAGTAGGCCAGCTGAATGCGGGATAAGAAGGAGAGGAATAAAATAGGGTTCCTGTCATGGAACAAGAATGCCCAGAGCACCCACATTTATAGCAGCGCTGGCCCCAGGCACCAAAAGGTGAGAATAACCCAGGCCCCCTCCCACAGATACACACAGACCTTATAGCTGATGGGATATTTTTCAGCCTTCAAGACTGGGCTTGTGGCCAGTACAGTGAGTAGGATATTTGCCTTGCATGCAGATGATCTGGGTTCAATATCTGGCACCACATATGATCCCCCATACACTGCCAGGAGTGATTCCTGAGTGCAGAGCCAGGAGTAACCCCTGAGTATCACTGAGTATAACACAAAAAGCCAAATAAATAAAGTCTGTGCTCAGAAATATGCTTTAAACAGAGGCGGGTGAAGACACGATGTATGGGGAAAGAAGCCAGACCCTAGGGGAAAGGAATGTCTGCCTCTACTTCCCAGAGGGAGCGAGAAAGGCCACGTTCATGCACTCAACAGTAGAACAGTTACTCACAGGAGCTGGGGGTTGGGGACTCTATTTTCCTAGTAGTGCTTCAGTCTGGAAGATGCAGTTCTGGATAATGGTAGCATAGCAATATGAATGTGCTTAGGCCATGGGGATGGTAAAAACAGAGATTTGATGTGGTATATCTACCAGAGAAAGGGCCGGCCATGTAAGGCAGTCCAGGAAGTGAGTGTTAACAGCCGCTTTGGGGCTGGAGAGATAGGACAGCAGATAGGGCACATGGCCAACCCCAGTTCAATCCCCAGCACCCCATATGATTCCCCCCCAAGCACTTACAGGAGTGATTCTTGAGCACTGAGTCAAGAGTAAGCTGAGCACTGCCAGGTGTGCCCCCAAACACCACACAGGCAAAAAAAAAAAAGGAGCTTTGAGGCACTGCCTATTGGGTGCTCTTGCCGTGTCCCGCCACCGGGTACTTGGCCCCTCCTTCTGAAACAGTGCCAAGAGTGCTTTAAAAATACAATATGCAGTGATAGGAGATAACAATTGAGCAACGCCCACTGAGAGCCAAGAGCTTCCAGTTCCCCAAAGGGACTCCAGGGAGAAATTTGTGAGGTAAAGGACGGAGAAGCTTTCCAGTCGAATGCTGATGGTGGTTAGGAAAAATTAAGTCATAAAATTTGCTTATAAACGGATGGACACAGAGGTATCATGCAGAGTAAAGTGAGTCAGGAAAGGGACAGATATAGAATGACTGCATTCATTTGTAGCACTGTCGTCCTGTTGTTCATCTATTTGCTCGAGCGGCCACCAGTAACGTCTCCATTGTGAGACTTGGTACTGTTTTTGTCATATCGAATATGCCATGGGTATTTTGCCAGGCTCTGCCGTGCGGGCGGGATATTCTCGGTAGCTTGCCGGGCTCTCCGAGAGGGATGGAGGAATCGAACCCGGGTCGGCCGCGTGCAAGGCAAATGCCCTACCCTCTGTGCTATTGCTCCAGCCCCATTCATTTGTAGTATATAAACATGTATAGTAGAAAAATAGTATCCAAGCCCAGGGAAAACAGAGACTAGGAGGACTGATAAGAGGTTGGAATCAATTCCAAGCGTGTGTGTGGTGGAGGGTAGTTAGGATAGAAAAGAGACCAGTATGACAGTAATAGTTGGAAATGATCAAGCTGGACAGGAGCTGAGGGTTAAAAGTAAGTAAAGGGATATACCTGATAACATTTCAGTATCTCTATTGCAAACCACAATGCCAGACAGAGAGAGAGAGAGAGAGAGAGAGAGAGAGAGAGAGAGAGAGAGAGAGAGAGAGAGAGAAGTGCCTAGTACCTGCCATAGAGGCAGGCTGGGGTCCAGGAGGTGATGGGAGGGAACTGGTGCTGGGAAATGTGCACTGGTGGAGGGATGGGTTTTGGAACACTATATGACTGAAACCAAATCATGAACAGCTTTGTAAGTGTCTATCTCACAGTGATTCAGTTAAAAAAATAATAATAATTATGCTGATGAAAAGACCACAGAGTATCACAAAGAGAAGACACGGCAGTGTGAGGAACCAGGGAGGGAAGCAACAGCTTGGGGAGGAAGGGCCTAAGTCAGGTCCAGCATCGTCTTCCTGTGCCACGTGCTCTCTGTGAGGACCCACCTGCTCAGCCTCCATCTCCCACAGGATCTATTCACTCCACCTCCTGACCCTCTCTTGCCCACTCAGCCCCCGCAATCCACTGCGAATCCTTGCAGAAGACCCCACATGCTCTCAGACATACGAGTCTGGTCCCAGCAGTCTCTTCCTACCAGCTCTTCAACACACCCCTTGGGAACATGAAACCAAAATGCTTCCTTCACTGTCATTGCTGGACCCACGGCCCCTACCTCTGTCCAGGCAACCTGCTACCGCCCCACCATCCTACCCCCCTCAAATTCACTCCTACCCCCCCCACCCATGTATCTCCAGGCCAACTTGAGCACAGAGTTCAAGTCCCATATCCAAGGCAGATGAGTCTCTGCGTGTGTCCACCTTGTACTTGGTCACGTCCCAAGGCCTGGAGGAGAGCAAGTTCTCACTAAATATTACTGAAATGGTTACAAAGGTGCATCAAAATGTTCAAAAATGGAAAGAATCAAAAAACAGATTCCAAACACTTAGTACATGTTAGCAACTCCCCCAAACTCAAAGAAGTGAAGTTTCTGTGGCCAAGAAGCACCAATGCCCAACCAGAACCGACAACAACTTCAGTGTCCATGTAGGTGTTGATTTACCTTCGGGCTCACCTCCTCCAGGGCCTGTTTGAACCATGGCTATCTTTGCTTTCCCAAGACTGTCTTTCCACAAATTGAAGTACCTTCTCCCCACCCCACACTCTGGAGTCACACCAACTTTTTTTTTTTTGGCCTATCACCCCTACCCAGACACCTACAAGCACATCAAAACCAACAAGCAATTATCCTTCTCCCCAAAGTCCTTCTTGTGTACCAGGAATGGCCCTAGACATCTTTGTCATCAGCTGGGCTGCCCTAAACAACTCACACCTGTGTACACCCATAACACAAACACTTAGACACACACACACACAGACAAATATGTGTGCTCATGTGTGCTCACACATACACACACACAGAGAGTCATCTCTTGGTCAAACAGACATAAAAATTTCTTGAATACTCAGCTTCATTTCTATGTGGAAGGTAACACCACTTGTTCCCCATTATTTGCTGGCTGGAGGGCTGGTAGATGGGTGAGTGGCTGAAAATAAGGCAGCAAGCTGGTTTCAGGTACTACCAGATCAATAAGAAGAATCTGACTAGGGAAGTTTTATATTTTCACTGGAGCTGGAATCTTGATTACAACCACCAATCCCCTCAGAAGGAAATAAAGTCGACTAAAGTAAGTACAATCAGACTTTAAAATAACTACCCAGGGGCTGGAGTGATAGCACAGCGGGTAGGACATTTGCCTTGCACGAGGCCGACCCGGGTTTGATTCCCAGCATCCCATATCATATGGTCCCCTGAGCACCACCAGGGGTAATTCCTGAGTGCAGAACCAGGAGTGACCCCTGTGCATCACCGGGTGTGACCAAAAAACTAGCCAGTGGGCTGTTAAAAATTTCTATCATGGCAAAAATTCTCCAAAGATCATTCTTGACACAGTTGTTATAAGTAGTAAGTAGCTTGAACTAGGTAAAATACGGGGCTGGTATTAGAGTCCCTAAATCATGAGAAAGTCTAGCAATATTTTTTAAAATACTTTTAAGCTAAAAAAAATGTGTGTGTTAAAATGCAAATATGTCCCTCAGCCTCTCATCCTCAAAGTCCCTCTCTGAGGGGCCTAACCTAGGATGATAAAGTGTTAAGGTCTATAAGAAGACAATTAGGTGAAGTGAGGTCATAAGGGTGGGGCCTAAGTCAATAAAACTAACGTCCTTATGAGAAGAGAAAGGAACACTAACATGCAGACGACAGGCTAGAGATGCCACACAGGAAGGTGGCCCCTGCTCGGCTCAGCGGAAAGGGAGACGCCACCTGCACCTCCCGTGCTAGCACCCTGAACTTGATTTCCAGCCTCCAAAACCAAGGATGCTAAGTGCCCGTGGTCTGGTCTGTGTGTTTGAAGCTTGTGGTCCACATGGGCGTGACAGTGTAACGAAGCAAATGTTAGAAAAGGTACAGAATGTTAGAAAACTGAGGAAATTCCACTCGGTTGCCTGAACTTCAACAGAGAAAATGGGCTTCACTGTGGTGCCCAGTTTAAAATGCAGGTGAAAAGACCTAAATACACCTTTGCCATCTCCAGGGACAGGGACCCCCACTTCTTGAGTGAACTGGACAGAGCCCTGTTTCTGTAGGAGTGAGGAATGGTGTGTTTTACCAAAAGAATCAGAACTTCCAGAGAGGTAGACCATACCGATAGCACAGGGGTCCCGTCGCACACGGCTAAAGAATGGAAAACAACAAACTCGGAAACCTAAGTAATAGTGTGACAGCAGATGTTACAGTACTGTGACTTCCCAGACAGGAGGGATAATACAAGTAGGGCACATGCCTTCCACAAGGCCAACCCAGGTTCAATCCCAGCTCCTCATAGGGTCTCTAAGCCCCACCAGGAGTAAACCCTGAGCATAGAAACACAGTAAGCCCTGAGCATAGCCAGGTATGGCCCCTAAAGAAAAGCAAACTAAACAACTGTTTGACCTAAAAAACAAAACAGGATCTCTCTCTCTCTCTCTCTCTCTCTCTCTCTCTCTCTCTCTCTCTCTCTCTCTCTCTCTCTCTCTCTCTCTCTCTCTCTCCCCCCCTCTTTCTACTATTAAGGCACAGTGGTTTACAAAGTTACTCATGACTGAGCTTCAAGCATGCAATGTTCCAACACCAGTCCCATCACTATTGTCACTTTCCCTCCACCAATGTGCCCAGTGTTGAGAACTGAATCTCCTTTTTCAGTTAGCATTGAACTTGACCTCAAAGTAGATTTAACTTTCTTATTATTCAATACAGCTTATGTGAGCTGTGAACAGCCATGGAACTATGGACTACAAATGAGCATTTGGGCAATGTTTGGAAAGATTTTACAGCCTCCTGCCCTGAGTGGGTAGAGCACTTAACTTTCATGTGGCTTATCCAGGTTCACTCCTGGCACCTTATGTGGTCCCCTGAGGAATAATTCCTGAGTGTAGAGCCAGGAGTAACCTGTGAGTATTGCCAGGTATGGCCCCAAAACATATATGGATGAGGTACCTTATTATTGATACTTTTCCTCTTGGCTTATGAGAAATAGAACATTGCTTTGATAGTTTTTGTTTTTATTTTAGGGTATCCCTCCTCCTTTCCATAATGCACAGTAATTGCCATCAAATACAGATACTTGAAATTTGTCAAATTCATAGCAATAAAATAAACTATTGAAAAAATAAACAAGAGGAACGGATCGAGGGGCTGGAGAGATAGCACAGCGGGTAGGGCGTTTGCCTTGCACGCGGCCGACCCGGGTTCAAATCCCAGCATCCCATATGGTCCCCTGAGCATGGCCAGGGGTAATTCCTGAGTGCAGAGCCAGGAGTAACCCCTGTGCATCGCCGGGTGTGACCCAAAAAGCAAAAAAAAAAAAAAAAAGAGGAATGGATCGATAGTACAGTGAGTAGGGTTTTTGCCTTGCACTAGCCAACTCAGGCTTGATCCCCAGCATCTCATATGGTCCCCTGAGCCCTGACAGGAGTAATTCCTGAGTGCAGAACCAGGAGTAATCCCTGAGCATCACCAGGCGTGGCTCAGAAACAAAAAAAATAAACAAACAAGATATTTATTTCTTCAAAACATTTTTATATGTTCAAAGGTATGTTTATATGGTATATTAGTTCATATGTTTATATGGTATATTAGTTCAAAGCACTATGGACTAATATACCAGCTTAATATTATTACAAAGTTTACCAATAGAATTTTTAGTGACCTGATTGATTTTATCAGGATCACTTTTATGAAATGTCTACTAGATTTTAAAGACTAAGAAAACTTTCAGCTTCTACTGACTTTTTATCATAAAGGATATGATACCTTGTGATTCCTGTGAAGGAATAAGCCTGTTCCCAAACATTAGATAATCGCCCAAAAGTCTAACAAAGCTGGGCAGCACATATGCACCTCAGGAGTGATCCCTGAGCACAGAACCAGGAGCCCTAGCACTGCTGGGCATGTCCCCCCAAAAGCAAACTGAAAACAATATCCTGACTTAAAATGCCATGGATGGGCCAACCTGTCAACCACGCTTGGTTCTCCATTTAGCTAAGGGGACTTTACTTGGCTTTTTGTTCATTTCCTCTGGGGGGCACCTGGATGGGAATTTTTCTAGACAGCAAACCTTGCTGGAGGGAGCAGGAAGAAGGAAACAGGGAGGGAATAGGAAGCTGAGACTGAAGCTTACTGAAAGGGAAACTGCTCCTCTCTGGTGATTGTCTCATGAGAAAACGGAGGTGGGGATTCAGTTCTTATTACAAAATAAAGAACTGGCTGTGCCCAGGCAGCAAAATAAACAGCCATTCTCACCTTCGTGCCAATAAGCCACAAGGTGTTTACAATCAAAGCAGGTAATAAATCTCCTCATTCAGTAAGTACTTGTGGGATTTTTTTTCCTTTTGGTACCTGTTCTAAGGGAGCAGCTGTGGATTTTGCACATTCAGAAGAGCACAGTCATACCAGATACAGCCATTTATAACTGAGACAGACTCTTATTTCTTGTGTGATTTCTTGAAATACTTTAATGTTGAAAATACTGTCTGGCAGGTACTTTGGTCACACGTGACTTATTTTTGTCCGAAGCATTCTCCCACTTAATGCTGTGTACCCATCCAAACAAATGGAAAGGGGATGCTAATGAAAACAAGTTTGGGAACAGCTGCAAGTCTTCCACAAAAGCATTCCTTGGAATGGCCCTTATCAAAATGAAAAATCTAGACGCTCTGAACGTTTCTTGTGAAACTAAAAATAAAATAAAAAAAGAAAGAAAATATGAAAGGAACCTACATCTCCAACAACTAATCAGTAAGCAAATAACATTCGGGCTGCACAAGGAATAATCCTCCTTCACGAAAGCTCAGATGTCGGAGTGAAGATGGCAGCAGCCGGGGGCTGTTCCCAGCCTGCTATGAAGTAGGACGGCCAGGGAGAGAACGCACATGCCTTTGGACAAAGGGCACAGTCACTCACTGCCACAGGGCACACTTGGGCAATGAGAAGAGGAAGAGGCTGGATTCAGGCCCCGGTGGACTACCGTGGCTTCCTCCCCGCATGCCCAGGAGAGAGAGCAGGGCCTCGGGTCTACCTTGTAATAGTCGTACAGCAGGCCCAGGGCAGCGGCACTGTCCTCGTCCCCATTGATGCTCATCATAGCCTTGGTGGCCGCCGTCAGGGGGTTCTCCAGGTAAGACTTCCAGGCTTCATCCTCACTGGTATAGGCTCTTCGGGTGTTGAATGGAGGGTCACCAGGCATGGGCACTAAGGCCACGGGTCGTTTATTACTGTGAATGCAAGAGAAATGTGAGGTTTGCCATCAGAAGCACATTCTCAAGACACACACAGTAGCTGGCTAGTTGACACAGCCCCAGAGAGGAGTAGAATGGAACCGTTAAGGGAAGGTACTGCCACGTGGCGTTTACAAGACCCCAAAGGCACCTTTTTCACTGTCTAACTGAAGTAACAATGTTCTTTCAAAGGTTGACAGTTGGGAAGGTCTTATAAACTGCCCCCTCCCGCTGCCTTTGCTTGGTTTTCCAAAATCATTTGACTGAATTATTCTTCGTGAATGAAAATACGAGAATAAGGGGCCGGAGCAATAGCACAGCGGGTAGGGCGTTTGCCTTGCACGCGGCCTACCCGGATTCGATCCCCGGCATCCCATATGGTTCCCCAAGCACTGCCAGGAGTAATTCCTGAGTGCAAAGCCAGGAGTAACCCCTGAGCATCGCTGGGTGTGACCAAAAAGAAAAAAAAAAAAAGAGAATAAAATCCTAGGAAGAAGAGATCATTAACCCTCTGAGTTCTAATATGCACCACGCATTAAGTGTAATCACTACATGAGTGATTACTAAAAGCTGTTTATCTCATTTAATCTACAGCTGAAATTGTCAGCAAATTATAGATTGGTCTATAATTAAAAAGGGCTCTATCAGCTACTTTACAAATAAGACATATTATAGGTGTGTAATAGGATGCAAAGAACAGCAATGGGACAGACTCCAGAGATGAGATGAACGTGTGTTGCCACAGGGGCCTCCACCCATATGGTGTAGAAGCTAAAAACCACAGAACCATCAGAGGGGGCAGAGCAGTAGAACAGCAAGTAGGGCACTGCCTGGCACACAGCCCATCGGGTTTCCATTTGGCACCACCAAGACCCTCTAGGAGTGATCCCTGAGCCAGGAGTAAAACCTGAGCACCACTGGATGTGGCTCCATAAAACAAAATCACCACAGAGATTCAGGAGTATAATTGGAGGATTTTCAGGAGGAAGAGAAAGGGGGTGTCATCATAGGGCCATCTAACCGAGTCAGACTTGGAGAGAGAGCAACTGACAAGCAAGTCCATTCCTTGAGGAGAATGTGGTCACGACTTAAATGTCCAATAACCATGACAGTCCTCAGCAGCTCCCCAGGCTTGTTCACTGGAATGAAACCAACATGGAACAAAGAGAACCTATATTTCACATCCTCTTACGGTAACACAGCACAGGCAAGTGACAGGCCTGGTGACCCATAGAAATGCAGTCACCGGATCTACAACAGACCTTTCAGTCCCTTTCTGCTGATACCCTGTAGAGCTCCCCAATGGGAGATGGTCCCTCAGCTCCCCACTATGATGGAGAATTGGGCGATGCTCAAGAGAGGTATGGAAGGTTCCTTAAGTGCTGGAACCATGCATCGGTGCAAACTCAGAAATGTGTATGGACACTGGGAAGACATACTAGGTGGCAGTTGGGGTATGAGCCCCTAGGCAGGAGGTCTCTAGTCACTAAGGTGAACACCTGTGCCTTAGGGTTTGTTGGAACTGAGAGGGCAGAGAGAATATTGACCCAATAACGCACCAGGCAGCTTCTGGGAAACCAAAGTCTTTGGGTTCGGAGGGGAATATGGTTGCAAAGCTGAAACTTAAAAGAATTGATGGAAGGGCACCACCAGGAATGGAGCCTGCAGTTTAATTTAACTCAACACAGGAAACCTCCCCCAGGCCCACACGGATAGGACTGACAGATTGCTAGCTCTTTCTCAATTCCATGGGTGGTGGTGCATGGCCATTATTAGTTGGTGGAGCAATTTGACTGGATAATTTCAATAACAAATGAGACTCACGCATGCTAACTAATTACATGACCCCCAAGAATATTGACCCCATCGCAAATAAACTGGATTAAAAGGACTGGCACAAGTCTCTGGGATTAAAGGAAAGCACTGGGTTCAGAGAAACTCCCTGAGTTTCAGTTCTGATTTGCCCGAATAAGGACAGCAGTGGCCACTCTCCCCCCTCCCAAGAGGACAGTGAGAAGAAAAGTAATGGAGAAGCAGAACACCACCAGCAGGTACAGTGATCACCCATTTCAGGAAAGTTGTGTTTCAACTCTGGGCCTTCTCAGAGTTGGGATGGGCAACCTCCCCCTACCTCCCTGTACTTCCGGAAGACAAGGCAGCCGTGCCCACGCCCCACTGCCACCGCCAAGTACATCACCTACTGGCCTTGCTCCAGAGACTCATAAATAAATCTCAAAAGAGATCAACTAGCCACAAAAATTTCTTAGCCGCCCATTCCTGGCAAATGGAGGCAATCTGGGGGGTGAGGGGGTGGGGTGGTTGGCAGGCCAGCTCTGGCCCAAACAAAGCCCTGGAAACTGCTCCCACACCTGAAAGCCACCTCCATGCCCCAGGCCAGACTGCCCAATTAAATATTCTGCATTTTCCAGAACGACATCTCCAAACTCCACAACACTGACATCCCAATAGGTGCACACCAGATTGGATGGGGTATAATGCAGAAGTCAACCGATCTCGATTAAGAAAAACATTAACACAGAAGCTTCACTTGCAACAACAGCTTAGTAAACCCTCTGACAAGGACTTAATGTCCCCATGGTTAAATACAATCATTTTCACAAATTTTCTTCTAGGGAAATATTTTTGGATCATTCCATTACCCATTTAATGGTAACAAGCAGTATGAAATCAATTCTTGTGGGTCTGCTACGGGAACAGACTTGAGGGGGAGTTGGGAGAATAAAGACAATGGTGGAAGGAATGCTGAAGGGGTTAGTGTTGAAATATTGAACTCCTTGAACAAACCATCATGAACAACCCGGTGTTTAAATAAAGTGTGTTGGGGGAGTTTTCATCTCACCACTTAGCTATGACAAAAGACCTGCATGAGTGCCTATTTGCAGAAGCAAAGGCAATCAACTGGTTTGCTCTTACATCCATATATGTTTTGCTGTAGCTGTTCTAGAAAGTGCCCTGTGCAGCACAGAAGCCCCACCAAACTCCTGTCGAGAACTCCTTGATAGAGTCTGGGGATTTACCCTGTATTCCTGCTCTCACTACATGTGAGTATAATTTTCCGTCTTAAATGTCTAGCATAAGGGGGTAGGTGATTCTGGAGGTTCTCCAAGCACTCAAATATTTTTCTATGTAAGTTAGTGGCAGCTGCTTTGTTGCTTTCTGCCCTTTCGGCTTATGAAATGCTTTATAGGAGCACTTTGTTTCTAGATAGTGAGGGGAATCTGAGCACAGGCCTGGGTTTGTGTCAAGTATGTGAGCATAGCAATTTGGGAAGGAAGTGGGTTCTGATTTTAAAGAGCTAAAAGATAGGGTCAGGGAGATAGCTCAGTGATCGAGTCCTTCTCTGGCATAGTTAAAACCCTAGGTTTGATCCCCAGCACCACAAAAAATTTAAAAAAAAAAAAACCCTAGGGCTGGAGCAATCATACAACAAGTAAGGTACTTCCCTTGCCACAGACAACCCAGGTACAATCCCCAGCCCAATAGATGGTATCCCAGGCCCACGAGGAGTGATCCCTGAGCCAGAAGTGATCCCTGAGCACAGCAGGTGTGACCCCAAAAACCCCAAAATAAAAAATACATAAATAAAAATAATAAAAGAGGCAGCTGGAGCAATAGCACAGTGGGGTAGGGCGTTTGCCTTGCACGCAGCCAACCTGGGTTCAATTACCAGCATCCCACATGGTCCCCCGAGCATCGCCAGGAGTAATTCCTGAGTGCATGAGCCAAGAGTAATTAATCCCTGTGCATTGCCGGGTGTGACCCTAAAAGCCAAAAAAGATTAAAAATAAAATAAAAGAATAGTGGATTTATTTATCAATATTCCATTATCAATTCCATTATCTGTGTTTGCTGTGAGTACAGAAAGTGCCAGGTACCACACTAGCTGTTGAGGATACAGTGGCCTCAGCAGTGCTGAGGACACACTAGCTGTTGAGGATACAGAGAAAGATACAGTTGTGCAGCCCAGGGAGCTTACCACAGGGGAATAGAGAGCATCGCCCTTACAAAAACGCAAGATGTGAGAAAAGAACTGGGCAGTGTCAGTGAGCGGAGCCAGAGCCAGGAAGGACTGATCAAATCAGAGCAGCAAGGAGGAACAGAGTTGCCCCAGAGATCTGAAGGACAGGCAGGTGGGCGCTGGACAGATATGGCAAGATATGGGAAACACATATTAAAGTGAAAATTATTTGGAGGCTGAGGAGATATCTCAAAGGGCTGGCGTACAGGCTTTGCATGCAGGAGGGCTGGGTTCAATGGCATCACGGTTCCTGGGGCACTCTGAGGAATGACCCCCAGGCGACATGCAAGGAGATCCTGAGCAGGACCCGGGTGTGGCCCCAAAACACAAACAATATTTTGCAATTCAGAATCATGGAATTCTCTGCCCCAAAGAAGCATGGGTGTGTCCATTCAGGAAGAGAAATTCACACGCGTGGCTCTACCAGTAAAATGGAATTTCTGAGTCATAAAACTTACTAATCACAGAGGGTAGAACTGGATTTGGAGGCAGACTGGGTGAATTCCTAAAGCTATACATGAAAAGAAGTCTTTGGGGGGGTGGGGGAGGCTGGACCGATAGTACAGTAGGGAGGGCGCTTGCCTTGCACAAAACAACCTGGGTTTGATTCCCGGCATCCCATGTGGTCCCCCGAGCCCACCAGGAGTGACCCCTGAGCACCACCAGGTATGGCCCCCAATTAAACAAAAAAGAGGTCTTTGGGAAACCAAGAAGTCAGAGATAGTAGGCAGTGCCTCCCACCCCTAATTCAGTTGTTTAGCTGGGGTCACTCTGCGGGCCTGTTCTGCAGCCTTCACTTAGAGGGTGAAAGAAGGAATTCGGAACACTGAGCACTGCACCCTCGGGGCCGAGCCATTCTGAACACACACTTGCCAGGGTGCTCAGTCCTCCAAGAAGGAAGGAAAGCTCCAAGGGTTTATTTTGTAAACAACTTTAAAGCAGGCCAGGAGTTGGTCTTGGGAAATGTGGTCTGCGGGTGAGATGCTGAATCCAATCCACAAAGGGCTCAGCCCATACACTGGAAGAGCCTAGGAAGGCCCTGATTCGGCCCCATATTAGTGGAGGGGTGAGGGTGGGGGAGTAGGGGAGCAAAGGCTAGGTTCTAATTCCCCGCACCCTGAAAAATCTCTCCACTCTCCTCTGGGGGGATATGGCTAGCATTTTTAAGTCCCCAGAAGCCCGAGACCTGATATGTCACTTGCAGGGCCCTGACTACAGAAAGCAGACTGTACCATGTCTGGGGTGAGACAGAAGCACTGGGAAACGTGTTCCTGACAGCACTGGTCAGCTTGCAGGTTAGCAGAAAGTATGGAGCTGAAGAACAGCCAACCCAAGTGCAAGAGAGAGCAGTGGGTTGGGAGGTTTGCCTTGCATGCAACTGACACAGGTTCAGTCCTGGCACCCCATATAGTCCCCTGAGCCCACCAGGAGTGATCCCTGGGTGCAGAGCCAGAAGTAAGCCCCGAGCACCGCTGGGTATTGCCCAAAAACACGGGGGGGGGGTGGAGACATTAAGAGTCAACTCGGGGCTGGAGCGATAGCACAGCAGGTAGGGCGTTTGCCTTGCATGCGGCCAACCCGGGTTCGATTCCCAACATCCCATATGGTCCCCTGAGCACCGCCATGGGTGATTCCTGAGTGCAGAGCCAGGAGTAACCCCTGTGCATTGCTGGGTGTGACCCAAAAAGCAAAAAAAAAAAAAAAAGAGTCAACTCGTGGTTGACTGTAAGTAATCAATCTTCCTTGGGGAGATTTTGCCTTGGTTGGTTCTTCAAGACCCTACTTCCTCCTACTGAGTCTCCCGGGTGGCTGATTTCATCTGTGCCCAGCACAAATGTTCATCCAGAAACAGATCAGCCTTTTCCCTCTGATAGAATGGCTAATGAATCTTTACCTGAGCAGTGGAAAGGAAGATTCTAGCTAACGCACACAACCGGACCGACCATTTCTTTTCACTTGGAGTCTCTGATGTGTATCCCTTCAAATATTTGATGATTTCATGGTAAGGGAAGGGTCTTCATAAACTATAATCTTCCCAGTACAGAGTACTAGTGAACAAAGCACAGTTCAATAAAAACAGAAGAATCTCTCTGGTACACTGAGCAAAAATGCAGACTTGCATGAAAAGGACAATTTCACCAAGCGGCTTTTCGCAAAGCTGGAATGCTGGCTGAAGCAATCACTGCTCTGCAGAACGACAATTGAGGGTTGAGAGAGAGAAAGTACAGCAGCTAGGGTACTGGCCTTACATGCCACCAACCTGGGTTCGACCCCAGCACCCCATAGGATCCCCCGGCCCTTCTGGAGTGATGCCTGAGTGCAGAGCCAGGAGTCAGCAGCCCTGAGGACTGTTAGTAAGGCCCCAAAGAACAAAACGAAATAAAAGCACAGGATGGTAAGTCAAATTCTGCTCTGGTCAATGTTTGCAAAGATTGGGATGGGGGGGGGAGCTGGAGTGATAACACAGTGGGTAGGGCATTTGCCCTGCACGCGGCCAACCCGGGTTCGATTCCCAGCATACCATATGGTCCCCTGAGCACCACCAGGGTTAATTCCTGAGGGCATGAGCCAGGAGTCAGCCCTGAACATCACCAGGTGTGACCCAAAATGCCAAAAAAAAAAAAAAAGGCTGGGATGGAGCCCAACACCTAAAGCACATGATCTCCACTTCCCTCCTCCCCCCCCCAACACACACACAGCTACTTGAGACCCCTCACCTAACAGTCACACCCCCAGCCCCTCTGGTCAACTCTGTAAATACCCTTTGTGTAGCTTTAGGCAGGCTGGGTTGCAGGTAGCCTCAAACACAGAACGGAAAAGGGTTTCTATAAACCAGGTCCCTGGCCCCACGGGGAAAAGTAAGTATATGACAAAATTCCAAGGTGTATTAAATCCTGTCGCCCCCCCCTCCACGCACACACACACACACACACACACACACACACACACACACACCCCGCTGCCACCCCCACCTCACCCCACCTCACTCTGCCAGCCCCTCCCCGAGCAGGTTCTTTTTCTTTAATCCACGACTTCATGGTATGGATGTTGGGGAGAAAGTTAGAGAGGTGGAGCTGTCAGCTGGTTGAGATCATAACCACAAAAACCTCCAGATCACCTGACCAGAGAAAACCTCCTGTCAACACCCCTGGCCCACCCCCTTTGCCAGCCCCACGTGGGACATCAACAAGAGTCTAAGGCAGGGGCACTGCGCTGGGAAGGAGATGAGACCTAGCGCTGGACAAGACGCCTCCTAAAAACACGAGGCTACAGCCACAGAGCCAGCCGAATCCCATTGCCAGTGGGACCCAGTTACAAGACGGAGGCACGCTATCGCTCTTGATTTCCCAGCTCAAAGGACACTTTGTGCTCTGGAATTTTTTTTCCCTTTTTGGTCTTAATCTGTGCAGAGGATGACTTTAGAGTGGAATGATCCTCAGCTTTACCCTCTCTCAACTATTGCCTCGCAATGAACACTTCCGTCTGTAGATTTCCATTTCTTTGTCTCTATCTAGATATGAGTCTCAAAGAGCAGGTGCCCAGAAACAGCTCAGATATTTACATATGAAGTGGCTGGCACATAAAGACCATCCATAAATAAGATGCCCAAGTATTACTTCCCTTTAGAACTGATTCTGCTAATGATCTCTGCTCAAAAATCCAACCAACTATTCTCTGCTCTCCCTGGGCTCTCATGATCATTTCCCCTGTCATGTTTGACCTGACCTGGCCTCCAAGAACCTGGATAGAGGGTCATCTCTCGAGCCAGTCATTCTTTTCTACTTCCTAATCCACATGGACATTTCTCTCCTAGATTTCTTTAACTCTTACCATGGAGCGATTCTTCACCATTCCTCTAATGGTTGTTTTCTGTGTTTCCATGGGTCATGTCCAACATCTAACTTGGGCATCACCTGGGAGCTGGTCCTGAACTTCAACTCATTGCTCCCAAATTAAGTGAAATGTTGTATTGCAATTGGGCACTATTCACCAGGCCCTGTCATACATATCTTGGATACTGGGTGGTACTGGGTTAAAATGTAGACACTGGAGTTGGAGAACAGCCTGGTCCAAGTAGCAACACTTTCAGCTGTGCACTCTGGACAAGTGAGGTAACCTTTGTGTATTAGCATCCTCCCTTGAAAACCTGAGAGGTACCCAAAGAATGATGACATCTACTCATCATTCTCATCCTCACTGGTATTTTTAATCTGAATACAATGCTGATCCCATGTGAGAGCTAATTCGCTTATGTTAGTTTTGTTTATGTTCTCTTTGCCCCGTGTTTGGGCTCATCACAACACAGACGACCACAGCTCTAGTCTTAGCTCTTCCTGCTTCTGACTAGCATCTCTGCTCTTCGAGTTTGTACTCTTAAATCCACATTCTAACTCTGGGAAGCCATCACCACAGATCATGTCAAGATTGTTTGATGAGGACTAAAGCAAAAAGACAGCATGTAGGGCATTTGCCTTGCATGTGCCCAACCCAGGTTCAATCCCTGGCATCCCATATGGTCCCCCAATACCGCCAAGAGAATTCCTGAGTGCAGAGCCAGGAGTCACCCTTGAGCATCACTGGATGTGACAAAGAAAAAAGATTAGTGGGGGCCGGAGTGATAGCACAGCGGGTAGGGCGTTTGCCTTGCACGCGGCCAACCTGGGTTCGATCCCCGGCATCCCATATGGTCCCCCAAGCACCGCCAGGAGTAATTCCTGAGTGCAAAGCCAGGAGTAACCCCTGAGCATCGCTGGGTGTGACCCAAAAAGCAAAAAAAAAAAAAAAAAAAAGATTAGTGGCTGGAAAAATAGCACAGCGGGTAGGGGATTTGCCTTGTACACGGCCAACCCGGGTTTGATTCCCAGCATCCCATATGGTTCCCTGAGCACCGCCAGGGGTAATTCCTGAGTGCAGAGCCAGGAGGAACCCCTGTGCATCCCCAGGTGTGACCCCAAAAAGAAAAAAAAAAAGATTGCCTGATAGTTCCTAATTACCTATTAAATCAGATCCAAAAATCCTACATCTGATATTTAAGATTCTCCGTTCTCGGGGCTGGCAATGGGGCTCAGTCATGAGTGCTCACCTTGCACGTTAAAGGCCCTGGCTTGAGCCCCAGCAAGAATCACACACACACACACACACAAAGGACACTTCATTATCAGTCTCCAACCTACCTATTTCTCAATTTTTACGACTTTTCTCCACTGTTCTCCTGCCTGAAGTTCCCTTCCAGCTTTTACCTGAATTCTACTCTCAAGTCCAGCTGCAGTATCATCCCTCCTCCCAGAAAATCTTCCCCAAGTTTTCCAATTGTAGTCCTCCAGGAACATCCCTTTTTAAAGAGAGTCTATACATTCATGTTCTATCATTTAAGTTTCATGATACAAAGACAGTGTCATGGAATATTGAATGTGATCAAAGTGGAAAGACAGTAAAGTGGAAATCATCTGCCACATAGGCAGGGGGAGGGGTGGGGTGAGGGATATACTGGGGTTCTTGGTGGTGGAAAGTGTGCGCTGGTGAAGGGTTGGGTGTTTGATCATTGTATGACCAAGACTTAAACTGGAAAGCTTTGTAACTGTTCTCATGGTGATTCAAAAAAATTTTTTTAAAAATGAGAGGATGCTTTTGTGCATCTACCTCATTGACAGGCAGGGGAATGGGTGGGAATTGGGAGTGGGATGAAATATGGGTGGAAGGAAGCTGACACTGATGGTGGAATTAGTGTTGAAATATTATATGCCTAAGAGTCAACTATTAATAACTTTGTAAATAAAGTTTTCTAATTAAATAAAACAATATTTAAAACTGGAAAAAAAGTGTCATGGGGCCAAAGCAGTAGTACAGTGGGTAGGACACTTGCTTGCATGCAGCCAAGACAGGTTCAATCCCTGGCATCCCATTGGTTCCCTGAGCACCACCAGGAGTCATGCCTGAGCACAGATTACCAGGTATGGCCTCCGAAACAAAACGATAAAGGCAAGGAAAGAAAACTGTCATCCAGCTGCCACATCCCCAAGAAAGTGGCATTTGTTACTCAAATAAAAAGAGGCTGGGGAGATAGTAAAGTGGGCAATGTGCTTGTCTTGCATTCAGTTGACCCCAGTCTGGTCCTGGGCACTACATATGGACTCCTGCGCACCATGAGGGGCTACTCCTGAGCACAGAGCTAGGACATAGCCAGGTATGGCCCCAATCCTTCCTCCACCAAAAAACAAAAGTAGAAAAAAGAAAGAAAGAAAAATAGCAAGCAAAGACTACAAGACTTCCTCTGACCCGCCTTGACTTTCCAAATTGATTGGCTCCTCTCCGAGATAGAATTCCTCTTCTCCAACATTGCCTTCTTTATTGTCTCCATCCCAACCCCGACTCCTGCAGTGCATCACACGCGCTCACAAGAACGCACACACACACACACACACACACACACACACACACACACACACACACACACCTCTGAGCTAATTAACAGCCTAGGCACTGGCATCTTTAAAAGGCATCTAACACTGCTTTGTGCAAAGGGGCCACAGGAAGCAGTCCTGGATTCAAATCCTAGCTCTGACCCTGACTGGCCTCATGTCGCACAACAAATTACTGGCCTGCTCTCAGCTTTGTCTTTTGTGGAGCATTGCCACATCTATTCCATAGGATTGGCATGTGCAATGCCCCTTGCAGAGCGCTAGGCACTCAGGCATGCTCTCCCCTGGGCCGCCACACAGAGAGCCATGGAGAATCACGGCAAAGCCAAGACTCCAGGCTCAACCTCCCCACCCTACTGCCAGCCCAACCTCAGCAACCCTGGCTCAGTTGAAGGCAGCACCACACTCCTCGAAGCAGTACTTGGAATCATCCTTGTCTCCTCCTTAACTTACATCTTCTCCAACATGCCTTCAGAACAGGGCCAGAGACACAGCCCAATGAGCACATGCATTGTCTACAGGAGGCCTGGGTGCCATCCAGACACCACATATGGTCCCCTGAGCACAGAGCCAGGAGTAGGCCCTGAATACCAAGGGGTGTGGCCCAAACCTTTCCAAAATACACCCCGAAACCCAAAAATCAGGTCATGCCATTGTTGTGCTCAGTTCTGCAGTGACTCTATTTTTCCTGGCCAGACAAGCACGGTCCTCACAAAGGCTGCCCCTCCTTCCTCAGGACCCTCACTGACCCCTCTGGCCTCTCCCTGCCTGCCCTCCCCTCCACACTGATTCTCACCCTGTTAAATGGGATTCCAGGTCTCCACCTTGGCCACCATGATTACATCTTCCAGGAATGTTCTCCCCACAAGTGCCCATGGCTAATCCTCTCATGTCCTTTAGGATCATTCACCCAATCATTCACCCAACTGTGACATCTTATTTTGGGGGACCTAACAAGCAGTGAGACTGAGGCCCCTTCCATCCAGACAACGTGCTGAAAGGTTCAATGCTTGGGCCCCCAGATATGATCATTCTGAGGGATTTCCAGGACGTCCCCTGGTGGTGTTCAGGGGGTCATGCCAAGAATTAGACTCAGGCCTCACACATGCTAAGCACATGCTCCAGCCCTTTGCACAGCCTGTCTATTTGAATGCACCCTCCCTAAACCTTCCAATCCCCTTAGGACTTCCCATCTTCCTTACCCAGTTCTCCATTTTGTCTTCCTAAGCAGTAGCCATTTTCCAACATAGAGAGTCAGCATGTACTGACTCTCTCCCCCATTGAGAATATACACTTCTCAAGAGTGGGATTCTTTGTTTTGTTCATGGGCAGATGACAAACATTTTGAATGTGCTAGTGGCTTATTTAGGACTTGGTCACATCTGCTGAATGAGTGAGTTAAAGGTCAGTTGAAGAACTGAAGTATAAGTTGGGCTTCAAGTGAAATGGGGAAGCTTTTTTAAAAAATCAATTTATTTTCCTAAAATCAATTGATAACATTGCTGTGGAGTCAACGGTAAACTGTGAATGTCTGTAAATGCAAGCTTCCCTGTTTTAAGGATGCACGATTGTAAAATTAACCAGCATGGGCCTAACTGCACTGTCTCTCGGGCCCTAATTCTTACTTCATGTTAAACAAAATGAGGATTTGTCCTCCTATTTTAGCTCCATACATGTGAGCTAGAATGCTTGCAAACCAAACGTCAACATGGAGATCAGAGGATGATCTCGTTGAGGGCCAAGCTGAGGGCCAAGACCCGTCAGCAAAGATGTTCATGAACCTTTCTCCCACCTGGCATCCATCATTCCCCAACACCTGAGCCGGAGGCAAAAGAATTATCCAGCCTAGGATAAGCCATTTCCCTATCTTGAAGAAGTGAAGCTGTAAGGAATTCTCAGGATTCCATCCTATGTCCTCTACCTCAATCTTCTCCCTACCTCAGCCCTCTGTTCTGTCTTTCTTCATACACACACACACACACACACACACACACACACACACACACACATGCACGCACGCATACGCATATGCATGCACGCACACACGTGCTCACATTCACATACCATCATGTGCATGCATGCATACAGAGTCTTTTTTATCTTGAAATTGGAGAGAGATTTTATTCTCCAATGAGAATATCCTATCTTATACTCTGACTCTTCAGAACTAGAAACTTAGTGTTTATCCACTTCATTTTCTTGTAGTTGATTTACCGTAGGTGATGACTGACCTACAACTACTTCCCTCCCACTCCCCACCTCCACCACCACCAAAAAATAAAAATAAAAATACTCATACCCTATAGTTAAGAGGAAAGTTTCACAAAGTGAGAATTATTCTTTTCTTTGGAATTTTACATTTTCTCCCTGAACAGAATGAGATTTTCAAGTGGAAATTAATGAACCAATCACCCCAGCCAGGGTTAATGTCACAATTTAAATGCCAATGACATTAGTCAATTCCCTGCCGGGGACTTGGTGATATCCTTCCTCTGGTGCTTGCTAGAGGCAAATGACAAGAGATAACAGATACTTTCCATGTTAGAACAAGGACTGGAATTTATTAGGCAGTTTCTATACTGAGCACTTGTCCTCAATAACTCTAGCCTTTCACTCTTGACCTAATCTATATAAGAGTCAAGAAAAGTAAAATTCTCAAGCATGGGGAGAGAGTAATTAACTTCAGGTTAAAGAGGTTAATATTTGAGAAAATGATGATTTGATGAATTCAGTGAAAATATTGTGATACCCTCCACGGTGGACAAAGAATCACTGTCACTGTCACTGTCATCCCGTTGCTCATCAATTTGTTCGAGCGGGCACCAGTAACGTCTCTCATTGAGAGACTTATTGTTACTGTTTCTGGCATATCCAATATGCACAGGTAGCTTGCCAGGTTCTGCCATTCGGGCTCCATACACTCAGTAGCTTGCTGGGCTCTCTGAGAGGGGCGGAGGAATCGAACATGGGTTGGCCATGTGAAAGGCAAAAGCCCAACCACTGTGCTATCGATCCAGTCCAGGACAAAGCATAGTTTTTTTAAATAATAAAACATAACATCCATCTACTGAAGTTACAATGGAGGATTCCCCGTTCCACTGGAAGACAGAACATTTCTATGAAATCCTCTGTAAGGCAGAATGATGTAAAACCAAGAAGCAATTGCCATTAATCAATGTGGCATTCCCTGACCCCCAAAAATAATGTACCAAAGCATACCAAGTAGCACACCAGACCTAAGAAAACACTCGTATAAGGGCAGGAATGAAATCAAAGATACACAGCCTGTATGAATGATCACTAGAGAAAAAGCATGGTGAAGACACTTCCCGATCCTTGGGTATGTATTACCTATGGCAAGGCCGCTGCAAAGCAAATGCTAAATGCCATTCTTGCCTCCATCAGTAAAGTGAAAATTGTCTCTTGATTTCTTTTTGATAAATTAAGACAAGTACTTATTTAGCAAAAGAGAAGTGGTATAACTGAAACTTTGGAAAAAGCAGAGGGTACCGATAAAGCAGGGATAAATTCCATTGTATACACACTAGTTGTAGACTAGCTGCCAACAAAGAAGATTCAGGATATAATTAAGAAAGATCAGGAGGACTGGAGAGATAGTAGAGAGATTAAAGTGCGTGCCTTGTTCGTGGCCAATCCTGGTTAGACCTCCAGAAGTGCCCTGAACACCCCCAGGAGTGATCCCTGAGCAGAGAGCCAGGAGTGAGCTATGAACACAGCTAGGTGTGGCCCCAAAACAAAGAAATACAACAGGAAAAGCACATCATTGAGCATTAAGACATTTATAAGGAAAAAGATATCACATAAGAAGGTGGGAGGAAGAGAATGAGAATGTTCTAAATGTGGGGAATTTATAGAGAACACAATCTATGAAATAATTACAATTGATTAATACGTGTACAAATGTAGATCAAAATATAGAATGTTAATGTTTAATGATTATAGGTGGATTTTTCTTAGTGTCTTTGTACTTTTCCTCATTTCAGATAGCCTTCAATAATAGTATCATACATCACACAGTTGGGAGTGGGCACCCTCCCTCCATCTCCCTGTACTTCCAAGATCCTGGCACTCATGCCCATGAACTGCCTCTGGGCACCATACAAACACATTAACAGGCATGATTCAGAGACTCACAAATAAATCTTGGAAGAGAGCAATACGCTGCAGAGATGTCTCTGGACCCCCAAATCACATCCAGTTAAAAATTTAACTCTAGCTCTAGCACCCTACTTAAAATTTTAGAATTCCTGGACATCTCATTCTTTATGCCACTGATATACCAAAAGTAGCACACCACATTTGATGGGATGTAAAGTAGAAGGCAACCAATATTGATCAAAAGAAATTATACATGTGTATATTTTATATATATGCACACAAGGTTCAACCTGTAACAATATGTTAGTGATCTCTTATACAGGGGCTTAATGACTCCAAGGTGAGATACAACAATCTTCTCACACTTTCCTCTAAGGAAAACATTTTAGATGATTTTTAGTGGATTATTCATAACAAATAATACAAAATAAATGACAGCCTTTGGAGCAGACTTGGGTGGCGGTGGGAAGATTCAGAATAATGGTGGTAGGAAGCCATAATGGTGGTGGGATTGGTGTTCTAATATTGAATGTAATAAATTACTGTGAACAACTTTACAAAAATAAAATTAAAAAAAAAAAACAGAAATACTCCTACTTATTGAGCACCTTCCCTATGGCAGTGTTCCAAGCCCGACCACGGGTGGCTGGAAGGAAAGAGCAACAACCCAAGAGTGAGCACCATAATCATACTCTTTCCACAGAGCACAGTATGCAATTATGATAATTTGCCCAGGGTCCGAGTTCCTGAGCCTCTGTCTTTGGTGCTAATTCTCGACTGTGTCTGCTTCCATTATGGGGCATCGGGGAAGGTTGACTGAAAAGAGGGAACGGGGAAACAAACTAGATCCAAGAGCCCCTGTGTTGGGGATTTCTAACAGGGAAATTAAGTGTGACAATGTCTAGATTTAGAGTACTACTGGAGGGAGACAAAAGGGAAGTCCACGCTCTCCCTGGAGACAGAGATAATGTTTCATTGTTTGTAGACGTTCAAACACAGAAACATTCTGCAGGACACGTAGCAAGCAACGCAGATTGTGTGCAAGAAGAAATAGCCACTCCTCATACTCCTTGACTCTGACACAGCTAGAGGCCATTTGTTTTTACATGTCTGACTGGAAAATGTAAAAAAAGTTGACATTGATGGATATGAAATGATGACTCGGCTGGAGTGATGTTTCGGGCTTTAAGGTGCTTGCCTGGCATCCAGCTGACTCCAGATCAATCCTGACCTGACCTGATCCCTAACACCACTAAGAATAACCCCTGGGAGCTAGGAGGAGCCCCAATCACCACTGGAGGTGGCCTAGTCACTCCCCACCCAAATAACTGAAATGATGGGAAGATAAATTCTATTATTAAGAAACATCAAAACATTTCATTTTACTAAAATACATTATACCAAAATACAATATTTTAAAGGAAATAATTATTTTCAAACCAAACGTGGTTTTAAAATATGAGATGTGAACAACAACTTTTGGAGAAAATTATCTGGCTTAAGTCTAGCAGGAAGCATGAAATACAAAAGCCTCCTAAAAGACTCTAGAATGAACTTTCAGTTCAAGATCAGCTCGTGCATATCCTTCCGCTCCCTCAAAGAGTCCCTGACAGAGAGAGAAGTAAGCATGTATAAAATCAATGTGGACAGGAAATTTAAATGCAATTCTTGAAGACAGAATGCAGAAGAGATTGGAGAGAGGAGAGACCCGTGTCCAGAAGGCCGTACCTGGCCCTGGAGCAGAGGGAGTAATGCAGAAACAAGAACTGCTTTTCCCTTTGAGCACAGATAATCTAGGGTCCAATTTGCAGCATCCTTGACCAAAGCAGTTCCTGTCCAATGTACTCAACGGAACTGGCTACAGCATCTTCTTCTTGAATCACCCGATGTTTTTGTTCATTTGTTTCATTTCGGTGTGTTTATTGTTGTTGCTGCTGTGCATGTTTTTTTTTTTTTTGGCGGGGGGGGCGGGGGGGGGGTGGGCAGGGGGAGGATTGAGGACCACACAAGGGCAGTAAGGAGCCTTTGGGGAGTCCTCACAGCAGAGAAATGGCTGAACAAAATGCCTGGAGTAGCTTAGAACCACCAAAGGAAAACTCCCTCTTACAACAGGAAAATCCTTCAGTGTCAACTTCTGGCACCTCTCCTTGGACCTCACTCTCAGTCCTGCAAAAGAACTTCCGGGTTCCCTTTACTACCTGTGGCCATTCCTTTTACCGAAGAGAACAGTTGGGCCTGGAAGCTGGAGTTCTGTTCTGCTAATAAACTCTACCAGCTCTGGGACAGGCTCAGTCCAACCCTTAACTTTAATAGGAGAACTAAGAATCACCATGGGCTTTTTGTTTTGTTTTGGTGGGTTTGGGTTTGGGTTTTACTGTTTTGAGGCCACACCCATCAATGCTAAGGGCTTAATCCTAGCTCTGTGCTCAGGCATTACTCCTGCCAACACTCAGGGAACCATATGGGGTGCCAGGGACTGACAAGTCCCCTGTCCTCTGTACTATCTCTCTGGCCCCTCACCAGTTATTTTGAAGCAGCCTAACATAAGTGAAAGACAAGTCCCAACATGAATAAGACAGTGTACTGACAAGGAAAATAATTTATGTTGGATAAAGGAGATAATGTCATCAAGATTACTCCTCTATAAAGCAAGCATAAATTGAAAAGGAAATTTACAACTTGACACATCAACTTAAACAAGACACATAATTTCTGAAATAAAAATAAACAGTTTGAGGGTTAATGATCTGAGAGCTATAAACAAGAAATTGACCTACTGTTAAAAGAATTGTGGGGATGGGGGAAAGTAGGAGACAAAATTAAAAGGCTGAATAGATCTGGATGTTAAGTGTTTGACTGAGAAGAGTTATAGAAAGTAACATAGGATGAAAGAGAAAAGAAGTAACCAAAAAAAAAAATTGTACACTGGGACTGGAGCAATAACACAGTGAATAGGGCGTTTGCCTTGCATGCGGCCAACCCAGGTTCAATTCCCAGCATCTCATATGGTCTCCCGAGCACTGCCAGGAGTAATTCCTGACTTCAGAGCCAGGAGTAACCCCTGAGCAATGCCGAGTGTGACCCAAAAGAAAAAAAAATTGTACACTGGCAGATAGGACCCAAAAATACAAACAAAAAAAAAAAGAAGAAAGGAGAAAGAAAGAAAGAAAGAAAGAAAGAAAGAAAGAAAGAAAGAAAGAAAGAAAGAAAGAAAGAAAGAAAGAAAGAAAGAAAGAAAGAAAGAAAGAAAGAAAAAGAAAGATTGCATACCAGCTGAAAAAAATATGGAACCTTGAGAATGGAAAGTTCCCAAATGCTAGAAAGTAAATTAAAAAGAACTTCTGGGGCCTGGAGAGACAGTCTAGCAGGTAAGGTGCTTGCCTTCCATGTGGCTGACCTGGGTTCGATCTCCAGCCTGGAGCCCCACCAGGAATGATCACTGAGTGCAGAGCCAGAAATAAGCCATGAACACAGTCAGGCATGACCCAAAACCACACACACAAAAAGTTCATTTATCCGTGTCCTGCTGTGTTCCATTAAAATAGCTATGTTAAAGATTAAATGAGGAAAAATGAAGTAACTTTCAACAAAACAAGAAACAGTTAATAAACATCTTGTTTGCATCACTAAATGCTATTTTGAAAAAGAGAGAGAAAGGAGACTTGAGCCTGAGTGTGAATTTTGTTCAGTTGGGGTCTTTTTGGGGTTTTTTTTTGGTTTTTGAACCACAACATGCGATGCTCAGGGCTTGTTCCTGGTTGTGTGCTCAGGGATCACTCCTGGCAGTGCTCGGGAAACCCTAGACAGTTCTGAGATCAAACTGAGGGGCACCGCATTTCTTAAGGCAAACACCTTCATCTCTGTACTATCTCTCTGACCCCTGAACATAGAGTTTTGAATATAGCAAAAGGTCAAGATCAGTTGTGGGATAGTAAAATACAGATGGACTTCTACATGAAAGGGTTCAAGAAGCCTCCTATTCATAGAACCCTCTGTAAAGAATTCTTTCTCAACTCCACCAACTCCATTTGAATCATCATCAAAATGAAGATTCATGGATATGCAAAAAATGTGATATAGTCATCAGAATAGCAAATAAGCCAAAAAGGCATTCAGTTAATTGAAACTATTTCTGTTCACAGAAATAAAAATTTAAGTTCTGGAAGGTATAATACCAAACTAGAATAAAATCTCTGAATGGTGACAGGACAAATTGTTTTAGAAATGTGTTGACTCTTCATTGGGATTCTATGGAGGAAGGGAAAGGTCCTTCTAGGAGGATCAATTCCTCAGATTGACAGAAAAATAAAAGGTGTTTATTAAGTACACAATAGTAAATAATCACTAGGATCTTTAAAAAAAATGATAGAGTGGGCTAGAAACATAGTACAGCATGTAGGAGGCTTGCTTTGTATGCAGCTGACAATCCTGGCACCCCATATAGTCCCCTGAGCCCACCAGGAGTGGTCCCCAAGCTCAGAACCATGAGTAAGCCCTGAGCATCACTGGGTGTAGCCCCCAAACAAACAAAAAGTTATGATGCAGAAATGTTAGACCAGTCATTCTGAGTATGGTCTGTGACCCCTGAGATGCTTGTGGGATCAAAATTATTTTAAATGGGGCCCAGGAGGTGGCTGGAAGGGCTAGAGCCCAGGCTTTGCATGAGGGAGGACTGGGACACATCCTGGCACCTAAGCACAATTGCATGGGCTACCACCTCCCCGCCTCCAAAGGAACTACTTCCTAATAATACTAAGACGTGATTTTCCTTTCACCAGATTGACATTTGCAGCGATGAATAAAAGTCCTGTTTCTTTACATGAACCAAACCTGGATCACTGGGTTTTTATACACACACACACACACACACACACACACACCAAGCAAAAGAAATAAAAAGAATATTCCTTTTATTTGAGAATGGTCTCAGCCTTCATTTTATTCAACCATTAGGTACAAAGCAACCTTTTTTGTTGGGTTTTATTTCTGATTGGCAGCAGGGCAGGGGGGAGCTGGGGGGGAGGGAAGGCCCAGGCACACCCAGCTATACACAGGGCTTACTCCTGGCTCTGTGATTAGGGCTTACTCCTGGAGGCACTCAGGGAACCATAGGTTGTCCTGGGGATTGAACGTTGGCTCTGCTGCGTGCCAGGCAAGTGTTCAGAAGTGCTGTGCGTCTGAAGTCAGTCATTTTCATGCCTGCATGGGGAAGCCACATTTCCACCGGGACAGGCCTGATGGCACCAGGCGGGCAGGTGGGTCCGAGATACTGGTGTTCTGCAGGCAGACCAGGATTCAGAGATTCCCAGTGGCCGCCAGAACATTCCTCAAAAGAAGGGGGGGTAGGGGGTTGGCTTCCGGGCCACAGCTATTTCCTTCTCTCTCCTTTCCTCTGGGTGGTCTGAGATGCTCCTCACCTTTGCCACCTCCTGCCCATCCCTGCTTAGGGCAGTTGTCTCATGAAGTCCTTGCAGATATAAACGCATGTTGGAGTCTTGTTCTCCAAGACTCCTGACAAACACAGGATTGGGTTTAAGTGGACACAGGGTTGCTACAAATGGGGTTACTGGAGAAGTGACAAACTGAGCCTTCGGAGTTCCAATTGGAGGTGGGAGGTGGGGGTAGAGCAGCAGGCAGAGGGCCCAAGAGGCTAAGTTCCCCCTAGCACAGGGGCTAAGCAGAAAAAGGCAGCAGGGCGGCACCTAATGTTGCCCAAGGGAGAGAGCAGGTACAGATGTTGTTTAAGAAACAGGTGGGAGCCTTAAGAAACAGGTGGGAGTTGGGATGATGGTACAGCGGGGAAGGCATTTGCCGTGCATGCCGCCAGTGTGGGTTTGATCCTTGGCATCCCATAGGGTCCCCTGAGCACCAGCAGGAGTAATTACTGAGTTGGAGCCAGGAGTAACCCCTGTGCATTGCCAGGTGTGACCCAAAAAGCATAAAGGAATAAAAGAAACAGGTGGAGGACTGGTGAGACTGGACAGGGTTAAGATGTTTGCCTGGCATAAAGATGACCTGGTTCAATCCCCAGCACCATCTATGATTCCCTGGGCACCTCCAGGAGTAAGCCTTGGGCACAGTCAGAAAGGAAGAAAGAAAAGAAAGAAGGGAGAGAGGGAGGAAGGGAGGGAGGGAGGAAATGAGAGAGGGAGGGAGGGAGGAAGAGAAGGAGACAGGAAGGGAGGAAAGGAGGGAGGGAGGGAGGAAGTGAGAGAGGAAGGAAGGAAGGACTGCAGGGAAGATGCAGAGGCCACATTGTACCAGGATCATCTAGATTCCTTTTCATGGTTTAACATGTTATCCTCAGCATCTGGGGTAGGAGTACAGGAGCTTAACGATGGAAAACTTGCTCAAATCTGTGTTTTAATAAATCTCCCTGAAGGTCAGAGAGGGAGAAAGTGCATGTGGGGGCACTCAGGGAACCTGGATTTGAGCCCCCGCCCCTCCCTGATCCAGAAATGAGCCTTTAGCAGGGAGCTAGGGGGAACCCCTGAGACCACCAGGCATAGGCCAAAAAACCAAAAAGCTTTAAGATAAGATAAAATTAAAAAGACCTCTTTGAATACAGTCAATGAACTGAAAGAAAAAGATTTACTAACTGGAACAGTAACAAAGAGACCACTAAAATGAAATGTCTGAAGAAAGCAATCAGCTAAGAGATTATTTTTGACCCATAGAGGGAAAAAAAAACTCATTTTTATAGGGTTGTCCTTTTTTTTTTTTTTTATCTCCAGGCATTCAACATTGTAAACTTAATCTTGATTTAGGTTCCAGTTTTAAATTTCACTCTCCTTGTGCAACTAGGCATGCATTGTGTCTTACTCAACTGGTGACGTCACTCACTGTGTGATTTAGCCCACAATCTTCAGTGTTAACAGGAAAATTCGGTTAGTGGTCTATTTGTAATTCCCATGGCATGAGAATTAGTCTGCATTTTTGAAGGTTAACAGAAAAATCTTGTTAATAGTCAATAACGAAACCTTAGAATTCACCTCCATCTTTAACAGAGGAGGAAAGATTAGAGAGACCCAGGGATGCCAGGAGGAAATCATGGAAAAGCTGCAAAAGATCCAGTTGATTACACAAGATATTCCATCCCCAAAACAAAATGGGACAAAATGTGTGGACCTGATAATATATTTGACCTAATATAAAAATGCTGAAAATCAGATCTGGAGCAATGGTAGGGCATTTGCCTTGCATGTGGCCAACCTGGGTTTGATTCCCAGCATCCCATATGGTCCCCTGAGCACCGCCAGGAGTAATTCCTGAGTGTAGAGCCAGGAGAAACCCCTGTGCATTGCCAGGTGTGACCCAAAAAGAAAAAAAAATGCTGGAAATAAAAATTAGTTTGATTTATTGTGTGCTAATTTAGATGACCTTCTTAGAGTGAAAATGGGAAAAATAAGCACCCATTGTTTATTTCTCCCTTTCTGGACAATAATCAAATGCCTCAAGATCCCCCTCTAGCCCTAGATATGTGCCTATGATTAAACTGGTCTCACGCAAACATTATTTATGTTCTATGAATGTGCACGAAAACACATGTGCCATTATCTTTATCGAGACATTATGGAGATAAAGGGAGTACCAAGGGGGTGCTGATGTGGTTGAAGGGGTATGGTATGGAAAGAAGAGGCAAGAGAGGGAAGAAGGCCTGAAACACACTGCATAATCACACTTATGCACTCACAAAAATCATGGGATGATGAAATAGATACACAGAAAGGAATTGTGAAAGAAGGGAGAAGACTGGGGGATAAAAGGAAGGAAGGGAGGGAGGGAGGGACTTAATTATCTCCATTCTGAGACTTCGGGCTTGGAGCAAATGTTGAGCTTCTTGTCTTATTTGACCCTCATAGAAAACTCCTTGCCTGCCTGTCTCCTGAACATGAAAAAAAAAATGGCAGGGATGGGGCTCAAGAGATCATACAGTGAGTAGGACACTTGCCTTGCTACTGGCTGGCCCCAGTTTGATCTCTGATATCCCCAATAGTCCCCGAGCCCCACCAGGAGTGACCTCTGAGCTCAGAGCCAGAAGTAAGCACTGCTGGATGTTGACCAAAAACAAAAAACAAAAAATTTCTAGAGCTGGAGAAATGGTACAGGGGTGGAGAGACAGTATAGGGCCAAGAAAGATAATACAGGTTTGTAGAGTAGTTTAGAGGTTAGAGAGGTAGTCCAGGAACCGGAGCGATAGTACAGGAAAGGATAGACAGTCAAGGGAATGGAGAGATAGTACAGGGATGGAGAGATAGTGCCAGGATGGAGAGATAGTGCAGGGGTGGAGAGATATATAGGGGTTGGAGAGATAGTACAGGGTTAAAGAGATAGTACAGGTTGGAGAGATAGCACAAAGGTTAAGGCACTTTTCTTGCATGTGATTGACCCCAGTTCAATCCCCAGCACCACATGGTCCTCCTGACACCTCCACACACATTCCAAATATATAACCAAAGAAAGACAGAAATATTTTCAAAACACTGAGTGTCCTGGACCAATGCCAGAACATCGCAGCTCAAGTGGCTAAACACCTACAGAGATGGCACAGTAGGGAGGGCACTTCTCTTGCATGGAGCTGACCCGGGCTCTTCCCTGTCATCCTCTATGGCCGCTGAGCACCACCAGGAGTCGTCCCTGAGTGCACAGCCAGGAATAAACCCTGAGCATCACCAGGTGTGCCTGGTCCCCAGCCCAGGGCCCACAGAGGCAGATTTGTTCCTCTGACAGAAGGACATCACAATGCCATGGTCTGAGAGACTTGGAGACTGGGACCAACCAGAGTGGCCATCTGGGCACTTTCCCTGCCCTCTGTTCTGTCCCCAGGCTCCAGCCTACTGGAGCAGTTAGGGTGAGTGAAGAAAGGGGAGCAGTGAATACCCCCAATAATAAAGAGGGACTGGGCAGGGGGAGCTCAGAAAGGGCCACAAGCAAGGCCCTGGATGGGAGGAAGCTGAGAAAGATAGCAGGATCGAGCACCCTGAAATCTGCCCTTTCCCTGAACCCCAGGCACACTGGGAATCAGGAGGAAACTGGAGAAGCAACAACTGGCCTACAACAGAGGCAAAGGCCCGGGGTCCGCTGGGTGTAGATCTAGGCCCAAAAGGTATACAGGTGTATGTGTGTGTGCATGTGTGTGTGTGTGTGTGTGTGTGTGTGTGTGTGTCCATGAGTGAGAGTGCGCGCGCACGCACACACACACACACACACACACACACACACACACAGAGGAACTGACTGTCTTCCTGCATCCATGCACGTGAGCCCTGCCAACCACATCTACACAAGAGCAGGCTGGGCCTTCCCACCCACCACAGCTTCAACTGTGCAGGCTGGCCAGAGACAATGGCTTTCCGAGAGACAGTGGGATAGTTCGTTTTGAACGGATGGTTGCAGAAGACTCACTCAAAAATATCAAAGGAGACAGTCCAGCAAGAAAGGCACTTGCTTTGCATCCTGTCATCCCAGTGTAAACTCTTGGCACCACCAATAGTCCCCCAACCACCAATGCTGAGTACAGAGCCAGGAATAGCCCCTGAGCACCACGAGGCTGACCCAGGTTAGATTCCCAGCATCCCATATGGTACCCCAAGCACCGCCAGGAGCAATTCCTGAGTGCAAAGCCAGGAGTAACTCCTATGTATTGCCGAGTGTAACCAAAAAAAGTAAAAAAAAGAAAAAAGAAAGACATGCAGAGCTGGTAGTTCAGCAGGATAATTGGACTATCTACTACCCAGTAGGTGTGAGGCCTTAGGTTTGATCTCCACTACACACCTCACACACAGACAAAGTCCATGTCAAAAAGAAATGGCAGGGCCAGAGCAATACAGCAGGGAGGGCATTTGCCTTGCAGGTGGCTGACCCAGGTTTGATTCCTGACATCCCATATGGTACCCCAAGCACTGCCAGAAGTATTTCCTGAGTGCAGAGCCAGGCATAACTCCTGAGCATTGCTGGGTGTGACCCAAAAAGAAAGAAAATAAAAAATAAAAATAAAAAGGCACAGTAAGAAGTCAGAAGACACTGCAGACTCAGGTCAGTGATGCCTAAGACATTGGAATCAATGGTCCTCTCCATCATAAGAGCAATATCCCATCATTGCTTTACACTCAAAACGTGAATTCAAAACAAGAAAATGCAAAGTGAATGACCTAATCAAGTCTGATCAAAAAAGAAAGTGAAATCGAAAGAGCTAAATCCACACAAAAGCAGCAGATGAGCAGGTCCTTCCAAGAGAAAGGAAATAGAATTAGAGATGGGGGTGGTAAGACTCGATATCGCTCAGAGGGAAGCAGAGGGGGAGAGAACAGAGTCATTAGGTCATCAGAGACAGACACGCAGGAGCACGGGAGAGATCATAAAGGTCCCAGGAGTGGAAGAGCGACCCAAGAGACACAGCATGCCGAGCCCCGGGCCAGAGGCTGCTGGGAAGCAGGGCGGAACCCATTATCTGCAACTCCAATAAGATAAGGCTGGAGGCTATGGATGGCTCAGGGCAGCGCAGCACAGGCTTCCTGTACAGAAGGCCCAGGCTCTGCCCCCAGGACCACAGATGATCCCCTGAGCACCAACTTGGGAGCAGCTCTTGAGTACTGCCAGGTGTATCCCCCACCCCACCCACAAGAGCTCAAGAGGTCAAAGCCTATCATTTGTATCACCCAATACAGACATGGTCAATATACTAGAGAGCAGAGATATAATCCAGCTAATAGCAGAGTAAGGGTGCTCAAGGAAGAAGGGGAGGGGGAGGAGGAAGTGGGCCGGGGCAGAGGGGGCGGGGTGCTGGTATCAGAGTGGTGGGTACTGTGCAGCCCTGTACCTTAACACGTGCATGGTCTTATAAACCAGCATTAACTCAAAAAAAGGAGCAAGTGAGCATGCTGGCATAACGGCATGAGAGGAAGCACAGACACTGGCAAGATGTTCAGAAGAAAACGTGAAGGGACTGGGGGTAGGGTCAGGACCACATGTGTTCCTCCCCCCTCTCTCACCTCCAATGGCCAGTCAGCCTGCAAGCCCCTCCCACAGGGATGGATGGTCCTGCTAGGGGCACCTTGAACACCCAAGGCCCAGCTGGGCCCAGCCCACAAAGTGGAGGCAGATGGTGGCTCTTGATGGAGAAGGGGCTGGGTGGCCCCTAACCAGTTGTGACACCTCCCTTCTCCCACCAGCTTCCAAAAGCCTCACGCCACACCTCAAACCTGAGGGTCCTTCACTGGAGTTAACCAGTGACCTCAGGAAAAAAGGTTCAGTGTTTGGGGTGACACATAGAGATAGCTCCCTGTCTTTATTTTGTTTGGGGGATGGGGGCGGGGTGACATCCCACAGTACACAGAACTTACTGCTCACAAGGGTCACTCCTTACAGGACTTGGGACTATATGAGGTGCCAGGAATTGAACCCAGGTCAGGCTCGTGCAAGGCAAATATTCTTCCCACTGTCCTATCCCTTGGATCCCTAAGACTCCCTGTCTTACCTGCAGAGACACAGCTCCGATCAACCAACTTGTCCCACATGCTCTGTCAAATATCCATGAAGGCAGTGAATGTGTCTGTGTGTCTCTGTGTGTGTGTCTGTGTCTCTGTGTTTGTCTGTGTCTCTGTGTGAATGTCTGTGTCTCTGTATGTGTCCGTGTCTCTGTGTGTATCTGTATATCTTTGTGTGTGTATCTTTGTGTGTGTGTCTCTGTGTGTGTCTGTGTCTCTGTGTCTGTGTGTGTGTGTGAGAGAGAGAGAGAGAGTTAGTGGGAGTGTGTGTATGTGGGAATGGTTCTGCAGGGCAGGTGGCAGCTGGTAAAAGAAGTGAAATCAGGGGCTGGAGTGATGGTACAGCAGGTAGGGCACGCACCTTGCACACAACCAACCTGGGTTTGATTTTCCCCGGCATCCCATATGAGCAGTACCAGCAATAACTCCTGAGCATAGAGGCTGGAGTCACCCCTGAGCAAGCTGGGTGTGGCGAAAAAACAAAACAAAAAGAAGTGAAATATGATGAACAAAAGAGTCATGAGAAAGCATAACTTTTTTTTTTTTTTGCTTTTTGGGTCACACCTGGCGATGCACAGGGGTTACTCCTGGCTCTGTACTCAGGAATTACTCCTGGCAGTGCTCAGGGGACCCTATGGGATGCTGGGAATCGAACCCGGGTGGGCCGCATGCAAGGCAAACGCCCTACCCGCTGTGCTATTGCTCCAGCCCCAAGCATAACTTTTTGATCAGTACAAAGGAGATCCTGGAAAACAGAAATGCTCAAAGTGAGCCTCCAGCAGAAAGCCTGAGCAGATAAAGGAAGCGCAGAAATTGGAAGGTTAATGAAGGATCTTCCCCAAATCCAGCCACCTTCAAGGAGTAAATTCTGTCCATTTACTCATTGCTTTAATTATTGCAAAGTGCAAATGGATAGAGAAAATGTCCCAGTGTCCTCAGAGTGCTAATCAGCTAACAGGGAGATTAAAACACAGCTAAAGAACCAGCCCGCACCCACATACATGCATGTATACGCACACGCACACACACACACACACACACACACACACGCACGCACGCATGCACGCGCACCCACACACACACACACAGACACACACACAGACACACACACACACCAGAAACCTGAGGTCTGCTCCAACAATAAAGAAGCTGCAGGGGCTGAAGCGATAGCACATCGGGTAGGGCTTTTGCCTTGCACACAGCCGACCTGGGTTCGATTCCCAGCATCCCATATGGTCCCCTGAGCACCGCCAGGAATAATTCCTGAGTGCATGAGCCAGGAGTAACCCCTGAGCATTGCCGGGTGTGACCCAAAAAGGAAAAAAAGGAAGAAGCTGCAGAGATGGTACAGCAGGTAGGGTGCTTGCTTTGCACACAGCTGGGTAAGGTAAAAAGGAAGGAAGGAAGGAAGGAAGGAAGGAAGGAAGGAAGGAAGGAAGGAAGGAAGGAAGGAAGGAAGGAAGGAAGGAAGGAAGGAAGGAAGGAAGGAAGGAAGGAAGGAAGGAAGGAAGGAAGGAAGGGAGGGAGGGAGGGAGGGAGGGGGGAGGGAGGAAGGGAGGGAGGGAGGAAGGGAGGGAGGGAGGGAGGAAGGGAGGGAGGGAGGGAGGAAGGGAGGAAGGAAGGAAGGAAGGAAGGAAGGAAGGAAGGAAGGAAGGAAGGAAGGAAGGAAGGAAGGAAGGAAGGAAGGAAGGAAGGAAGGGAGGGAGGGAGGGAGGGAGGGAGGGAGGGAGGGAGGGAGGGAGGGAGGGAAAGAGGAGGGAAGAGGGAGGAAGGGGGAGGAAGGGGGAAGGAAGGGAGGGCAGGCTAAAAAAAGAGGGGGGAAATATTTGCATGCAGTATAACTACTCACTAGACTATTTGAGATTCAGTAAAAGAGAGAAAGGGGAGGGAATGGGCAGATATTAGACCAGAGGAGACTAGAGATATTAAAAGGGATTAAGGCACTCGCCTTCTGCACTGCAGACCCTGGTTTGATCCCCCGGCATCAGATATGGTTCCCCAAGCAGCACTAGTTGTGGTGCCTGAACACAAAACCAGGAGTAAATCCTGAGCAACACTGAATGTGACCCCAAAAATCTTCCAGATAAAAGACTGGGGATCAAATATAAGGTTATATTAAGCAAAAAGTTTGTCAAAGACCAGATCATAGTTAACGCTGAAAACCAAGGAAAACTAGACAAGGAGAGTCCCTCTCACACCTGGGGATTAGCCAAAGGTCTGCCACGGTGATGGGCTTAATCCAGTGAGATAGAAGAAGGATAGGGAAGGGATCCGATTAGAAGAGACGAACAAACACCAGCTGCAAACCACAGGACAGCACATCTGGAATGCCTAAGAGAATCACAAACCAAAGCGACTCTCAAAAACATAAGGCAATAACCCCAAATGTTGGGATGCAATCTAACATTGAAAAAGTTTCCCAGGCAAGAGTTACAGCCAGCTAAAACAGAGGCAGGAGAGATCCTTGTTAAAATATTATCAGAAATATGATGGATTTTTGACTAAACTGGACAGTGAAAGTGCAAAATCTAAGTAAATGTTGCTTTGCTTGGCTTAGTGACTATTCCCAGCCATGCTTGGAGGGTGAAGGAGCACCAATGACTGAGCCAGAGAATCCCAATGAGCAAAACCTGAGCTCCAGCCCTTGGAGGAATTTTCCCAGCCCCACGAATTAAATGTTTTCATGATAGTGAAAGGGCTGGAGCGATAGCACAGCGGGTAGGACGTTTGCCTTGCACGAGGCCAACCCGGGTTCCATTCCTCCATCCCTCTCAGAGAGCCCGGCAAGCTACCGAGAGTATCCCGCCCACACAGCAGAGCCTGGCAAGCTACCTGTGGCATATTCGATATGCCAAAAACAGTAACAACAAGTCTCACAATGGAGATGTTACTGGTGCCCGCTCAAGCAAATCGATGAGCAATGGAATGACAGTGATAAAGTGAGAGTGATAATAGTGAAGAGCAAAGATTTAAATAGATGGTGCAAAACAAACAACTTCTAGACCAAAGTTACGCACAAATTAAAAATACTCTCTCCCTACTCTCTGCCCATAGCAGTGCCACATGCAAGCATTCAATCCCTACACACCACCACCAAGTGTGTGAGCCTCAGCATGTCACAACAACAATGACAACAAAAGGGAGAAGGAGAAAATAATTCACAACATCAGAAAATAGGCAAATAATAAAGACCATCCACGGGAAAAGTAATAGAAATAGCTTTTAATGTATGCAAAGAGGGACTCACAAATAAATCTCAGAAGAGAACAACAAGCTGCAGAGATGCCAGGCTGAGTCTCCTCTGAGGCACTCTGGAATGGGGCAGGTGAGCCCCACCACCCACCCAAACAGCCCTGGCAGCCAAAAATCTCCTGTACTCAATCACCGCCATGGTCATGGCTGATCTCCACAGGCTCAGGACAAGACTCATCCATAAGAATGAATCTGCTGAAAAATTCAGGTATGAGGGTTTTGTGACTGAAATCTCCAGATTCTCATGGAGTTGGGAATGGGCAACCTCCCCAATCTCCCTGTTCTTCCAGGAGCCTGGTAGTCACACCCACAAGTTGCCCTAGTGCCAAATAAGCTCATTAACGGCCATGATGGATTGACTCACAAATAAATCTCAGAAGAGAGCAACAAGCTGCAGAGATACCTCCAGACCCCAAAGTCACCATCCAGCTAAAAATTTAAGTCCAGTTGTATCACCCTATTTAAAATTTTAGAATTCCTGGAGCACGTGTCTGCGGATACTCTATGCCACTGATGTACTAACAGTACCATACCACATTTGATGGGGTGTAAAGTAGAAGGCAACCGATCTTGATAAAAAAAATATATATATATATACATACATACATACATATATATATATATATATATTAGCACACAAAGCTCAACCTGTAACAACAAGTAAGTAATCTCTTATACAAGGGCTTAATGACTCAGGAGTGAGACACAACAATCTTCACACACTCTAAGAAAATTTTTGGATCATTTTTTGCAGAGCATTCATAACAAGCAATAAAAATAAATAAATTATTTAGGACCTTCTTTGGGGGCAGGCGTGGGTGGTGGGAAAATTTGAAATAATGGTGGTGGGAAGGTGTAATGGGGGTGGGATTGGTGCTGAAATATCGAATGTAATAAATTATTGTGAGCAACTTTACAAAAATAAAATTAAATTTAAAAAAATGAATGTAAACAGAGTTAAATATATGTAAATTAAGAGAATAGTTAGCATTTTTCATGTTAGTAAGAACTTTTATAAAGCTGATCAAAGAGCCAGAGACATAGTACAGTGTATAAGGTGCTTGCCTGGACAGGCCTGGCCTAGGTTCCATCACTGGTCCTACATACGGTCCCTCTGAGCACCACCAGGAATGATCTCCGAGCACAGCTTGATGTGGCCCCCAGAACAATTTTTTTAGCATAAATATCAAAGCTGAGAAGATCCATACTTATGATGGCAGTCAGAGATCAACATAGTGAAACATTACTAAGTAGATTGAATTAGAGCAGCATTTGGAGAAATAACTGGAAGTTTTCCCCCTAGTCGGTCCTTGCACCAGAAGTTTTGCTACTAATTATTTAATTTTTTAATATATTTTGTTTTGTTTTTGACCACACCCAGCGGTGCTCAGGGCTTACTCCTGGTTCTGAACTAAGGGATCATTCTTGGAGGGGCTTTGGGGACCATATGGGGTGCCAGGGATTGAACCCAAGTCAGCTGCAAGCATGGTAAGCTTCCTACTGGCTGTACTATCATTCCAGTCCTTAAAAAAAAAAAACAAGTTTTTGACTTTTGGTTTTTGGGCCACATGTGATGCTTCCAGGCTTGCTCCAGGCTCTCCTCAGGGATCGATCCTGGGGGAGGTAAGGGGGCCCCATTTAATGCTGGAAGCAAACCCAGACCAGTAGCATGCAAGGCTAATAGTGTCTGAGCCCCATACTATCTCCCTGGGCCTGCTAATGATTTAACACTGTGCTTCGAGGTTCATTTGGGAGACGGCCTTATTTGTAGCTTGCCTAGTGTAGTCTCTCTTATCAAGTAATCCTAAAATTTATAGTGTTAAGACTTGAAAAAAAAAAGGAGAAAGTGTAGCAGGCATCACATGAAATCCTAGATAATCAAAGAATGCATTTAAAATAATGAGTTCATCCATTTACTGGAATTAAATATTTTTTCCCTTAATCAGTAGCCAACTCATTAAGCTTAATTTTTCTTTTCATGCCCTCTGTAGGAGATCTGAAGGGAGGTAAAAAAAAAAAGAAGAAGAAGTATCCAAAAGGGCAATCAGAAGACAGAGACAGACAGAAAAAACCCAGATAACTCACAGCCCTAATAATGAGTTTCTGATGAAGGCCACTTGCAGACCACACCTTTTTAAAAATAGATTCCTAATTGTTCCAGATGTTTTCATGTTGTTTCCATCTAGAAAAGTACAAAAATAACTACTTTTTTGTAGTTATAAAGTACAAAATAATCTAGAAAAGTACAAAATAACTTCCCCAAAACACCGTTGTCCACAGACAGTCCCACTAAGATTGCCAGCAACACCCAGGGCACAAACTAACCCAAGTTAGCATGCACAGTTCCAGAAGTGTGTTGACAAAAAGGGGTCAGCACAAAACCCTGGACAGAGACTCCATTTGAAATTAACCTACTATCAAAACCAACAGAGCACTTCTTCAGCTTTCATAAAAGAACTCCCCAGCAAAAACTGAAGGAAAAATGTGACTAAACATAAGACATGAACAATCATAGCAAGTTTTTTCAAATCAGAATAAGGGGGAAAAAATTGAAATCCCTGCTAGTCTGTCTTTTGGTGAGCCTGTATCCCCTTTGTCCCCAAACCTATTACCTGGGTAAGAATGAAAGGCATTTTTCCCAAGTGAAATTTTGTCTACTGATACTGTTTGAGGCTCTCAAGCCTTTGGTAGGTTGCCAGCATCATCACTGGAGGGAGCTGGGACCGCCTACAGCACTCAATAAACCACAAAGTGGGCTTATCTTCAAAGGGCCCCTCGTGGCTTCTTGGGACATACTTATGCTCAACCCAGGCACCTAGCTAGCTCTAAGTTTCTTCTGAAAAACTCAGGTGTGAGGGTTTTGTGACTGAAATCTCCAGAGTAGGGAATAGGTGACCTCTCCCTCATCTCCCCATTCTTCCAGGAGCCTGGCAGTGACGAACAGCCCACAAACTGCCTCTGGTGCCATTTAAGTTCATTAACGGTCATGATCCAGAGATTCACAAATAAATCTCAGAAGCAAACAACAAGCTACGGAGATGTCTCCGGACCCCAAAGTCACCATCCAGTTAAAAATTTAACTCCAGTTGTACCACTCTTCCCCTGGCTAAGATTCCCAAACCTGCGCCCTTGGATTAAAGCGTTTGAGTGAAAACTAACCAGGTCGTTGCTTTAAAGGAAAAGGGGGCAGAACAAGGACAGTTCTCAGATCAGTTGTGGGCATGGCACGGCAGACACTGGGGACACTGGCCGGGCACTCTGCTCGTGCCCTTTAGATTGGCACTGAACCTGTTACAAAGGAATCAAAAGACTACCTGGATTCAAAACGAAATGCAACCATGAAGCTCTAAGATAGAAAGCACATCTGAGTAAGTAGGAGTCAATTCAAAATAGCCAGTTCCTGTATCGCTGGCAAAGACCCAAGAGAGAAGAGCACTGTTGCTGGGGAAGGACGGGGAACCCTCCCTCCACACAGAAGGCAGGACTGTTAAGGAGAAGAAAACGCCTGGAGATCAGAGTCAGATACCCTTAAAACTGCCTATTTGGGGGGCAGGAAGCAATAGTACAGTGGGGAGAGCATTTGCCTTGCATGCAGCAGACCCAGGTTCAATCCCCGGCATCCCATAGGGTCCCCCTAGCACCACCAGGAGTGATCCCTGAGCACAGAGCCAGGAGTAAGCCCAGAGCACTACCAGGTGTGGTCCAAAAGCAAAAGAAGAAAAGAGAAGAAAAAAATGCATACTTGGGGTGACCCAACAGTACAGTGGATAGAGTGTTTGCCTTGCATGCAGCAGATGTAGGTTAAACCACCAGCGCCCAAGTAATGCTAGGAGTGATCCCTGAACTCAGAGTTAGGAGTAAGCCCCAACCACTGATGACTGTGGCTCTAAAACAAAATAAATTTTACAATAAAAATAATAAAAATGCATACTTTGGGGGACTAGAGAGAGAGTATAGGAGGTAAGAAACTTGCCTTGCTTCCCACCAACACCAGTTCAAATCGCTGGCACCCTATAGAGTCCCCTGAGCACCAGCAGGGGGTCACTTTCACGCCATGAATAGCCCGAGCACCACCAGATGGGACCCAAAACCAAAAGAAAAATAAGACAATTTTTAGAGGGGTGGGGCATTGGAGGGCCACACCCAACCCGACTTAGGCACTACTCCCAGTTCAGTGCTCCAAAGCCCCTCCCCGCAGTGATCAGGAACCATACAGTGCCAGGGATGGAACCTGAGGCTCCTACATGCAGAACCTGTGCTCCAGCCCTTCAAAGCATCTTCAAAGCATCAAATTCCTTTAATCAGTAATTTTTTTAATTACTGCGATGCATTTTTAAGCAGAAAAAAGAAAGAGAAAATGAGGGCCAAAGAGACAGCTCCAAAGGCTAGAGCCTCGGGTTCAATCTCCAACATATCATGATCCCCTAAGTATCACAGGGAGCGACTCCTAAGCACTGCACAAGGAGTGGTCCCTGAGCACCACTAGGTGTGGCTCCCCCCAAATAGGACAGTAGATTGGGGAGGGGGCCGTGGTTGAAGTCACATCCAGGGTGCTCAGAAGTGACTCCCAGCAGTGCTCAAGGGACCATGTGGTGCCAGGGATTGAACCAGAGTTGGTCACATGCAAAGCAAATTCCTTAACCCCTGTACTAGCTCTGCAGCCCCTGGAGATGATAGATAATCTGTAAATGATACAAAGAAGAAAAGTTGAGGGACTGGTACTTATGAATAACAGCATCCAGTGGAAGATGCAGAATAGCACGAGTGAAATTAAAAGGGGACCATCATTTGTATACTTTTTTTAAATAATTTTCTTAATATGCATGCACATAGTTGAAACTCTTAAAAAAAAAAAAACATAAAATCTTAGGGCCCTGGAGTGATGAGAGATTTATTCTGTATACCTACCTAGAGTTTCTAATTTTCCCTCAGGAGCAAATGTTGTTTTCTTCATCCAAAAAAAAAAGAAAAGGAAAGAAAGTTTCCCCAAGAAATGGCATTTAAAGCAAGAAAATGCAAAACCAAGTACCAGAATAAAAGTCAGCTTGGCAAGAACATTGAAAGCAGTGAGGTAAATGGCTAGAAATGCCTCACGACAAAGATCTCTGAGGCCCTCACACACTCAGCACTATGAAAATCTCAGCACTGCAAAAACATGTCCCGTTTCTTTCATGTTCCAGAAATGTTTGGTGTGACCGAAACAACGGCAAAAATCGGGAGAATTCCTTGAGCTCAGGCAGCTGAGTCCTCCTGAGCCACCCTGGAGGTGACACAGTAGAAAAGCATGTGACACGCAGCTAAATGTATCTTGGATATAGACCTCTAGGTTCTTGCTGTATTTGCTTGGGGGGGGTGGAGGGGGCTTGGGGCCACACTCGGCAGTGCTCAGAGCTTCCTTCTGGCTCTGCACTCAGGAGTCACGCCTGGCACTGCGCAGAACATATGTGATGCCAGGTATCAAACCGGGATCTGCCTCATTACCTCCTATTCTCTCTCTCTCCCCAGCCCATCAGGGTGGTTTTTAAACAAGAAAAAAAGAAGGGGATAAAGGGCACCATAGTGCCTTTCAGGATATCGGAAGTGACAAATAAATGGTGTCCTGAGATTTGTGGGCAAATTCAATAGGCAAATTTGTGGTCTTGTGTGGTCGATGAGACAAAACCATCACTATGCTCTTCTTCTGCCCATGAACCTTGCGACAGAGCAGCCCTGAGATATTCTGAACATCCCAGAACATCCCAGAACAGTCTGTTGGAAACAACAGCCAGAGCGGGAGAGTTCAGCGAGCAGGGAACCTGCCTTGCATTCAGCCCACGAGGGCTCCGTCCGCTCCCCGGAGGCACCTACGTGTGTCCCCTCCACCACTGAGCCCCATCACGACTGATCGCAGTGAGAGCCACAAGGAAGCCCTGGGCATTGCTGGGTGTGGCCCCAAAAACACAGACAAAAACACAAAAAGAACTGCAAGTGTGACAGAGGTCGGCTGAATGAGGAAGGAAGGAGAGGGAGTCACGGGGGACTAGGGGGCCTAACTCCACAGCCTCTGTAGGGTACCTGCATACGTGTCCCAGTGACCCAGGCTGCCAAGCCTCGCTTTGAAGCTGCGGACACTAACAAAGTTCATTTGTTTCACACACACACACACACACACACACACACACACACACACACACACACACATTGTTGGCAATTTCAGTGATTCTGTGGGGTCACTTTCTCTATCCTTGTTCACACGCTAAACTTTCTGTTTCCGCCTTGTGGATGTTCCTTGGACGTGTTGATAAGCAAGTAATTTCACATTTGCCACAAAGCCTCCTTTTAGGATGCCATGATGCAATCTCCGCCAGCTTAACGGACCGGGCGTGCGTCTGGCGTGATCTATGCACCAACTTGTAGGAGCAGGTAGATGATGAGTCATCGGCTCAGCCCAGGGGGTGGCATAGGGCAGGCGGAGCATGTGTATGGAAAAGTAATTTGCTGGGTAAAAAATAAAAGAAAAATCCAAACTCGCCTACAATGATTTCTTATTTTTCTGGAAGTCCTAGTCTAGGTTTGCCCCGGAATTCCTCGGGAAGATTAAATGCAGCTGGTCCCCACCTGGCTGGGGTCTGAGATGGCAGGGGAAGGAACGTCCTGGCCAGAGAACATTCTCCACGGGAGATGGCAGGCACACGACTGAGTGGAAGAAATGGAGTTTCTTTCCTTCTTAGTCACACCCAGCTTCCAGCCAGACAAAGGCTAGAAACTGCTGCCCTTCTTGGTGGCGGTTGGAATAATTGCTAGTAGGGCTTAACAAACGGGCAGCGGGAGAGAGGGTGAGGGTGGCTGTGAGCGGCTGTGACAGCGCCAGCACACGCAGGTGAGTGAGGCAGAGGGCAGGGCACACGCAAGGCCGCAGCCAAGGGCAGGGCGGGGAGGGCTGGCACTTCCGGGAATGGGGCGCCCCTACCTGAACAACAGGGTAGGGGGTGGGTTTTTCCCTTTTACTTGGGCTAGGTGTGTACTTTTGAAATGTCTCCCTAGTGGAGAGACTATTTACAGAATAGCTTTTTGTCCCCTTGATCATAAAAGCAATGCCAGATCACTTCAGCAAACTGGGAGAATACACCAGGAATAACCTGGAGTTTACATATAACTAAAAATAAATAAATAAATAGAAACAGGGAGTACAGATAAGAGATAAAAGTACCTTGAATTTGGCCATGCAGAGAGCAAGCCTCAGTCGGCCTACTAGGCGGGGCTTTCTCATAATAACTTCCTTTGTATTCCCTATGCCTATAAAAACATCATGAGCTAATATAATAGATCATGAACATCTTTCCCTGCTAGCAAATTTTTTTCACAGTATGACTTAACACTGCTTACACAGTATCTCTGACAACTATGATTTCTAAAACCAATCGTCTGTACTTGTATAGGTCATGTTTTTGATTTTTCACTTTCAAAATAGATACTATAATCAATAGCCTTGATGCGTTCTCTCTCTTCTCTCTCTCTCTCTCTCTCTCTCTCTCTCTCTCTCTCTCTCTCTCTCTCTCTCTCTCTCTCATCTATCCACCTGTACATTTATTGGAGTGAGGAGGGGGTCACCTCCCCAGTGGTGCTTGGAACTGGGAGGTTCCACCAGCAATTCTCAATCACCCAGCGTCTGGGGTTTGGGGCTGCTCGGACCCTGTGGTGTCATGGATTACCTAAGACCACCCCCGCTGTGCTCGAACTGCACCCAGCAATGCTCAAAGGACCACAGTGTGAGGGATGGCACCAGGGACATGAATCTTAACCCCTGTACAGTTTCTCAGGTCCAGTTATACGTATTTATTTTTTAAGTAGATAACAAGATGCAAAGCAACTAAAAATTCATAGTTGGCAGAGTCCGAGTCAATGCATTTTATCAGGGTCTTATGAAGAAATAGTACACGGGGTAGAGCACTTGCCTTGCACGCAGAGGATGCAGGCTCTATCTCAGCACCCCACATGGTCCTCAGAGCATGATTAGGAGTGATTCCTGAGTGCAAAGCCAGGAGTAAGCTATGAGCACCGCCAGATGTGGCTCAAACCACCTCCTCCCCATAATGAAACAGCCTTGAGCTTGCCCACGGCCTTCTGAGAGGAGCTCTTTCCCACTGCCAGGACGTGCTTCCACGTCTTTCATCTTACAACACTGAGAGACCAGAGAAGGTGACTTCGTTCCTGACCTCCTGACCAGGCATCCTGTGACTTCCTGGGCCCCCCCTGGAGAGCACAATAGATCCCTGGAGTCCTCCTAGCAGATTAACTCTTCCTCCCAACCTCCAAACCCAGACAGGGCTTGGGGGGGGGGCGACCCTGAGGAACCCTGTGATCTGGGCTGGCAGCTTCCCACCAGCCAGCAGCCATTTCTTCCGCCCATGGGTCAGACCTCTTTTACGGGGCAGACCCCCTCCCATCTCCCTGACCACCACCCACCTTTCTGCCAGGTGCCCACAGCCCAGACACCCCTGGCGAGAAGAAAATTCACCCTAATGGCCAAGCAAGGGGTTCTCACGGGAAATGATGGTCCCCACGTTCATCTGAGAGCCAGATGCCCCAAAGCACGTTCCTCTGCGCTTCCCTTCGTGACCTGCTAGAACCCACCCAGGAAAGGGGCCAGCTCCCCCCACCCCCCATCCCAGCCTTCGTTCCTTGCTTCTTGCAAAGTCAGATCCAAGAGGTATAGAGAGCTGTGACTTCACGGCCTCACTGAACTAGGTGCTCAGACCTATGACCGTGGAGACTGAGTGCAGAAGTGTGTCCAGTGCGAGGAGCATGTGAAGCGGGGATTGCCCAGAAGCGGGGATCGCCCACCCTCGTATTCCTGCATATCAAGAGTCAATACCTCGGGGCCAGAGCGATAGTATATTACAGCGGGTAGGGCATTTGCCTTGCACACGGCTGACCCAGGTTCAAGCTCCAGCATCCCATAGGGTCCCCCAAGAACTACTAGGAGTAATTCCTGAGTGCAGAGCCAAGAGTAACCCCTGAGCATTGCTGGGTGTGACCCAAAAAGAAAAAAGTCAATACCTCCCCTGTCCCCCCATACCCCATCCAAAATGAGTCTCCCTCCCCTCAAATGCACCAAAACTTCAGATTTCCAACTCCCCCTCCTCACAACCCCCAGCACATCAAGAGACACAGCACGTCAAGATTTTTCCTCTTCAAATCAGAGGTTCAGCTCTGAATCCTGCATTTGGGGACACAACACGACATGCCAGCTCGGTCAGCTAACTCTGTCAACACTCTACCTCTCCCTCATTCTACTCTACTGAGAAGTTCCCTGCTGCGTAGTTAGTGGCTAAAATAGTTCCTTCCTGTTCGCTCTCTTATCTCCTTCTCCTCATCTTCCTCCAACCTCTCCCCTCCTCTCAAACACAGCCTCAAAGGAGGACCTTCACAGAACACACACACACACACAGGAGCACTGCCATCAGAGTCAATGACAGGTGTCAACACAGAAGCTGGCTTCTTTCTTCGCACTGCCCAGGTCTCATCATGTCCTAGGGAGCTGAAGGGAAGCAGGATCTCTTTAAGAGTGCACCCCATAAGGTAGAGGTCCTGCTTATTACAAAGTAAAATAAGGCACTTCCCGCTAAATGGTCATTCAAATGCATGATCTGATTCTTTGCAACCCTTTGACTTCTAGTCAAAAACACACCTTAAAATCCCCTGAAATGGACCAGATTTCCCACTGTGTTCCATAAAACTCCAGAGAAGCTGCACCACCTTGGTACTACATATGGTGATTCAAACCATGGTGCTGGGGGCCTGGAGCAATAGCACAGCAGGGAGGGCATTTGCCTTGCACGTGGCCAACCCAGGTCCAATCCCCGGCATCCCATATGGTTCCCTGAACACCATCAGGACTAATTCCTGAGTGTAGAGCAAGGAGTACCCCTGGGCATCGCTGGGTGTGACCCAAAAAAAGAAGAAAACATGGTGCTTTGAGAAATGTGACTTGACTCACTCAAATGTATCAAGATGAAACTCCTTTTCTTAACCCTTTTCCTACTATAAATTGGAGTGGAAGTGGGGGTGAGGCGTGAGCCCCAAAGAAATAAATGTTTCGATCCCTCTTAAACTGAGAAAGCCAAGTTCTTTCTAACCCTTTGCCATTAAAGACAAGATAAAGAAGGAACAATAAGCAGGTAGGACATGTTCCTTGCATGCAACCAACCTGGGTTCAATCACCGGTATCCCATAAGGTCCCCCGAACACCACCAGGAGTGACCCCTGAATGCAGAGCCTGAAGTAACCCCTGAGCACCACTGGGTGTGGTCCCCAAAACAAACAAAAAGAAATCGATACATGAATGAAGAATAAATAGTAGAATTGGAGAAACAGCTCAGAAGAGGCTAGAATCCAGGGAGGGGCCCTGGGTTCTAGCTCCACCCCCACCCCATTGACCATGTGAACCCCCCCTAACACTTCCTGGAGTGATGCCAGGGACACTGAGGAACCAGGGTCTCTAAAAGGCTGGAGAGAATCAGGACCAGTGTGGTACAGGTAAAACTATATTTTGGAGGTAACGCACAATGCGAGGCAAGGTGGGGATTGAGGGGGTGCTACTGTTGCTAAGCAACCACCTGTGTCCTTTTGGTCAAAGCCAAAATTCCTCTCTAGCCTGTCGCTGCTCGCTGAGGAATTTTCCCTGGACACGTTTGCCAAGGCAATCACTGGCCTATTTCAACTTCCACGTGGGTTTTTGTTTGTTTGTTTGCTCGGCTGGTTGGATGGTTGCGTTACGGTGCTGGCGGTTATCATGAGGAGGGAACCCTTGAGTACCTTTGGTAAAGGTAGAGGATCAGCAATTTAGGGGAATTTAGGATCCGGCGTCCCTTCTGATGCCTGAGAGTGTGTGTGGTCGGGGCTTAGCTTGGTTGGGGACCCGCCTCTGCAGAGTCCCAGGCTGAGCAGAGCACGTGTCAGCAGACAGGAGCTGTGCTCTGTCCATTCCTACCTAGCGCAGGAGGAAAACGCAATGCATCAAATGGACTGAGTAAAAGAACAGATGCTGGAGGGAAGAAACAGCAAAATAAAAAATCTTCTGTTTTCAGGCCACACCTGGAAGGTCCAAAAACTACTCCCAGCTCAGTGTTTGAGTGTGCTGGGCACTGTGGCTACACTGGGGATCAAACGCAGGCCTCCGGCACACAAAGCTTATGCTTCGGCCCTTTGAGCTAAGCTCTGTGCTCAGGGATCACTCCAGGCAACTTTCGGGGCCCCAGGTGCAATCCAGGGCTGGCCTCATGCAAAGCACATGCCTGAACCCCAATGCTTTCTGATGTTGTTGGAGATGGTACTACTTAACTGGCTGCTTGTCGAAATTCTCCTTTGGACTGGTGCAGTCTAGGAGAAATCACGAGTTAGAGCTCCTCAAAGCTTCCTCTGCACTTACATTTAATCCTCCTTAAATCTGATGGCTCTGGCCCATGTGGGGAGCCTGCTCTGCACTCAGTTTCACACAGGATCCATGCAGGCCCAGAGAAGGTCAAGAACAGAACTGTGGTAATGACCTGGCGGGCAGGAGAGGTGGACAACAGCTTTGGATCCTTTTTACTCCTTTGCTTAAAGAAGGTAGATTTTCATCAGGGCGGCTAATGCTTTTTTTTCTCTTTTTAATTTTTTTTAAAAAACAAGGGCAGTAGGGAAAATAGGTGTGGGAACATCTGGTCTAGATCCATCTTAGCAGAGCAATTCACCAAGTGCCCATTTGCCGGGATAAAGAGATAGCCCAGGTGGGAAGGCACTGGCCTTGTAAGCAGCCAACCTGGCTTCAACCTTGGCACCACCAGGAAGGGATCCCTGAGCAAGAATCAGGAGTGAGCCCTAAGCACAGTAGGGTGTGGCCCCCAAACAAGCATAACTCCCCCCTGCAACCATTGGCCCACTAAATGATTTCTCTGGGTCCCAGCAGCAGGCAGGAGAAGCCCGTGGCTCTGTGACAGACTTCATGCTACTAAACAGGATCTACCTTCAGTGGGATGACCGTGTGCAGGGAAGCAGGCATTGGTTTTAGGTTCTAATGTAAAACTGGAGTCGGGCAAGGTTGGCTTCTAATTCCAACCCAACTCCCTCAACTCCAAACTTGATCCCTTAGCCATGGGTCCAGCCCAGGCCCCCCACAGGAGACAGCACCCTGGTCAGCTCTTCAGCCACTGTGAAACGCATGAACTGCCCACAGGGTCCCCTTCTCCCAGAAAAGGCAGAACAAAGACAAGGGGCATTTGGAGATGTGAGGACGCTTACACTCAAGCTGAAGTTCTATCAGAGTTGCTCAGCTAGAGGTAGTAGCTGGAAAAACAGTGCAGAAGGTAAGGTGCAAACACAAGACAGACCTTGATTTGATCCCCGCACTCCCTAAGGTACCCTGAAAACAACCATTGAGTGACCCCTGAGCACAGAGTCAGGAGTAAACCCAGAGGAGAGCTGGGTGTGGCCCAAAATTTAAAAAAAAAAAGAAAAGAAAAAGAAAAAGAAGTAGTAGAAGGAACTTCAAGTCCAGGTTTCACTTCACTTACACACAAATTATACATACACCCAAAAGTGGCATATAAATACCTTTCTATGCAAAGTTAGACACTATGTCTAATGAGCTCTAATAACATACCCAGAATATTGCTGAGGTTTTCCCCAGAAGCAGCAGTTAGATACTACTGGTTCTCTGCTCGGGGTCATGCCAGGCCATGCTTGAGGGACCACAGACAGTGATGGACATTAAACCCAGCTCAGCCACGTGTCTGTGTATCCCCGGTGCTATTCCTCCAGCCCCTCTGCTGAGGAATCGGAGACCAGGGCTGGTGAGAGAACACAAAGGCCGAGAGCATGTTTCACAAGCAGGAGCCCCAGGATCAAGCACCGCATGCTCCTCTGAGCACTGCCTGGCGGATCTCTGACCACTGCTTAATCCACAGCGTCTGGGTGGGGCCCAGGCATCCAGGGATTTACCAAGAGCTTCGGGCAATTATCTTTGCAATCAGTCGAGTTTGGGAAGCAGTGGTTTCAAGAATTTCAGTGGAAATTCCTACATGCATAACTATCCTTAATTCCAGTGGAAATTCCTACATATATAACTATCCTCAATTCTGATTATTTTTGGGAGGTGGAGGGGGCCACACCCAGCAATGCTCACAGGTTACTCCTGGCTCTGGACTCAGGAATTAGTCCTGTGGTGGTGCTCTGGGGACCAGATGGGATGCCAGGGATCAAACCCCGATGGGCTGTGCGCAAGAGCCCTCCCCTGCTATACTATCACTCTGGCCCAAATTGCTCTGATTTTGTGATCAGTCCAGATTTCCAGACTGTTGTCTGGCCTTGTTTTCCTCCCAAGTGTGTTCACTTAGCCTGTGCCTTCGCTGACTTCCCAGAGATGCCGCACTGGCCCACACAGGCACACGGCTGGCAGACTCTCCCTCCCAACACAGGCACCAGATTCTCCCCATATTTTCTATAAATGCCAGTTGGCATATGCAGGGAAGGACAGCGAAGGGCAGCTCGGGCAAGCTTTCCCTACAGAGGCTCACCTGGAGGGTGAGGGGGCCACTATGAGGCACAGGCACAGGGCGTAGGTAGGACAGGGAGGGGAGCAGAGCCAACATTATCTACATGCAAGCCCCGATCTTGGGCTGTGGGCATCTTAGGGGAGCTGCGCCTCATCTCAAAATCAGGGTATGCAGTGTTCATTCGACTACAGGCGAGAGAGTACGGGCCAGTGCCTTTACCTGAATCTTTGTTCTTTGCTCACCTCTTGACTGCCGGGACCATTTATAAGTGTAATTCTGGCTGTTTTTGAGTCTGCACGTGTCTGGACAAGTACGTAAAGAACTGCTTCTTTTCGTCTACTTACTGGAATCTCTCTCTCTCTCTCTCTCTCTCTCTCTCTCTCTCTCTCTGGACAAGTACGTAAAGAACTGCTTCTTTTCGTCTACTTACTGGAATCTCTCTCTCTCTCTCTCTCTCTCTCTCTCTCTCTCTCTCTCTCTCTCTCTCTCTCTCTCTCTCTCTCTCTCTCTCCCCTTCTCTGATCCACCCACAGAGGGCTCTTCACGCACTCTCACCACCTCTTCACGCACTCTCACCACCTCAGGGCCTTTGCCCGGGTCCTTCTGTGGGCCTGTGTACTGGTTGCAAGCAAATCACAATTCTCTTCCCAGCCCAACCCTCCCATTCTGCGCATCTCTGCAGAACAGGCATCTCACTCCCTTTCTGCTGTATGTAAACAGCTCCGCTTTTTGCTCCCATGCTGCATCCCTGTAGCCTGCTTCACCAGCCTTCACAGCACTTGTCGCCCCATCCCCATCACCCTCTAAGGAACACTTCTTTATGTGAAAAACGCTTACAATGTAAGCCCCCCAAGGGGAGATCCTAATTGCCAGGATCAATCCCAGTAGAGGGCAGCATTTTAGACTAGTTTTTCAATGGGTTGGTGAAGATACAGCTTTTTTGTGAGGGGTGGGAGGGGAGGGTGGAAGGGGGTATTTTGAGCCACACCCAACAGTGAGGGGAGGAGTCATTTCTGGATGCCCAGGGAGCTGTGTGCTACCATGAATGAAACCCAGGGCTCCGGCATGCTCCAGCTCTTTGAACCATTTCCCCAGCCTAGGATTAAGTTTTAATATATGCAATCTAGGGAGCAGAAAAATAGTAAAGTTCTTGTTTTGCATGCCACTAACCCAGGCTCAACTCCTGGCATCCCATATGGTCCCCCATATACAGCCAGGAGTGATTCCTGAATACAGAGTCAGAAGTAACCTCTAAGCATTGCCAGATATGGCCACAACCACACCCCCTCCCCAAATGTGTGTGTGTGTGTGTGTGTGTGTGTGTGTGTGTGTGTGTGTACACGATCTTAAAGATATTTTGTACGGCGGGGGGTGAGGGTAGCAGGTTTGTACCATATGGTCCCCACATACCTCTGGAAGTGACCCTGATGCACCTACCCCAAAATAGGGCCTGAATATTGCTGGATCTGACCCCAAAGTCAAAACGATAATAAAAAGACACTTAAACAGACACGTGGAAACAAATAATATACATTTATAAAACTAAGAATATAAAACTAAGAGTACCAAATTTCAAATATTTCATCCCCTTTCTGAAATAAGATAGCTGTAAGTTTCTTAAGGACTTAATATAAAACACAGGGAATAACTTAAAATTAAAGAAAAATGAGTAAGGAGAAATGACCTCATGTCTACACGCCTGCATTTTCTTTGTCACTTCTGGAGCTCTAACCAGATGGGCTTTAACTCAGTGGCAGCTGGAGAGATAATCTAGGAGGTAAGATCTTGCTTTGCATGCAACCCACCAGTCTGCTCCCTGATACTCCCTTATGGACCCTGGAGCCTCACCAGCAAGTGACCCTTGCACAGAGCCAGGAGTAGCCCCTGAGCGGTTCATTCTCACACAGGGTCTATCTGAGCTTGTTGCAAAGAAGGCACTGTAGCACTGTCGTCCCATTGTTCATCGATTTGCTTGAGCGGACACCAGTAACATCTCCATTGTGACACTTGTTGTTACTGTTTTTGGCATATCAAATACACCACAGGTAGCTTGCCAGGATCTGCCGTGTGGGCGGGATACTCTCAGTAGCTTGCCGGGCTCTCTGAGAGGTATGGAGGAATCGAACCTGGGTCAGCCACGTGCAAGGCAAACGCCCTACCTACTATGCTATCACTCCAGTCCAGTTGCAAAGAATACTAAGCAGCAAACCGGTGGTACAGCAGGTAGGGTGCTTGTCTTGCACATGGCCACTGGATTTGGTCCCTAGCACCAATCAGGGACGTCCTTCAGGCCCCACCAGGAGTGATCCCTGAATGCAATAGTAAGCCCTAGGGACCACCATATGTGGCCTGGATACAGAGCAAAACAAACTGACGCCCCCCCCCCACACACACACACAAAAAAAAAACAACCCAGAAAATCCAAGTATGTAATCAAAAATATCTGTGGTCAAATTCATTATACTTTGTACAGATGTATAATTATTAACATATAAGAACATTCAGAGAAATTTATATATTTGATCTCTAGTATAACAAGACATTATATTCTCTGAAAATGTTTGATATATCTGGACAGGGAAGTCAGAGCTTTTAAGGCCAGCATTGATTGCCTTGTTAGAAGGTACATGTCTGTTGACAAAGATCAGAAATCGCCATAAAACTTAAGAAAGGGGCAGAGCAGAAAGTTTAAAACTATGTACCAAGACAAACTGTCCCAGTGCATTTTCTTTGAATCAGTGATAGCATCTGCCCTGCAGAACAGTTAAATATGTAGAGTCCAAATCATTTATTTAAAGTAAAGGGGGAAAAAAAGAAGTTTCTGTTTCTGGTCGAACTTTCTATCTGGAATTTCTCTTCCTTGCTCGCCAAAGACGGTCTCGCCTTCGACAGGTTCGGGGGTGCGGTGGGGAACCCGGTGTGCATTCCCTTAGTGAAAATCCACCCACGACTGCAGGGAAGATTGTCCACGAAGCTGTTCAAGCTCGGTTTGGCTTTGGGACCGTCACTCTAGTTCGGGCGGGAAACCCCAGCAACTGCCTCACCCCACCCCCGACCCCGCCAAACACACACAACCGCATCGGCTTTAGGCGGGTACAATCTTCTCCAGCCCCAAATTCTCCTCCGTTACAACACTAACATTAAGAAAACGAGGCTCGGTTTTGTAAAGAGAAGAACAAAAAAATTCCCAGGATCATGTATTCATTACAAGCTGTTTCTCAACAGCCGAAGTAGAAAGGGATTGGGGCACGGGAGGGGGGGAGGGTGGCCGCCCACGGCGGGGTCTCTTTATGGGGTTATTTGCATGACTTTTCCCAGGATTCAAAATTAAGTCTTGGAAACCAGAACTAGATAAAAGCGACTTTCATTAAATGTCAATGTACATAATCGGCGGTAGTTATTACCCATAAAAATTAGATCATGCATCGGCGTGAAACCAGCTGGCGAGGGCTCAGAACTTACTTTCAAGGCTAGAGAAATTGCCCTGAGTGGAGGTTTGGTGCAAAGAGGGGGTGCAAAAGAGCCGCCGACCCTTTTTTCCCCTTCTGAATTCATTCCGGGTCACCTTCCGGGACAGAACGGAGCGGCGCGCGTCCCCGCGCACAAATGCTAATTGTGTGACTTCATTAAGGAATGCCAACAATCTGCGGCGCGAGAGCCACCACGTTTGCAACCATTTGACGCGCGGCTCCAAATAGACCCCCAAACCCTACGGCTGCCGGCCTCTGGGCTCCGCCAGTTGCCAAATTCGAGGAGCTGCACCGCTGAGGGGAGGGGATCGCCCCCTACCCCTGCTTCCCCCCGCACCCCCACCCCGGGCGGGACAGACCCTTCCCGGCCGCTGTGCGCCGCGCGCGCTTGTGTTTGGCTGCTTGCGCGGGGTGCGAAAACCCAGAACCGATAAAGACTTTTAAGGGGTGACAGTCTGTGTGTATGGACGTGCTGGCTGCCCCCTGCCCCCTGCACGGGTTCTCGGGGTCCGTGAACTCAGGCCGGGTCCCTCTTGGGCCACTTTGTGTACCCGACGGAGCCCCCGAAACCACCACCACCCCCCCCCACCCAGCCCCAGACGGGCGTCCGAGGTGGCCACACGCTCGGGTAAGTCGTCTGCAGGGACAACAAGAAAGATTGTCTCCTGCGCACTTCCCGTCCCACGTCGCCCGCTTGCAGCCCGGGCGGCGGGCGCAGGGCGGGGGAAGGGCGCGCGGCCGCCGAATCCCGAGCCAGGCCGCGGGACCCACCTCCGGCTGCCGGGGCGCCCGCCCTCGCCCCACCTCCCGGGCCTGCACAAAGCCGTCCCGAGGGCGGGGGCCCCGCCTGCAGGAGGCCGCCTGGACGCCGGGCTCCCCACCCCACCCCCCAACACTAGCCGGGAGAGTAGCGCGCCTCCCGCCTCCTTCGCAGACCGTGATCCCCGGCCAGTGCCCAGCGCCCGCGCCGCCTCCCCCACCCCGCCCCCAGCCCCTAGCTCTGTCCCTCCAGGACGTCCCCCCCACCCCCCACCAACCAGGCCCAGCGTGACCCGGGCAGTGCCACCTGGCTCGCACCGGAGGGGCCGGCCTCCCGGAAGGATCGCCTGGGCTGGCGGGGGTCGTCGGGCCTCGGGCGGCCACCTCGGAACTGGGCACCCCTCTGCGCCCCACCTCGGCCCCCCGGTCGGGGCTGCAAATCACGTTCCCATGTTTCCCGAAGGCCCGGGCCTCCCCGCACCTGCAGAAGGCTGCCCGACCGTGCGGGGCCCGCTGGATGCGGAGGACCGAGCCCCCCTGCGCCCCCCGGCCCTCCCCGGCCGGCCTGGCCTCCCGTCGGGGGCGCACGGGCGGGCGCGGCCCCCCGCACCCTCCCTTCCCCGTGCGGGAAGATGGCCGGGCGGGCTGCAGGATAAAGGCTCTTTGTTAACGCGCACACAAAAGCAGCCTCCACCCGCTCCCGGGCAGGCCCTCTGCAAGGCGCCGAGGAAATCAATCGACTGCATTTCCAAACGGCCTAAAACCTTGCAGCTGGCTTTGGGGTTTGGGGTGGCCAAGGGGTGGGGGGGACGGGGAAGGAAAGGGGCACCGCTGGCCTTCCCGCCCGCATCCCCCCAAGCCGGTCTCTGCCCAGACCCGAGGGATGGTCCTGGGGGAGCTTGAAGAAGCAAAGCGCAAAACCCGAGTTGGGAGTGACCAGGCCCCGAGGGGAGTATGAAACATTCACATTCTGGTTCCGTTTCTCCCCTTCACTGGGGTGGGAATATTATCTGGAAAAGTCTGGATACATCAAAAAATAATAATAATAATAATAATAGGAGGGGGTGGGGAAGAAAAAAAATACATCAACAATAGCAACTTTAAAAAAAAAAAATAAAATAACAAACCAGTTGCCATCAGCCCAGAGTGGTGGTAGCGGCCGCCGGCGCGTGTGATCCACTTACTTGTCCGACTCTTGTGACATGTTTGATCCAATGAACTCGCTCCCCTTTTCCTGGAGCCTCAGCCTCTGGTGAAACTGGACTTTCAAGTCTGTGCAGGTGAAGGTGTGTGAGAGCGCCCGAGATGGCAGAACAAGAGCTACAGGTAATTCTGCTTTTCCGTCCCCCCTCACCACTCTCGCTCGCCGGCCCGCTCGCGCCCTCACCTAGCCGGAAAGGTGGGATAAGGGGAGGGGGGGCCCTCACATGGGGCCCGAGCTCGGAGGCGGCCCGGCGGCGCGGCGTCCTCCGGGGCGGTGGCAGTGGGCGGCCACGGCGCGGACAGCGGCGGCCCTGGGCGCCCACAGGTAACTTTCTCGCCAGGCGCTGAATTCTTTCACTAAAGGGTACGAGCCCGAGGGACGAGCCGCGCGGTGATTGGCTGCGGGGCGCCCTCAGGTGCGCTGCCATTGGCAGAGGCGCGCTCAGGTAAGGCCCTTCTCCCGGCGCAGGTAACTCACTCCCGGGCCGGCCTGCGTGGAGCCCCGTTGCGCCGCGGGTGCGAGCCGAGCCGCGGGAGCCCCGCCGGAGGCCGGCCCGGGCCGGTTGGGGGGTGCCGGGGTGGACGGGGAGGCCAGAGACGGAACCGGGCAGGTAGAGAGGGGGGCGGGGGGCGGAGGGGGGGGAGAAGCAACACCTGCAAGCACTAGGCATTGTGGGTGGAACGGAAGGACAAACGGGAGCCGAACGCAGGTAGCCCCGAGCCGACGGGAATCTAAGGCGCGGCCCAGCCACTAGGGCTGGAACACGCAGCACGGTTTGACAGTGTCAGGAAAGTGCGGGAGTGAGGTTTCCTCGGGGGACTCGAGGGCGGGCGGGGGTGTGAGTGGGGGACGCACAGGATGGCCGGGTCTGTTGCATAACTGCGTTTTGTAACGTTCTGATGCACGACAAACACGGTGGGTGCCTAGGTGGGTCACGGATCCCAGGGAGAAGCGCAGATTTGCCAACAGCTGTGCAGCCTCCTTCCCCGGGCCCGGCGGGTTGGCAGTGCTTCCGAAGGGGTGAGAAGACGGGGTTGAAGAGAGGTAAGAGCACCCAGGTCGAAGTCTGGCGACCGGGATGCCAGGGCTGCAAACAACTCCTGCCTGTTTCCTCAGCCTGTTGTCATTCGATGTTTCCAGGCAGGCATCAACATTTACATTGTAATTCAATCGAAGCAGCAACTACAAAGGTGCTTTATGCTCCCCAGCTTAATATGGTTGCTAGGGAAACAGTTGAAAATGAAACGCACTTCTCTGAGATTCTGTTGGAAACAACCGGAATCAGCAAAGGTATGATGTATCATCGCTGCGTGGAAGTTGAATCAGCTCAAGCCCATTCCACGAAAAGACGTCGAAAGTTGACCGTATTTTTACTTGAAGTTTATGTCCAGCCTTGCTGGGTCAGATAGTTCCTGAGGTTTTCACTATGAGACAAGGCTGGGCTGGAGTATATTTTTACTTTCAGCAAATGAAATTCAAAAATCCTTCTTTTTAGAACCACAGATCAGGGGAGTAAGGCACTCGGCTTGTATGCAGCTGACCCAGGATCCGTCCCTGGCACCCCATATGCTTCCCTGGGCACCACCAGGAGTGCAACCTGGAGCATAGTCAAGCATAAGCCCTGAGCACAGCCCGGTGTGCCCATCCCCCTTGGGGAAAAACTTCCATTTAAAAGACAATAGAAGACACATTCTTGATGGTAATGTAACCTTCTGAGATGGTACCATGGCCACTTGCCCCCCACTGAAAGCTCCTTCCCTCTTTTATCCAGAGGCTGCCACATTCCTCCGAGCTGCCTCTTCTGTCACTTACCTTCCTATCTCCAAATAATTTACACCGTTATCTCTGGATTTCTCCATTCAGATGCAGAGCTCTGACCACTTGCTGCCTTAGATAAGCGTTTAGCTGGTCTGCACACTTTCCCCTTGCACTGCGCTCCTGACATAGTTCCACCTCCACCTCCGTGTCTGTGCACTGGCTATAAGGCTCACAGCAGGCACCACTGACGCATACTAGCTTCTCTGCTTGTTTCTCAGACCTTTGATCAGGTTTCTCGGGCTGTTACGCTCCCATTCTAGTATTATTTTCTGCAGCTAACCCATCAGAAGATCAAATTGATTTTCCAAGTCATGGCTCAATTCCAGTCTCCCCTGAAACTACCAAAGTCTGCTGTCATCCTGTTCCAAAGGAGATGAGCGTTCCCTGGACATGCTGTTCAGTGGTCACTCGGGCACACATGTTCACCTCCAGAATCAGAGCTGTGTGTCTGTCCTGTGACTTTTTTCTTGGTTTACTACCGCATTTTCCAACGCCTGTGTTCTAGTAATAACCTAAGAATAGGAACTGAAGGTGAAACTCACACTCTCTCTCTCTCTCTCTCTCTCTCTCTCTCTCTCTCTCTCTCTCTCTCTCTCTCTCTCTCTCTCTCTCATACACACACACAGAAATTAGGGTTTCACACGTGCTAGGCAAGTGCTCTACTTCCAATCCATATTCCTTCCTGGTCCAAAACTTTAAATCTCTTTATCCTACACTTACTTTTTGAAGGGATGAGGATAAATTGTTAGACCTAACAATGCTCAGGAGTTACCCCTGACTTTGCACTCAGAGAACCCTCCTTATAGTGCTGGGGCACTGTGTGTGGTGCTGGGGACAAACTCAGGTCGGTCAATACAAGGCAAGTGGCTTATCCCCTGTACTACCTCTTAGCAACCCCCCACCCCGTTCTTGGTTTTGGATTTGGGTTTGGGAGCCATTTCCAGAAGCATTCAGCTCCTACAGGGACCATAAGGTGGCAGGAATCTTGAGGCAAAGCCTGAGTTGTCTCTCTGCCCTCCACCCTGACTTTTATGAAATGGGGCCAGGTACAGGATTCAGCGTTGGAGATTTTCATTCCTAAGTCGTTAACCTCTTTTATCTACTAGCATCCAAAATTACCATAGAGAATTCCAGTGCCAACGCTATTCTCATTCTTTTTGGCCCTGGAACCTTTTTTTAATGGATGTGTAGAGTAATCTATCTCTACTATAGAATAATTTTTATTATCACGTGCTTCAAAAGCCAGGATTCTGCGATGTCGGCGTGTCAGGGGCTTCAACCAAAGGTCTCCAAGCCTTTGATTCTTCATTCGTATTTAGCAACGCCAGAACAAACTCCACCAGAAACGACTGTGTAGAGGCAAGAGAGGAGACTGCCCCTCTGGTGAGCTGGTGACGGCTTGTCTTTCCCTAGGAAGATCCCAGCAGTCAGAAATAAGAGAGCTTGAGCATTGGGCCTCTCAGTTTCTCAAGAGAGAAATATCTGTGGTCTCTTAGCCAAGGGGCCTTTGCCCGGCTTTCAGTGTTCTGGAAGCAGTTCAGGATCCTGGTGAGTCACTCCCCAGAGGTGGGTCTTGTTCTTTGCTTCCCTCCTAGTTCCTCACTCCTACCCTTCCTTCTGCCTGTGAGCAAGCGTTTAGCCTCCTGTAGTTCCCTAGCTGCCTGGAACCGGGGACAGGAGGGGCTCCCCACTCCAGAAGCCCACTCAGCCCCTGCCGCCAGCTTTCCTTCTTCACTGTAGAATCATGGGGCCTCTCATCAACCTCTTCAAGGCCCTTTGGGTCTCCAAGCCCCAGACGCTGCAGCAATTCTGTCCGGCCTTAGCTGTACTGACCTCTAAGAGGGCGTCAGCATGTCCCCTCCTCCGTCCTATTAATGCAGTTGTCACATTTTGTGCAAACTCTGGTGAAATAGTTGGGTGCAGGTGACCTTCCTCCATCCTCCTTGCCCTTCTCATTTCCTTTCACATCTCCTTCCTTTACCGACATTCCTTTCTGTCTTCTCTCTTCAGGAGACAAAAGGAGTGTGGGTTAATTGTCATCTTTAATTTGAATCATGTCCAAAATTATTCAAAAGCCATTACCAGCTAGGGCCAGAGAGATAGTACCAGGACGCTTGCTTTACATGTGGCTGACCCAGGTTGGATCCCTGGCATTCCATATGGTCCCCCAAGCCTGCTGGAGTTATCCAGAGCCAGGAGTGAGCCAGGAGCCAGGGCTAAGCCCTGAGCACTGCTAGGTGTGACCAGTCGGGGAAAAGCAGTTAACATCTGTCCTGAATTATGTTATATGGAAAAAAAACCAGAAAATGGCCAAATATTTTCTTTTCAGGCCAAGCATCTCAAAATTCCCTTTCTTTCCCTCTAGCATACACTGACTCAGCTTTGATTAGGTAGTTTACTATCCCTTAATTGGCTAAATACTGCTATGTTGACTGTTTAAATTAGGAAGAAAATGGGTTGGAAAGATAGTATAGTGGGCAAAGCACTTGCCTGCTAACCTGGGTCAGATCCCTGGTATCCCAGACGGCCCCCAGGCCCCCTCGAAGCACAGAGCCAGGAGTAAGCCCTGAGCATGGCTGGGTGTGATCCAAAAACAAAACAAAATTTAGTGAGAAAAAAAGGAGAACTCAGGCTATGTAAAATGATCACCCTTTGGAGCTGGGGATGTGGCCAAGTGAGAACGCATGCTAGGCCTTGCATGTGTGAGGCCCTCGGGACAATGGGCAGCACTGGGGGTGTCCCAAGTACCACTAAGGTTGTGACCATCATGGCAATAAAAGTAAATAAATAATACACTACAGAGAAATAAAATTGTCAACCACAAAGTTCCACAGTTGTTTTGATTCTTTCAGTAGCTGCTGGACACCTGCTAAGAAAGAACCTTTCTTCCTCCAAACACTTTCATCTCCAAATACCTTTATTAAGCAAAGCTCTGGTTCTCAAAGTGGGGTCCCTCAGTGAACCATCAATTCCAGACTCCCTGACAATGTGCGTATTCACCAACTCACCCCAGACATACTGAATCACGAACTTTAGGAGGTAGGGAGCCATTGATGTTCCGAAAAACTTCCCATCCCCCTAACACCACCCTCCAGCCAGCGGGTTTTATTTATTTGTTTATTCTGTCATTTTTGTTTTGGTGTCAAATCCCCTCTGTGCTCGGGCTTATTTCTGGCCCTGTGCTCAGGGATCACTGCTAGAAGTGCTCCAGGAAACATGTGGTGCTGGGGACCGAATGTGGGTTGGCCACATGGAAGGCCAGTGCCCTACCCACTATACTACCTCTCCAGCCCCTGTTTCTATTATTTTGATAGTGATCTTTAACATCTATTATGATGGCTAATTCCAAATTCCAAACTTTTTTTTCTTTTTGGGTCACACCCAGTGGATGCACAGCGGTTACTCCTGGCTCATGCACTCAGGAATTACTCCTGGCGATGCTTGGGGGACCACATGGGATGCTGGGAATTGAACCCTGGTCATGTGTGCCAGGCAAAAGCTCTACCTGCAGTGCTATCGCTCCAGCCCCGACTTTTTAAAAACGTTTTTAAAAAGCAAAATTTTATTCCTTTTTAAAGTCATTTTATCAGTTTTTATTCTGGGTTTTGGCAGGGTCCACACTGCAGCATCCAGCCAGAAATGCCACATTTAAAGGGCCACATCCCCACCAGACACATCTCCCTGCATGTTGCCTGTTGTCTGTGTCCATCACAGCCACCGTAGCAGGGCTGTCATCAAACCTAAGACCCGGTGAAACACAGGTGGCATCTCCTGGATTGTTCTGACTCTAGAAATGCAACATTCTTTGATCAGCACTATTCCCAAGAAGGAAGCTTATGGGAAATAAAATGAATACAGGTGTCTGAACTAAATATCAACAGAGATTTCAAACTTCACCAAATGAGAACCAGAGAGATGGTTCAGCGGGGAGATCTTTGCCTTGCACCTGGCCCACCCCGGTTGAATCTGTGACTAGCGATCCCTGAGCACAGAGCCAGGAGTAGTTCCTAAGTACTGCTGGGTATGACCAATACCCCATCCCATCCCCGCAAAAAGAGGATGGTAACTATATTTGACAATTAGAAAGTGACTAAAGGAGTAAGAATGATAGCACAGCGGTAGGGCATTCACCTTGCATGCAGCCAAACCATTCCTCCGCCCCTCTTGGAGAGCCCAGTAAGCTACTGAGAGTATCACGCCTGCACGGCAGAGCCTGGCAAGCTACCCATGGTGTAATCAATATGCCAAAAACAGTAACAATAAGTCTCACAATGAGAGACGTTACTGGTGCCCGCTCGAGCAAATCGATGAGCAACAGGACGACAGTGACAGTGACAGTAAGAAAGATAAAGACGAGGATCTGTAGACTTGTTAAGCCTATAGAACCTCAGAAGGTCAAGTTTTAAGCCATGAACATCAAGTTTTCACTTATCTACCTAAGGAGTAGGCCAAGTGAATTAAGTTTTTAATAATTGTTGGAGGTGGACTCCAAGGGCTAGGCAGAAGCCAGAGGGATCCGTTCCAAATCTGCCCAGGTACTCTCCTCTGCCCAATGCCGTTAGGTCCAGGTTCCCTCCTCCGCCCACTGCCCTCGGCTCCGTCCGGTAAGCTTGCCAGGTTTGCTGCAGCCCACGACAGGGACTCAGCCATCCAGGTCGACTTTTCTTTTAGATCCTGAGGTTCCGAGTCCAAGATTGAGCCTTGGAAGTTGGTTTCATTGTCTCTCCTTACCTCGCTGATGGGACTGTTCACTGTCTGGACCCCATGTCCCACTCACCTCTTCTTACAAGGACTTAGTGATCACAACCCACCCTGGGAACCTCATTCTTTTTTCTCTGCTGTATCTCTCAGAGTTCCCTCCATCAAATCACATTCTGAGGGACCGAGCTTGGAATTTCCAATACAGGAATTTAGGGAGACTTCGTTCAGCCCCTCCCCACTGCCTTCTCCAGGCTGGTAGAAGACAAAAGTTATGTTCTCATCAGACTGGCAGCTTGAAATGCTACACAGAAGGGACAGGCCAGCTGCTGGTCCATGCACTGTGTCCTCCCCCACCTCCACCAACTGAGTAAAAGCTCTGGGTTTGCCACCACTGCATCCATCACTCATTCTTTAGGTGTTTTGTTTGTTTGTTGAAGATTTGTTGTGGTGTTTGGTGGGGAGATGCCCACAGCCAGTGGTGCTCAGGGCTTACACCTGGATCTGTGCTCAGTGATCACTCCTGGCAGTGCTCAGGGGACCCTATGTGGCACCAGAATTCCAGCCAGGGTCGTGGCTGCATCCACAAGCACCTCAACCTCTGTATCATCTCTCTCTGACCCCTAAAATAGTACTTGTCTGTTTGTTTTATTTTGTTTTGGGGACACACCTGGCAATGCTCAGGGATTACTCCTGGCTTTGCACTCAAGAATTATTCCTGGTGGTGCCTGAGGAACTACATGGGATGCTGGGGATCAAACCCATGGCAGCCACGTGCATGCCAAGCGCCTTACCTGCTATACTATCACTCCAGCCCCTAAAATAGTACTTTTAAGAATTCAAATGTTCTGGAGCTGGAGCAATAGCACAGCGGGTAGGGCATTTGCCTTGCATGCAGCTGACCCAGATTTGATTCCCAGTATCCCATATGGTCCCCTGAGCACTGCCAGGAATAACCCCTGAGCATTGCCCGGTGTGACCAAAAATAACGCAAAAAAAAAAAATCAAATGTTCTAAGTCTTCCCTTAGTATGACCCATCTCCATACCCTAGATTCTTAATGATTTAAATTGAAAAAATGATCGTTGAATGTCTAGGCTGAACTTTCCAGTGACTAGAAATAAATGAAATGAGCAGAGAGAAATTGTTTAGACACACAATCAGGAATCAGAATATGTTCTCTCTCTCCAGAACACTGCCTGCTTGAAGATCTTAGATAGTAATCTTTAATACTGAATTCTATGCCCAGACAAGTTACAAATGAGGTTTATAAGTAGAATAAAATTTAGTTTCAGAAATGCCAGGTCTGAGTGCCAGGGAGATGTCTCAAAAGGCTGAAATGTGTGTTTTACATGGCAGAAGTTTGATCCCTGGCACTGCAAGGTTCCCTGAGCACTGCTGAGAGTTCCCCCAAGCACAGAGCCAGGAATTAGCTTCTGAATACCACTGAGTGTGGCCCCTAGACAAACAGAAATGCAATTTTTTTCCTGAAAAATTGCCTTCCATGTATACTATCTCAGACAGGCATCATATGATATGCACCATTAAGACATGGATCAGAACTGGAGATACAATACAGTGGGTAGACACATGCCCAGGTTCGATTCCTGATACCCTATAAGGTTCCCTGAGCCCTGCCCAGAAATGATTCTTGTATACAGAACCAGGAGTGAACCCTCAGCATGGCTGGGTATGACCCCCCCCCCAAAATAAAAATAAATGAAAAATAAGACGTGAGTGAATGGTCAGGAGAGATGGTTCCAAGGGCTGGAGTGCAGGCTTGAAGCATACAGGACCTGGGATTTATCCCTGTCACCACAGGGCTACCCTAGCACCACCAACTATAGCCTGTGCTGGAGAGGAAAAAATAAAGACACGGTAAAATAAGAAAAAGATGATCTTCAAAGTCAGGAGAAGGCTGGAGTTAGAATGCAGTGCTTGCCTTGCAATTGGCCAACCCAGGTTCTAATCATTGGTTCCCCGGAGGAGTTCAAGGAATGATCCCTAAATACAGAGCCAGGAGTAAGGCTTGAGCACTGCCAAGTGTCCTCCCCCCCAAAAAAAAAAAAATAGAATGAAAGAATGAATGGGAAACAGGTAGACCCAATAAAAGAGAAAGTCAGAGCAAGTTGGGCATGGCTCTCCCTAAAGATCAGACACCTCTTTTTCAGCAGAGGTCTCTGGGCTGGAGGAAGAAGGTAGGATCCACTTACAGAGTTCAGTATTGTGGGAAAGTACCATGAGGAATTTCTTTTGAAGTGCAGAAAGCCTTCTTAATAATTACAAAGGAAACTAAGCCCATTTTTGTCACCAGGGGTGTGGGAGGCAAGACAGGGAAGATGGGAAAGAGTACAATAATGGAACAAGAATTGCATTCATCTTGGGCCTGGGTGGGGAGAATGATGTTCATAAGATCAGGAAAAATGAAAAGAATGGAAATTTAGATAACTAGCCGATGGAGACAATGAAGAAAGGCGACATGGTATGGGTATGAGGAAGAGAGACAGGAAGATTCTGTGGTCACCCTCTACCACACAAACCCACCTCTGCAGCCTGAAACTCATACATCAAGAACATCCAGCATAGGGGCCGGAGCGATAGCATAGCGGGTAGGGCGTTTGCCTTGCACGCGGCCGACCCGGGTTCGATCCCCGGCATCCCATATGGTCCCCCAAGCACCGCCAGGAGTAATTCCTGAGTGCAAAGCCAGGAGTAACCCCTGAGCATTGCTGGGTGTGACCCAAAAAGCAAAAAATTAAAAAATAATAATAAAAGAACATCCAGCATAAATATCATTGAGGAAGGCTTGGGCCGATCTTCACATCAATGCTGATGAAGAGTTTCCCAGCATCACATATGGTCCCCCGAGCATCACCAGAAGTAATTCCTGAGTGCATGAACCAGGAGTAACACCTGTGCATGGTTGGGTGTGACCCAAAAAACAAAAATAAATAAATCACTGTGTCACTGTCATCCTGCTCGATTTGCTTGAGTGGGCACCAGTAACGTCTCCATTGTGAGACTTGTTGTTACTATTTTTGGCATATCTAATACACCACGGGTAGCTTGCCAGCCTCTGCCATGCAGGTTAGATACTCTCAGTAGCTTGCCGGTCTCTCCAAGAGGGACAGAGGAATCAAACCTGGGTCGGCCACGTGCAAGGCAAATGCCCTACCTGCTGAAATAAATAAATAAATAAATTTTAAATGTTAGCAGTCCCCAGTGAGCCTGGCACCTGGCATACATCACAAGTGTCAGCAGGGATGTGGGGCACAGGATCCTTAGGGTTGGCACAAATGTCAACTGGTCCAGACACTTGGTATTTTGTTTGGGGGGTCACATCCAGCAATGCTCGAGGCTTACACCTGGAACTATACTCATTCCTGGAGTGGGATGGAGGCCGCTGCAGCCCAGTCCAGCCACTTTGGAAAACAATATGGTGCCTCAAAATACTAGGAATCAAAGGGCTAAAGAGATAGCATAGCAGGTAGGGTGCTTGCCCTGCACAAGGCTGACCCGGGTTCAATCCTTGTACCTTACATATTCCCGAGCCCAACCTGGAATGATCCCTAAGTACTGAGCTGGGAGTAAGACCTGAGCACTGCTGGGGATTCCCTCCCCCAAAAACAAAGAAAACTGGGAATCAAGCTCCCATATGATCCCACAATTCCAATTTTGGGTCTCTACCCCAAGGACCCAAAAACTCTATTCAGAAAAAAAATTGCACTCCTATGCACATTGCAGCTCTATTCACAATAGTCAAAATCTGGAAAGAGGGATTGGAGCGATAACACAGCGGGTAGGATGTTTGCCTTGCACGCAGTCAGCCCGGGTTTGATTCCCAGCATCCCATATGATCCCCTGAGCACCACCAGGAGTAATTCCTGAGTGCAGAGCCAGGAGTAACCCCTGAGCATTGCTAGGTGTGACCCAAAAAGCAAAAGGAAAAAAAAAAAAAGTCTGAAAACAACCCAAGTGCCCAGGAAAGGATACTGGTTAAAGAAACTGTGGTGAGGGGCTGGAGCGATAGCACAGCGGGTAGGGCGTTTGCCTTGCATGCAGCCAACCTGGGTTCAATGGAGTAATTCCTGAGTGCAAAGCCAGGAGTAACCCCTGAGCATCGCTGGGTGTGACCCAAAAAGCAAAAAAAAAAAAAATTAAAATTAAAAAAAAATAAAGAAACTGTGGTGATATACACACTGGGATACCATCCAACCATAAGAAAAAAGGAAACAGTGCAGTTTCCTGTTTGGGTCAAAATGCTTGAGGCTTACTCCTGGAACTATAGTCATTCCTGGAGTGGGATGAGTATAGGATCCTGATCCATTCAAGTGATGCCATTAGGATCCTGATCCATTCAAGTGCTGTCACTTGAATGGATCATGCTAGTTAGTCAGAAGGAGAGGGATACAGAATGATTTTTTTTGTAAGTAGGGTATAAAGAATCCTAGTAGGGGAATAGCACATGCCCAGAGGCAGCAGAACTTGAGCTAGAGTCCAGTGGGAAGCTAATGGCAGAAGGAAATGGGATGGGGGAATAAAATGAAGGGAGACACTGGAACAATGGTGGAGGGAAGAAGTCCTGGAGTGATTTATGCAAATAAACCCTACTGTTAATAGTACTGTAAAGTGCCATGTCTAAATTAAAATGTTAAAATCAATTAATCAAAGGTTAGAGCTTGGGTGCGCGCAGAATAGAACTCAGGTTTAAAGCACATACTTGTCTCAAATGTGTGAGGTGTAGGGTTTGCGGGGAAGGACCCTGGTAGTCTGAGCATTGCCGAGTTTCACCTGAAAACACAAGCTAGGGCTTGGCTTTTCTTATTCTTATTCTTCTTATTATTTTTTAAAAGTGATCTGGGTGGCAAGAATAGTAGAGATAAGTACCAGGTGGATTACTACACAGCTTAGAAGTCGGCCTCACATACTGGGGGAAAAGGCAGCTCAGATAGAGAAGGGACCACATGAAAGTAGACTATAGATCGAACAGGATGGCCACTTAGTACACCGATTGCAAACCACATGCCCAAAAAGAGAGAGGGAGCAAAAGGGAATGCCCTGACACAGAGGCAGTGTAGGGTGGAGGGGACGGGGTGAGGTAGGTGGAGGGTGGGCACTGGTGGAGGGATGGGTGCTCGGTCGTTGTGTGACTGAAATGCAAGCATGAAAGTTTGTAAGTCTGTAACTGTACCTCACAGTGATTCACTAATTAAAAAAAATCCTATAATTGAAAAACTAAAAAAAAAAATAATAAGTGATCTGGGTGGGAAAGACAATTCATGTGTCAGGGGTACACACCTTGCATGCCCAGGAACCTAAGTGGGATCCTCAGCACTGAATAGTTCCTGGCTTTGCTGCTGCGGCGTCTGGGTCCCCAGCGCCACTAGATTTGGGCATTTACCATCTGGCCGGAGCATTGAACTCTGGCCTTATCAGCAGAGTGTTGCTCGTAGGAGGCCTCCTAACCCCTGCCACCCACAACCCACCCCCAAAACATGGTCTGAAAACTTGTGAGTTCTTACTTTGGCCCCAATACTCCGTCATAGCATCTGAGATTCTCTTGGCCCTTCTCTTGTAGACTGACGCTGTTGGCTTATTGTTGCACTTCCTTTAAAGCCATGAGAGAGGAGGGGGCGGGGCCCACCTCGGCCCTGCCCAGTGTTCCTCCCTGGTTGCTTCAAGGGTCCAGAATCCAGTCTCCAGTCAGCCTACTGCTTAGGGACTCAGGACTCAGCCATACTGCCAGCCTTGTAAGGCTAGTGGGAGAGAGCAGGTGGCAGTTTAGCATCTAGAAATCCTGAGCTTGAGGGCAGCAAGAGAGAAAAGTGCAGGGAAGGTGTGCTGCTTGGACAAGAGAATATCATTATTATTATTATTATTATTATTATTATTATTATTATTATTATTATTATTATTTTGCTTTTTGGGTCACACCCAGCTATCCACAGGGGTTACTCCTGGCTCTGCACTCAGGAATCACTCCTGGAGGTGCTCGGGGGACCATATGGGATGCTGGGAATCAAACCCAGGTTGGCCGAGTGCAAGGCAAACGCCCTACCCACTGTGCTATCGCTCCAGCCCCCAAAGGAATATTATTTAGAAATAAGGATGTCATGGGTTTTTGAAGGAAGCACAAATTATGAAAATGGGTTGCTTCTTAGAAGTGGGATTGGAAAGTGGCGAAGAGTGAGGCATGGCTGCCGTTTTTCAATAACAGTAATAACCTTTCAGTAGGATTAATCAATATAATTCAGCAGAGCCTGGCAAGCTCCCCATGTTGTATTCGATATGCCAGGAACAGGAGCAATAACAGGTCTCATTCCCCGGATCCTGAAAGAGCCTCCAGTTGGGAAAGACGAGTAATGAGAGGCCACTAAAATCTCAGGGTGGGACGAAAGGAGACATTACTGGCACACGCCCAAGTAAATCAATGAACAGCAGGATGACAGTGACATAGTGATGCAGTGAATCAACATAATTAGTTGACTTTTTAAAATTATGTATTTAGTTCTGTACATAGTTAATTTGCAGTACCAGGGATCAAATTGAGGGTCTCACACATGTAAGGCAAATGCTCCAATGGTGAGCCACATCCCTGGTGCCTTTTAGATAGATAGATACAAGATACATAGATTAGATAGATAGACTGAGCTGGGGAGACAGCTCAAAAGGATGAGTGCAGGAATCCTGGGCTTAGTCCCCAGAACCACCACCATATAGCCCCTAAGCACCACCAGGAGCGACCCCCAACCCCAGCGCTGAGCTGGTAGTAGACTTTGACCCCAAACAAACTCTATAGTTTGTACACACACAAATTTATATACATTTTTTCAATTAATTGAAAATAAAAGTACAAATAGCATAGGTCGTGCTCCCTTTAGCTCGGTGCCTTTGCGCTCCTTTGTCTATTGAGCTCACATTCCTGCTCTCCTTTCCCCTTCACCTACCCCCTAGCACACCCTCAGGTCTCTCCTCCCATCTCACCCTTAGGGAAGTTGTTTTTACTTTCCAAGATCAGGACTGGAGCCACTGGGGAGATCTCTCCGTCCTCTGTTAAAGCCTCCGTATGCTCCTTTCCTGTTTGCACCGGACACGGTTGTGACTTCCCTCTTACCCTGACCGCAGAGACCTGCCATTAGCTCAGCACCTCGGGGCTCAGCGCGTTATCTGGTGTTTAGGAAAGACCTGATGAGGGAAAGGAGGACAAAGAGCGTCCCTCCCACTGTCCATCCTCCTGTCTTCCAGGGAAGGCCTGGGGTCAGAGAGACACCTGAGTGTACCTTCACCAGCAGTATTGGGTACGTGAGGCCTCTAAGTGTTTATGGCACACTCTACATTCCAGGCCGAAACCGGGCTCTCTCCTGAACCTCAGTCTTAGTCTATGAAACTTAGTCTATGCAACACCTCGGCAAATATTCTGGTTCCCCAAAGAAATCCAGCCACTGATGGTCAACCTGCAGCTCTGTAACTCAGAGCTCCAGGTCAGCGCCTTTTTTTTTTTTAATTTTTGGGTCACACCCGGCGATGCACAGGGGTTGCTCCTGACTCTGCACTCAGGAATTAGCCCTGGCCGTGCTCAGGGGACCATATGGGATGCTGGGATTCGAACCTGGGTTGGCCGCGTGCAAGGCAAATGCCCTCCCCGCTGTGCTAGCGCTCCAGCCCCCCAGGTCGGCGCCTTTGCCTTTGTCTACCTTGTAGGGTGGAAGAAGCATGTCTTTTTATTTTTTTACGAAGACACTTTGGGCTGGAGCGATAGCACAGAGGTAAGGCATTTGCCTTTCACGCAGCCGACCTGTGTTCCATTCCTCCACCCCTCTCGGAAAGCCCGGCAAACTACCAAGAGTATCGAGCCTGCACGCCAGAGCCTGGCAAACTACCCATGGCATATTGGATGTGCCAGAAACAGTAACAAATAAATATCACACTCGAGAGATTTTACTGGTGCCCGCTCAAACACATCGATGAGCAACGGAATGACAGTGACAGTGAAGACACTTTATTGCATTTTTACTATATAACATAATAGTGAATATACCAGACTACATTTTCTCAACTGGCAAATGAGACAGAGAGCAACATTTCTCTTTGATTCCTCAATCTCATCTGTCTTTTGGAGGATTCAGTTTCTTGCGACGTCTACACTACTGTCTATGAGGGTACCAATGGTGCTTGGTAGTAAAGAACATTCTGCTAAGTTTTTCTATCATGAGTCCTTGTTTAACATATTCACTTTTTTCTTCTAATTTGGTTTTTAGGACTTGATCATGTGTTTCTTCATTATTATGCACTTGATCGAGGAATAGGTTTTGCATGTTCATACAGAATATCCACAGAAGACTGGTAGCATACTATTGTCCTCTCATCAGATGTCAAAGCAAGCTCAGCTTGGCAATTATAGTCATCTAGGAGAGAAGAAAACGTAGATTTATGATGACAAACCTAATACAAAGCTCCATTTTGACTTGGCAGCAAATGTTTCAAGATAGTTCTGCTTGATGTTGTCCATTTTACTGTGGCTAGGGCCATGGTAATCCAGAAACAATTTTCATCCCTTGACAGCTGCTCACCAAAAACCCACCATCTTGCCTCCAAACAAGCATGTCTCAACCAAGTTTGGAGGCCAAAGGGAGACTCGGCTCAGGGAGGGCTGTTTTTGCAGAAAACCCATCAGCCTTCCCCTACTGCTCACTCAGCAGCACTGGGTCCCTCGACCAGCATAGCATAGTAGCTGGCTCCATCTTCCATGAGATCAAAGAATCTCCACATTTGAATAAGTCAGGGGCATTGTAGCAAGAAAGATGTGAAGCCTGGGATTTGGTTGAAAAAGCAATCAGGGGAGCTGGAGAGATAGGTAAAGTGCTTTCCTTGCTTGCACCTGATGCCGTCTCAGTCTCTGCCTCCTCGTAGGGTCCCGTGAGCTTTTCCAGGACTGTGAGCACAGAGCCAGGAGAAAGTCTTGAAGCACTTCCAGGTGTGGACCCTCTCAAACAAGTGGGGGGAGGGGGGAAGAGTGGTAGGGAGGGAAGGCGGGAGGGGGGCAGGAAAAGAAGTCAATAGTATAGTCAATTTTATAAAATAAAAATAGTGTAGCATAGTTCTAGGGGCTTCATAATGCCGATGATAACCCTGATCTTTATTTTGGATTCCTCCAATGGCAGGTTCGGGATGGAAGTCCAGCCTGCCTTAGTCCGAAGCCTTGTACTATTCACCCTCCCAGTCTTGACTCACCTCTTCCTCTACCAAGACACCATGGAGGTCATCAGCAAGGCCTCGCTTGGGCCAATTTCTCAAGGGCAGTAAGACGGAGTGGGGCACGAGGGAGAATGAGCTGGCATCACCCTCTCCACTTCCAGTCCCATAAAAGTGTCTTCACGTATCACTCAACAACCAGCGCATCTGTGCCCATGAGGGGGGCTATCATTGCTCCGATGGTCTTGAGGAACTGTAAATAAACGGAGATGAGATGACATTTACCTAAGGGAGAGTTCCAAAAGTGAGAACCCAGAGACCATGGCTGAGGCACTGGGAGAACAGGATGTTCTCTGCGAGTTTTAATGAGGCCTTGCTGACAGTTGGAAAGAACTCAGCTTGGAAAGAACATGTTCCAATAGCTCCATATCATGAAACTGGCTCTTCCTGGTTTCAGTAACTCCTCAGAGCACAAAGGGCTATCTCACCTAGGACTGGAGGCTTTTCCCATACGTGCCAGTCGCCTGAGTGTACTAATGGGGCTGGGAGTTTCAGGTAGACTAATGTGGGACTGCCAGGGTAGGCTGGAAGGAACGGGGGCTGGTGGCGGGGGCTTGGCTATAGAGCCCATGTCTGGCCTGGAGAAGGCCCAGGGTTCCATCCCCACCTCACACTAAGACAAACAAAAACAGACTGGAAAGAACTGTCCTTGTCCAAAACTTTGGAGCCCTAAGTCCCAAGTATAAACAGAGCCAGAAATCACAAATAGAAACTAGGAAGTGGTTCAAAAATTTGTAAGAAAATGTATCTGTCAAAGGCCTTTAAGAGGCACAAAAAGAAACATTAAAACTGGTCACTGGGCAGCAGAGACAAGGGCCAGAATTGCTCCATGGTTGGAAGCCTGTCTCATGGGCTGGGGAAGAGGCAGCTGGGATAGAGAAGGGGTCCCTAAGTCAATGATGGTTGGAGGGATCATTCGGGATGGGAGATGTTTGCTGAAAGTAGATAAAGGACCAAGTATGATGGCTTCTTGTAGCACTGTAGCACTGTCATAGCACTGTCGTCCCATTGCTCATCGATTTGCTCGAGCAGGCACCAGTAACGTCTCCATTGTGAGACTTGTTATTACTTTTTTGGCATATCGAACGTGCCACAGGTAGCTTGCCAGGCTCTGCCGTGTGGGCGGGATACTCTCAGAAGCTTGCTGGGCTCTCCGAGAGGGATGGAGAAATCGAACCCGGGTCAGCCGAATGAAAGGCAAACACACTACCCGCTGTGCTATAGCTCCAGTTCATTATTATCAGTATTACAAACCATAATGCCCATAAGTAGAGAGGGAAATTGTCTGCCATAGAGACAGGGGCAGGGGTGGGATGGGGGCGGGGGGGGGGTGTGGGGGGATACTGGGGACATTGATAGTGGAAAATGTGCACTGGTGGAGGGATGAGTGTTCAATCATTGTATGACTGAAACTCAAACATCAAAGTTTTTTAACTAGTTCACTGTGATCCAATTAAAACAAACAGCCTGTTCATTGGGACCAGAGAGATCGTACAGTGTAGAAGGCCCTTGCCTTGCAGACAGCCAACCTGGGTTCAATTCCTGGCACCATATATGGTCCCCAGGTCCCCAGGTCACTCCTCCAAGAGTGATCTCTGAGCTAGGTGTGATCTGAAAACAAAATATAAAAAACTGGGTCAATTGAGTCTGGTGAGGTAGTACAGCAAGGCAGGCATGAGCTCTGCATGTGGCAAACCTGGGGTTCAGTCCCCAGCACCTCCAGGAGTGGTCCCTGAGCACAGGGCCAGAGAGAAGTTAATCCTGAATACCTCGAGGGGTGACCCCAAAACAAAACAAACAAACAAAACTGGGTCATGGGCCAGATATATGGCTCAGTGACCCAATACATGGCATGCTTGTGTGTGCGGTCCTGGGTTCAATTCCCAGCCATGAAGAGTCCCCTGAGCACTAATAGGAATGACCCCTAGGGGTGACCCCAAAACAAAAATTGGGTCACGGGAGCTAGAAAGATAGTACAGCAGAGAGGGTGCTTGCCTTGCAGTTGGCCAACCTGGGTTTGATCCCTGGTGCCCCATTTGGTTTCGTGAGTCCTTAGGAGCAATCCCTGAGTGCAGAGTCAGAGGAGGCCCTGAGCACCACCAGGATTGGCCCCAAAACAACACTCCCCCCCCAAAAAAAAAACAGGGTCAGAAAATAGAGCCAAGAGATTGGAGGAACTATAAGCTACTTGGGAGGGGCTTGCCAGGGCAGAGCGATAGCACAGCAGGGAGGGTGTTTTGCCTTGTACACGGCCAATCCAGGTCTGATCCCCAGCATCCCATATGGTCCCCCAACACCATCAGGAGTAATTTCTGAGTTCAGAGCCATGAGTAACCCTCATCATTGCCAGGTGTGACCCAAAATGTAAAAAAAAAATAAAAATAAAATAAAGGGGCTGGAGCAATAGCAGAGTGGGTAGGGTGTTTGCCTTGCACGCAGGTTCGATTACCAGCATCCCATATGGTGCCCTGAGCACCGCCAGGAGTAATTCCTGAGTGGAGAGCCAGGAGTAACCCCTGTGCATTGCCGGGTATGGCCCAAAAAGCAAAAATAAAATAAAATAAAATGAAAGCTAATTGGGAACAGCACTTCAGAAGGTGACCCATCTAAGGCAACCAGCCATCCTTAGTCTTTGCTGCTGAAGATAATTTGCTTTTTATTCGCTCAAGTCCTGGCCCAGCTGCCCTCCCTTCTCTGCGTCTGAGATTCTGGTTCCTCCTGCCTGAGCCTGGCAGAACGTTCTGCCATTTCCAGGCTCGCTGTGGACAGCAGGCAGCCCCGGTGGCACAGGCTGGTCTGTGCCCTTCTCGTGTACCAGGTTTGGGAGTTGGGCAAAAGTTCCCTGTGCATTCCAGCTCCTGAGTCAGGGCTTTTGGCCAAGATGTGGGTGGGAGGGGAGAAAGGGCCAATTGAGGCAGTCCATGTGAAGCACGGACATGGGCCTGGCCACTACAGGAAGAGACCCAATGGGGAGGGTTCTGAGGACATGGACATGGACATTCAGCCCCAGCAGAAATGTTCTGTGTTGGAAAGGATAAATTTGCCAGGATGCACGTCCTGCGTTATGCCCTGTCCAAGTGCTCTTCCTCATGCTCCAGTCCTTTGGCATAAATCACGCGAGAGTCTCTTCAGTATCTGAGTGGCAGGAGGCTCTTATAATTCCTAGGGCTGTTCCATTCGAGAGGCACAAGGCAGTTGCTCTGGCAACTGTGGCAAAGACCCATGATTTGCGTCTAAGTTGGGGACCCATTGGAAATACAGAGTCCCAGACCTCCTGATCTACATCTTAGAGAAATTAATATTTCTCTAAGGGTTTTAATGTTTGAGTTGTTTTGGGGGTCACATGTGGCAGTGCTCAGGGTTTCCTCCTGGCTCCTGGCACAGGGATCACTTCTTCCTGGCACAGGGATGACTCCTGGAAGGGCTCAGGGAGCATATGAGATGCCGGGAATCAAACGGGTTGGCCTGGTGCAAGGCAAGCACCCTGCCCGCTGTGCTATCGCTCTGGCCAAGATTAACAAGATCGAAGAAGCACCTGTTGTGGTCAGAATGACAGCTCACGGGGTAAGGAGCTCGCTTACCCAAGACCAACCCCGGAGCACCCCAGGAGTGACTCAATTCCCTTGGCCCCTCCAGAAAAGAAAATATATGCATTTGTCAAGGGCTACGAGATACTGCCAAGCGTGAAGGGAGTTTCTCATGGGAAGAATTAGGGTGGACAGCTGCAGAGAAGTTGTCACCGGTGACTTAGATTCCTCCTCAGAACCCAGACACTTGTCTTACGATCGGTCGACCCAGGTTTAATCCCCAGCATGGTCCCAGGAGTGATTCCTGACCACAGAGCCGGGAGTACCCCTGGTGGTGTCTCAAAAACAGCAACAACAACAACAAAATGGAAATAAAAAGAACTCACTTGGGGTTAACAATAGACAAAGCTAAGACAAAGCTATGAACAGTTTCTGGAAACAGGTTCTGGGAATCTTTATGGGCAGACTCAGCACTGCTCAGAGGCTACTGCTGGCTTGGTGTTGTGTGGAGGGGTGGGGGTGAGGGAGATGTCCTGGCAGTGCTCCCATGATGGTGCTCAGGAGAATTTGTCTGGCTGGGGGTCCAACTCTGGCTTTCTGTATGTAAAGCCTGTGCTCCCACCCTGTGAGCTGTCTCTTCAACCCCTAACTTACGTGAATGTTTTCTAACCAAAATTTGTGGCAGAGGTTAGACTCTGCGGGCAGTGCTCAGGGCCTACTCCTGACTCAGTGCTAAGGGGTCACTCTTGGCACCTATGCAGTGTCGAGGAGCCAACTGGGGTCTGCTGCTTGCAAGGCAAGTGCCTTCACCCCTGCACTATCTCTCTGGCCTAAAGCAAATTTTTTTTAACAGCAGTAAAATTCCAGAACTTTATTTTTACATTTGTCTTCAGGGAAGGGAGTAGTCAGGTAAAGACAGGAAGAGAGGAATTTGACAAGACTTTCAGCCAGGAGAATGTGAGACCAGCTAGTATCACCACCCTCCATTGGCCCGTGGGTGGTATATATGTGTGTGTGTGTGTGTGTGTGTGTGTGTGTGTGTGTGTGTGTGTGTGTGTGTGTCTGTGTGTGTGTGAACACTCTATTTGGAAACATGATGTTTATACAAAATAAACAATTCTTCCCTGGGAACCAATAAAGCCTAAGCTGAGAATTAAATTTCCAAGGGTCAGACTAAATCAGATTTTTCTGTGAAATGACACTTTAAGAATCTCCAGAAACAGGAGGCTGAAGCAATAGCTCATCGGGTAGGGCGTTTGCCTTGCATGCGGGCGGCCCAGGTTTGGTTCCCAGCATCCCATATGGTCCCCTGAGCACCACCAGGGGTGATTCCTGAGTGCAGAGCCAGGAATGACCCCTGTGCATCGCCGGGTGTGACCCAAAAAGAAAAAAAAAAAAGAATCTCCAGAAACAGAAAGGGGGTGGGGAGAGAAGGAAAGTGCCTGCCATAGAGCCACAGGCAGGCTGAGGGAGAGGGAGTGGCCGGAGGGAAACTGGGGTCATTGGTGGTAGGGAAACGACACAGGTGGAGGGATTGGTTTTGGATCTTGTATGACTGAAACCTGATCATGAACAGTTTGGTGACTGTGCTTCTCACAGTGACTCAATTTAAAAAATAAAAAATTTTTTAAAAAAAGGAAGAAGAAAAAGCTCCAGAAACAACAGCTGACTTCAGAGAGAGAAAGAGAGAGAAATCAAAGCTACTTTCTGCCAATTTGGGGAGTAACAATGCACTTCCATGCATTGCTGGTCACGGAAGCCATCTTCTGCAGTGTGGCTGAAATACTGAGGGGTGAGTGCGGGTGGGGGTCATATCAGGAGCAGAAGGGCTCAGAGCCATATTGGAGGTTGCCCAAGACCCAATAGAATATAATGCACATCTTTTTATTTATGTTTATTATTATTGGACCACACTCAGAGGGGCTCAAGAGCTATTCCTGGAGAAGCTGATTATTGTTACTAATGTTATTGTTAGTTTTAGGGCCGCACCCAATAGTGCTCAGGACTTACTCCTGGCTCAGGGATCACCTAGGTAATGCTCAGGGGATTATATGTGGTGCCAGCAATAGAACTAGGGCCAGCCACTTGCAAGGCAAGTGCCTAAACCTCTATAATCTCTGTGGAACCCTAATATCTATATGACAAAGCTATGTACAGAGTAGTTGAGGCACAGCCTACTTTGAAGATAACTTATTTATCATGAAGGTAATACGCATTACATATATAGTAGTATACCTTCTATAAAATATGATAGGCATAGTAATATATGTTTTATTATATATACATTACAGAATGCACATGATAGACTCTGCACTATACACACTCTAATTACATTCTCTAATTCTCTATAGCAAGTAGTGTGCATTCTGTAATCTACTTTCTATCACAGACAGCTGTATGTATCATCTCAGAATGTCACAGCATCCTACAGGAACCCTTCGAGGGTCTCTATGGAGCCTATAAAGAGTGATTGTCATTTTGGATTCTTTAATGCTTAGCTCTTCTCCACAATCAAAGAAATCAATCCTATCTGGTTTACCCGGCCGCTCTATTTTATCCCAGATCCATGCTAGCAATTCTCCAAGTATCTACCAATGAGCAGAAGCTGAATCAAAGCTAAACCTCTTTAAGATATTGAAGCAGGGGCTGGAGCGATAGCACAGCAGGTAGGGCATTTGCCTTGCACGCAGCCGACCCGGGTTCGATTCCCAGCATCCCATATTGTCCCCTGAGCACCACCAGGAGTAATTCCTGAGTGTAGAGCCAGGAGTAACCCCTGTACATTGCCAGATGTGACCCCCCCCACCAAAAAAAAGAAGAAGAAACTGAAGCAGCAGAAATGTGAAGATCAGGAGGGAAAGAAAATAAAGGGGAAGGAAGGAAGGTCTGCATGGAATCAGCTTGCAGGAATTGCAGAGAAAGTACCTGAGTCCTACAGGCTCCCCACTGCTGTCCCAGGTCAAATACAAAGTAGGTCATGGCTGGACATGCTCACCTCTCCCATCCTCTCACTTCCCCACATCTCAGCCCTTCAAAGAAACACCCCTTGTCCCTCAAAGAGGCCCAAGACTCTCAACAGATCCCATGATACAGGGAACCCTTCACATACAACCAGCTCGAGGCTCCCTGCTGGCCAAGGGCATCCCCCGGGAAACTGCACGAATGCATTTTGCTGAAATGCTCAGTGACAATTTTTTGAAATGAAAAATAGTTTTGTTAAGTAGGATTTCAGAGAAAACCCAAATTTCAACATCTTTTCTTTCTTCTTCTTTTTTTTTAAATCAAAGGGGGATGGGGTGCTGCTGGAGAGATGGTACAAGGAGAGTACAGTGGGTAAGGCGTTTGCCTTGCCCATGGGTGACCCAGGTTCCATCCCTGGAACCTCATGTGGTCTTTTGAGGTTAACTCCCTCCAGGAGTTAACCCTGAGCACAGAGCCAGGGGTAAGCCCTGAGTACCTCTGGCTATGGTTCAAAGCAACATAAAAAAAACTAAGCTGGTTTGTCACTCCAGGCCTGGGCTCACACAGCAGCCGGGTCCCTGGGTAGCTTGATGCTCGGTGGATGTGCTCAGCCTCTACCAGGCCCAGTACCAACCTCCTGGGCTGACAGATGTCATTTAAAATCACTGGCACCTCCTACATACACATACACATACACACATTACAGGTGTGATAGTGGCACTTCCCTGGAAACACCAAAGCTTGAATGAAGCTCATCAGCAAAGGCTCATCAGGGGCTCTCTGTTGAGGGCCCCTGGAAGAAGCAGAGGCCCTGGGGACTGTCTCCAGCCCTCTAGGGTTGGAAGGACCCAGCTGGGCCATCTTATCTCTCAAGGAAGGAAGATGAATTGAATCACCGTGGGGGATCCAGATCCCAGGCTTCTGTGGAGTTTTTGTTTGGCTGGTTGGTTTTTGAGCCAGATTCAGTGGTGCTTGGGGCTGACTCCTGGCTGCGTGTTCAGGGATCGCACCTGGCAGGGCTCAGGAGACCATACGGGGATGGAATTGGCTCTGTGGTGTGCAAGGCGAGTCCTTTCCCTGCTGTACTATCACTCCGACCCCTCCAGGTTCTTTGTATTGAAAACAAGCTCACCTGACGGAGGCTTTCCAAAACACGCAGGCTGGTTCGCGTAGAAACAACAACTCTCTTTGTATTCTTGCTCCTATTTCCTGACTTTATATAATACCGAGTAAATCACTTCCACGACAAGAGGCATAAGGAGGTCAGGTGATAGGCCTGGCCAAGCCGGAATGCTCAGCGCTCAACAGAGGTGGGTGTCAGAGTCCAGGATGGGGACCCCAGAAGTCATGAACGCCCTGAACGTTGCACAGAAATACTGACCAGGGACACTCCTGACCGTAGCTTCATTGTATTGTTTCTAAAATCTCTGTGGATTTGGGTAACTTTATATAATTTTTTTTTTTTTTTTTTTTGCTTTTTGGGTCACACCCGGCGATGCACAGGTGTTACTCCTGGTTCTACACTCAGGAATTACTCCTGGCGGTGCTGCTCAGGGGACCATATGGGATGCTGGATTCGAACCTGGGTCGGCCGTGTGCAAGGCAAACGCCCTACCCACTGTGCTATCGCTCCAGCCCCTATATAATAATTTTTTAATACATATTCTCTTTTTTTACTGGCTTCTCAGTCAGAACTGTGGTACTTTGTTAGGTTTTTTTTTTTTTTGAGGGGGCAGTTCACACCCAGTGATGTTTAGGGGTTACTCCTGGCTCTTCACTCAGGAATTACTCCTGGCGGTGCTCAGGGAGCCATATGGGATGCCAGGGATTGAACCCATGTCGACTGCACACAAGGCAAACGCTTTACCCACTGTACTATTGCTCCAGCCCTAAGGGCCCTAATGGTCTTATGGGCTTCTTTGCAATTATTCGCTTACTATATATTTTCTGGGTGTTTTTGTGGATCCTGGTAGAGAGAAGAGAGACTCTGCAGAGTGGATGAGCATCTATAGCACAACGCAGACCTCTCTGTGCTGTTTTGGAAGGTTGGGGGCCGCAGGAGCAGAGCTCGGAAACCACTCCTGGTGGGGCTCGGGGGACTGTATGTGGTGCTGGGCACGGAACATGGGGCAGCCATGTGCAAGACAAGGGCCTTCCCCTGAACCCTCTCTGCATCTCTCTGGTCTAGGTCTCTGCATACAAATGGAAACTGAAATGGGAATCAACCATTAATCCATTCGCCCACCCACCCCCTTTTGTCTTTATTTATTTGTTTATTATTTGTTTACTCATTGGCCGCCCACCAATGAGATGGTCAGACTTCTTTGTCAAAACCCTGAATGAACGATTTGAGGCTCTTTCTGTTCCTGGAGCGAGCAGATATCACTGGGCTTCACTAGCACAAGAAAGGGACAAATGGAGACGTTACTTGCACCCGCTCAAGCAAATCAAAGATCATTGGGATGACAAGTGACAAGTGACAAGTTACTTGAAGGCCACACCCAGCTGTGCTCAGGGCTCTCTCCTGGCTCTGTGCCCAGGGGTCTTACCTGGTAGGGCTTGGTAGACCATATGTGATGTGGGGGATCAGAATCCGGGTCGGCTGCATCCAAGGCAAGTGCTCTATCTGCTATACTCTCACTCCAACCCCAGCTCCTAGTCTTCATTGGCCCATTTAAAAGGCAAGTGGTGGGCCAGAGTGATAGTACAGCAGGTTGGGCGTTTGCCTTGCATGTAGCTAAGCCAGGTTCTATCCCCAGCATCCCATATGGTCCCCTGTCCACCGCCAGGAGTAATTCCTGAGCGCAGAGCCAGGAGTAACCCCAAAGCATCGCCGGGTGTGACCCAAAAAGCAAAAAATAAAATAAAAGGCAAGTGGGAGATCGGGAGATAATGCTATAGGTAGTGGTCAACATGACTTCAGTCCCTGGCACAGCAAGGTATGTCCTCCCCACCAAAAAATAGGGGGCTGAAGAGATAACTGGACAGGCTGGAGCTCAGACTTTGCGTGCAGGAGGCCCAGGTTCATGGGCACCACCTGGTCCCCTGAGCACTATAGAGTGAGGCCCAGGAACCAAAAAGAAAAAAAAAAACACCAAATAAGGTAGGATTTTTAAAAACTGTCTTATATAGTAGCAACTTTTTTTTTTTTAATTTTTTTTTTGCTTTTTTGGGTCACACCTGGCAATGCACAGGGGTTACTCCTGGCTCTGCACTCAGGAATTACCCCTGGCCGTGCTCAGGGGACCATATGGGATGCTGGGATTTGAACCTGGGTCGGCCGCATGCAAGGCAAACGCCCTACCCGCTGTGCTATCTCTCCAGCCCCTAGCAACTTTATTTTAATTTTTTTTTTCCTTTGTGGGTCATACCCAGTGATGTTCAGGGGTTACTCCTGGCTCTGCACTCAGGAATTATACCTGGCAGTGCTTGAGGGGCCCTATGGGATGCCGGGAATTGAACCCGGGTCGGCCATGTGAAAGGCAAATTCTCTACCTGCTGTACTATTGCTCTGGCCCCGTAACTTTATTTTTATTTTTGTTAACTTCTATATAAAATTAAAGTCATCACTATTGCAAGGACGATTCTGCCAAGTGCTCATAACCTCCCCACGGAACTGGTGACCCTGATCCGTTCTTCCCATGGTGGGAGGGAGATGTTTGGGACCACACCTGGTCATGCTCAGGGCTTAATCTTGCTCTGTGCTCAGGGACCACTCTTGGCAGTGCTTGGGGGATCATATGGGGTGCTGAGGATTGAGCTGGGTCCCTGAAGGCGAGGCACGTGTCCTTCCCACCATACTACCTCTCCAGTGCCTCTTTCACAAACTTTCCTTTGGTTACTCCTGAATCAGAATTTGAAATCATTGTGTGAGAGACCTAGTCCACCGTTAGGAGCCTGTCAACCTGAATATTCATTTGTTAAAATGTTCACACACATACACAAATACGCCCCTCCTCTTTTCTTATTTAAAAAAAAAAACTTTTGGGGGTTCTATAACATTTCCTAAAACTACTATATACCTCATGATTTGTTTTCACTGGAGTCCTTTTCTGACACTTCTGTGTGTTTAGACCAGAGATATTGGAGGGTGGAATCCAAACAAAGCCTTGTTTATTTTTCCACACTTCAGGAACCAGAGTCAATTTAACCCCAGAAGCCCAGGGGAGGAGAGAAAAGGAGAGAAAGAAACAGCAGGCTCCCGCCACCCTCCCTTCCCTCCCCACACACACCCAAGGCGAAATGAACATAAAAGGTCTTGTTTACTCCTGACATTAGCGTCCTAATGAAAAGGGCCAGACAACACAAGATAATGATAGATAATTGTCCCGGGGAGTAGCTAATGATGAGCACTGCCAGCAAGGGGGCGGGTTGGAGACCTTAGAAGTTGACAGGGTCAGGAGGCTGGAGCGCTAGGACAGCCACCTTGCACGCAGCAGACCCGCGTTCAATTCCAGGCATCCCATAGGGTTCCCTGAGTCCCACCAGAGTGATGATTCCAAGTGCAGAGCTAGGAGTAACTCTGAGTATTGTTGCCCATGCTCTCTCCCACCCCACCCCTGCAAAAAGTGAAGAGGTTCTAGCCCTTTCCAGCCATTCACTGGGAAGTATGTGCACTTCCTGGGTGGGGTGGCTGCCAGCACTTTGCACAGGTTCAGTGAGGAGCTGTGGGGGGCGGGGGGTAGGGGGGGAGTGGGCATGGGAGGATGTAGGGGGAGGCTTCTGTCTGCTTCTGTTGTCTTTGTGGGTTGCCTTGTGAGACGTATCCCTCCCCTAAGCCTGATACAGATGAAGCTGTTGGGTGTGTGTGTGGTGGGTGGGTGGGGGGGGGTGCTAAGTCCCTTTCTCTAAGGGCTCAGCCCTCCCCCGCAACCCGCTTTCACAGGGGTCTTTGCTGGGGACCAGTGTGTGTGTGCATGCCGGAAGCAGGGTGCTGGGTCTCAGGGAGGGATTCCAGGTATTCTCCTCCCTACGCATGCCAACCTAAGCAGGCAGGAGAATTCGTTGGGGGCTCTGTGCTCAGAGATCACTCGAGGCTCCAGACTCAGGGGACTATCGGCCATGCCAAGAGTAAGCCCTGAGTACTGCCAGATGTGGCCTCAAAACCAAACAATCCGAGACCCCCGCCCTCCCACCCACCCCCCCAAAAAAAAGTAAAAGAAAACAGACTAAAGAGCTGAACCAGATTGGGCCAAACTTTTCTCCCAGGGATAGTGCTCTCCAGCGGGAGCAGGAATGGGGGTCTCTGTGCTTAGGGATCACTCCTGATTCCAGGCCCAGAGACAGGCCTCCTGTGCCAGGGATGGACCTGGAGTTGGGAAACCTGATCCCCTGTACTACTAATCCTGTCCCTATCTTACTGTTGTTGGCTGCTGGCTACACCCAGCTGGGCTAGGGGCTACTCTCAGATGGGAGAGCATCCTCGGTGATCCTTGAGAGATCATCTGATGCTGGGAACAGAACCCAGACCTCCTCCATCACAGCGTGTGCTCCAGCCCCTCTGAGCCTCTCGGGCCTCCAGAGATACTCTCAGCCAGAATTAACTGCTATGAGGAGCACAGTGAGGGAGCATTCGGCCAGGAGGAGAGAACTGGTTTTCCCTGGAGATGCTGACGGCCCACTAATTCCTCTGGCCACTCAGCACAAGGAGGCCAGGCCTTGCTGACCAGTGTCTCAGCAGGTGGCAGCTAACAGGTAGGCGTGATCTCACTGAGATATAGAATCAAGGCCAATGTTATGTACTATTTCTGTCTTTATTTGTTAATGTATAAAATAATAACTTCCTGGAAGTCAACAAACACTTCGGTAAAGACTTACGATATCAAAAAATACCAGGCAGGAAGAAAAACGCAAGCAAACGATTCTAAAGGATGGGCTGGAGAGATAGCTCTAAGGGGTGAGGGTCACGAGGCCCTGGATGTCACCCCTGGCATCACACACCCCCACACCCAATGCCCAGTGGTCCCCAAGCACCGCCAGGGAGGCCCCTACTAAAATTATAGATTTGGGCCAAAGAGATAGTACAATGGGTAGAGTGCGTGCCATGCACTCCACCAACCTGGGTTCAATCCCTGGCACCAGATAAGGTCCCCCTAGCCCTGTCAAGAGTGATCCCTGAGTGCAGGGCCAGGATTAAACCCTGAGCACCACCAGCTGTGGTCCAACATCCCCCAAACTATAAACAAATTAGGGTTCTAAGGGATATTTCTAGAAGGAAAACCAGCATGGTTGGTGAATTGGAAGCAGACAGAGAAAGGAATAAACTATAATTTGGGACCCTGGTCACTCCACAGTACTCAGGGGCTACTTCAGCTCAGCGTTTAGTGCTCATGCTCCTGGTAGAGCTTGGGGGATGATGTCCGGAGGGTGGAACCCCAGAAGCCTGCACGCAGAGCATGTGCTCCAGCCTGTTGGACAAGCTCTCTGGCTTGACACGCAGTGTTGGTTTTTTTTTTTTTGGGTCACACCTGGCTATGCACAATGGTTACTCCTGGATTTGCACTCAGGAATTACTCCTGGCAGTGCTCAGGGGACCATATAGGATGCTGGGAATCGAACCCAGGTCGGCTGCGTGCAAGGCAAATGCCCTACCTGCTGTGCTGTTGCTCCAGCCCCAACGCACAGTTTCTTAACTGTAGGTCACAACCCTGAATGTGGAGGTCACATAAAGTCTTTTAAAAAGTGGTGTAGAGGCCAATGGAATACTATGCAGCTGTTAGAAAAGATGAAGTCATGAAATTTTCCTATAGGTGAATCAACATGGAAAGTATCATGTTTTCCGAGCCGCGGGGGCCACTGGAGTGGGGCGGCACCAGCCCAAACTCTGAGTGGTCCCGGCCGCCGGAAGTCACGCCCTCGACCCACCCTTGGCGCCATCTTGATGCCACAATCCACAGAGAAGCGGCAGGCATTCTGGTGAGCAATGCGGCCCGGACAATGCTCTGGACCCGAGTCGGGGCCTGCAACACCGGGGGGTTGGAAGGAGGAGGTGCCGCCAGCACACCTTCTCCGAATGGAGCCCTGGCGACACTGAGCAGCAACTAACACGGCTCCAGGATTCAGGACTGGGACACATTCGACCTTTTCTAAAACCTGAAAACATACAATCTTTTAATGGAAAACTAATTATCAAATGCCTCCTTATTAGGGTTATCTTGTTTGGGGATATAACTCCCACAACAATAGTGAGTTTTGTGTTGAAATATGGAACGTAATCAAGGTGAAGAGAAAATAAAGTGAGGTTCATCAGTTATACAGTTGGGATGGGGGGCGGGGGGTATACCGGGGATTTTGGTGGTGGAATATGGGCACTGGTGAAGGGATGGTGTTTGAAAACGGTATAACTGAGACATAAACCTGAGAACGCTGTAACTTTCCACATGGTGATAAAATTTAAAAAAAAATAAAAATTAAAAAAAAAAAAGAAAGTATCATGTTAAGTGAAATAAGTCAGAAAGACAGGGACAGATATAGAAAGATTACACTCATTTGTGGAATTTAAAGTAACAGAATGGGAGAGTAACACCCAAGAATAGTAGAGAAAAGTACCACGAGGATTGCTCTGTAACTTAGAAGCCGGCCTCACATGCTGGGGGAAAAGGCAGCTCAGATAGAAAAGGGACCACCAAGTAAAGGGTGCTAGGAGGGCCCGCTTGGGATGGGAGATGTGGGCTGAAAGTAGACCACAGACTGAACACGATGGCCACTTAATACCTCTACTGCAAACCACAACACCCAAAAGGAGAGAGAGAGCAAAAGGGAATGCCCTGCCACAGAGGAAGGGTGGAGTGGAGGGGATGAGGTGGGGGTGGTGGGAGGGATGCTGGGACCATTGGTGGTGGAGAACAGGCACTGGTGGAGGGATGGACACTAGATCATTGTATGACTGAAACGCAAGCACAAAAGTTTGTAAGCCTGTAACTGTACCTCACAGTGATTCGCTAATAAAAATATTTTTTTAAAAAAAGTGGTGTAGGGGCTGGTGAGATAGTCCAGTGGGCAGGGCGCATGTCTTGCATGGGTTCAATTCCTCCATCCCATATGGAGCACTGCCAACAGTGATTCCTGAGTGTAGAACTAGGAGTAACCCCTAAGCATTGCCGGGTGTGCCCCCCCACCCCAAAAGGTGCTTTAAACTACATTTCTATATGGTTTCTTATCAGTAAATGTCTGATTTGTAGACTTGTTTTATATACACCCAGGTTCGCTTAAAAATATCTCAGGAGAGGGGCTGGAGAGATAGCACAGCGGGTAGGGCGTTTGCCTTGCACGCGGCCGACCCGGGTTCAAATCCCAGCATCCCATATGGTCCCCTGAGCATCGCCAGGGGTAATTCCTGAGTGCAGAGCCAGGAGTAACCCCTGTGCATCTCCAGGTGTGACCCAAAAAGCAAAAAAAAAAAAAAAAAAAATCTCAGGAGAGGGTTGGAATGATCGTTCAGCAGGTAGGGGGCTTGCCTTGCACACAGCCAGCCAGGGTTTGATCCCTGGCACCCTGTATTGTCCCCAAAGTCCACTTGGAGTGATCCCTGAGCACAGAGCTAAGGACTACTTACTCCTACCCAAATCCCACTGGGTGTGATGTCATCCCACCCCCAATTTCTTTTTCTCAGGCGAAAAGGAGTTGCAAGTGGCAACATTTTCAGAAGCCATGATGATGTAGGAGATCAAAGTGAGATTCTGCCCATCCCTGGTTTGCGGAGGAATTTGGTCTGATCTGAGAGTTCCCCCTGCGTGGACATTCTGTACAGAGCCTGATCAACTGTATAAACTATAAACAAAAGCAACAACTCTCTGGAGTGTCTGGTGCAGGGAAATGCAGGCATTTGGGGGAAGGAGATCAAGATTTCTAAGAGGAAATGGTTGGGGTGGGGCTTCATTTACAGCTCCTGGCCAGCCAAGGACAGGCCTCAGTTAGCAGTCGAGCAGCTGAAGCTCTCATTGAAGAAACTAAACTAAAGAAGGCCAATTGCAGCTGCAAGGACTGTGAAGTCCTCGTACACAGGCTGTTTTGTCAAAGGAGGTTCTGGAAGCCTCTTAGGCATATGAAAAATACCTATGAAATACCACCAAAAGGGCTAGAGTGATCAGGCAGCAGGCAGGGTGCTTGCCTTGCACACTGCTGACCTGGGTTCAATCCCCGAAACCATGCCAGGAGTGATCCCTGAGCACAGAGCCCAGAAGTAGCCCTGAGCACCACTGGTGTGGCTTCGAAACCAAAAAGAAACATTAAAGAAAAAAAAAAAACAATAATAACCCACCAATCGGTTAAGTAAGACATTTGCCTCACACAGTCAACCCTGATCATGTCCCCAGCACCACATCTGGTCCACTGAGCACTGACAGGAGTTATCCCTGAGTGTGGCCAAGTGCCTGTGGTAGTAGCTGAGAGAGCAGGGTGGAGGGTGGAGCCCCAGAGAGGAAACAGAGGGGCTCCCCACAGAAGCAAGCAGCAGCGGATCTGCTTCAATTCAGTGCTCACATTACTGCCGCCGGACCAGGACCAGCCCCGTTATATTTTGTTTGTTTTTGTTGCCCACCTGGAAGTGCTCAGGGATCACTCCTGGCAGTGCTGCCCCCCCACCCGCCCCCAGTGTAGTACTGGGGATGGAGCCAGGGCCTTAACCCTTGCACTTGCTCTCCTTGAAGTAGGCTGGAATCCAACCTGCCCCTCCCCCCTCCAGTCCTAGTCTCAGGAAATAAGTGAGATCTCAGGAGCCCGCCTCTGAGTGCTGCCTTTACCTGCTGCCCCTCCAGCCCCCAGGCCCCTCTCCCCTCCCGCCCAGCCTCCAACATGCTCTTCTGCCCTGCCCTCCCTATCTTTCTGAGGGGACACTGGAAGTCACAAAGAGAAGGACAATAGAAGGGGCCAGAGGACCGGCTGCCCACATGCCTCCCACCCGCCCAGATCTTTGCTCTCACACTGTGTTCTCAGAAACGGAGGCAGCCTCACCACACGGAGCAAATTACACAAAGTCCCGCAGCGCCTCTCAGCTGCACCACCCAGGGCCTTGGGAGCGAGCCGTGCCGCCCAGCAGCGAGAAGGGCCGAGAAGGGCAAGAGCCAAGCCAGGGAAGGACCCGCAGCCAACGGCTGTTTCCCTTCACCTTCCGCCCAGACCACGCTCCCTGGCTCCAAGTAGGGTGCTCTAGGGGACCCAGTCAGGCCCTGTTAGAGGGGGTTTGGGGAGATGCGGACCTTGGGAGAACACCCCCCATCCCCCCACCCCCCCACCTTAGGACAGGAGATGTCGGAACTGGAGTAAGAGCATAAGGGGACAGCGGAGGAGTATGGAGAAAGCCCCATCTGAGCCCCACCCACCCACAGGCACGGAACCCAGCTCCAACTCTGCTTTGCTGTTTGCCCTTGGAAAACTTACCCCTCCTCTCTGGGCTTTCCTTCCCTCATCTGCACACGCTCACTTACCTCACTGGGTATTTGCAGGGTTTAAGACGTGGGCGTTGGGGGCCAAAATGGTAGTACAGGGGGTAGAGCATAGGCCCTGCCGATGGCCAACAGGGTTGAGTCCCCAGCACCCCATATGGTCCCCCCGCCCCCCGCCCTGAGCACCGCCAGGAGTGATCCCTGAGCACAGAGCCAGGAGTCAACCCTGAGCACCTCCAGGTGTGCCTCCTCCCACCTCAAATAAAAGGTGAATGTGTGTTCCACCCCGCCCCCCGCCCCCACCCCACCGGGGATCAGAGAATGCAAATCCACCGCAGTACCAAGAATATAAAGAGGTTTCAGACAACTTTCTAAGCTCAAGGCTCTTGGCTGGTGGTTCTACAAACTAAAACTCAAAACTCAAAACTCGGCCGGGGATACCCCTGTCTGTGCGGGGGTGGGGGGGGTCTTGCGCCTTCCTCCTGGGGAGCAGCCTGAGATCTGTCTGAGGTCCCTGACTCCGTCCCATGCTGGGCACCTAAGACTCGCCCTTTGTCATTACACAGGGCCACACCCCCAAAGAAACCCGGGAAAGGGAAGGGCCTGAGATGCTGACTGGAGAGGCCTTCAGAGAAGGCAGCAGCCTGGCTGGGTGCAGAATCCTAAGCCACTGCTCCCCTCAAAACTCCAAGGGGTCGTGATGCCGGCCACATCCTTCTTCCTCTCTTGGCAATATCGAGCTGAGCGTGGGGACAGCCGGCAGCCACAGGCGGCTCCTTAGCCCCTCAGCTTTTTTCATTCACGGGTTTCAAGAGACTCAGCCCCCGCCCCCACCCCCTGCGGGACTGTTTCCTTTAGCCCCTGGAGCTGCAGTCCAAGCTCTCCGGTGTTTATCGACAGCTTCCATGAACTCTCTTCCTCAAGTGAAAGCAGCCTTCTAGATCCTGGCAGCAGCGTGATGCCTCTCCCCTCATTGTCCCCTCCGGGAGGCTGGGAGCTTTCCCTCTCGAGGGACCCGGGGCCAACATCTCAGGGGGATGCTCCTCTCCCCGCTCGGCTTCCTCTCTGGCTTTCCCAGAGAAATTTGACATAGGCAAATGAACACAGGCAGTTTGACCCAGCTCTCGCTCTGAACGCTACAGGGATGCCCTCCACCTCTCTATCCCTGACAGATTTGTGCTGCTGTTACACCTGGCAGGGCTCAGAGAACCATGTGTGGTGCCAGGGATGGAACCCCCAGTGGGCCACGTGCCAGGCAAGAGCCTTATCCACTGTTTGAGCTCTCCACTCCGTGCAGAATTTAAAAAGCTGCAGCCACGTGATTCAGACGGCACTTTGTTTCATGTGCACGCATGTGTGTGTGTGTGTGTGTGTGTGTGTGTGTGTGCTCGCACAGGCTTGGGAGCTGGTAATTAACTTTCTGCTCCTACATTGCTCTTCATTTACCTTAGCACTGGCCCTCTGGGCACGCGGCGGTTATTCCTGAGGGGAGGCTGCTACCATTCATTTTGCCCTGTACTCTCCCCCCCCCGCCCCGCCCTTTTTTTTTTCCTTTTCTTTTTAATAGCTAAATATTTTAGATTTCAGCATGGTTTTCACTTTGGGGCCAGATGGTTGCCTTGAGGCCCGCAGGCATTTGCATGCCGAGGGAGGGGAGGGCTGAGGCTGAGAGGAGGGCAGAGAGCAGGCAGAAAGGCGCCTGGTTTAGACAAATACAAGGTAATGAACTTGCCAGAGCTGATGTTTTCTCCAGCACCCCTGTCTTCTCAGACTTGCTGTCTGGCAGCGGTTGAATTTGAAAAGAGAGTCTGCGCGCACAGGGAGAATCCCGGCACCAACCCCCAGAGCGGCTGGCTAGTCTTCCCCAGACGCCCAGGTTCTTTTTGGGAGGAACATCAGTTCACCCTACGATAAAGGACTGTTCCACCACTGCCAGTTGTGTGATTGGCGAAAGTGTGAGGCAGCAGCAGAAATGTTATCAAATATTGACAGATGGTTTTAAACCTTTACTAAGCATGAGATTCACCTGGGGGTGATTTTAAAAAATAACTCAAGAGTCAATGGGTATAGGCATGGATCTGTTTCTTTTTTTTTTTTTTCTTTTTGGGTCACACCCAGCAATGCTCAGAGTCACTCCTGGTTCATGCACTCAAGAACCATTCCTGGCTGTGCTCAGGGGACCATATGGGATGCTGAGAATCGAACCCGGGTCAGCCATGTGCAAGACAAATTCCTTACCCACCATGCTATCTCTCCAGCCCAGGCATGGGTCTATTTCAAAGGTTCTCGTGAGCAGCTGGGGTCTGTGGAGTTTGGGCAAGGGTTCTCTCCCAGAGAGATCCAGAATTATTTTCAAAGATTACACAAAATAGACTTGTTTAGCGTTTCTTTCTTTTCTTTTCTCTCCTCCTTCTCCCCCTCCTCCTCCTCTTTCCCCCACCCCTTCCATCACCTCCCTCCCCCCCTTTTCCTCCTCTTCTTTCTCTTCTCTGAATACCTTGGCTGTGCTCCTGGCTTCCTCCTGGCTCCGTGCTCAGGAATCACTCCTGGCAGTGCTTGAGGGACCATATGCAGTGCTGGGAATTTGAACTCGGCTTGGCCATATGCAAAGCAAATACCTTAACCCCTGTACTGTCGCTCTGGCCCTGTTTGGTGATACCTAACTACTAGAGTTATCAGACAGTGTTTTATGTCTATCTTTCAATCAATCCAGTGTTAATCCTTCAATCCTGAACAGCCACCCAAACGCCATGTGACATTTAGACCAAACTTTAGACCTCAGACTTCTCAGCTGTCAATGAGAGGCTCCAACGAGCTCCTATTTCAGAGGCCCCTGCCAGCCCCGGCTTTCTGGAATATGTGATTTTCTTTTTTGTGTGTTTGGTTTGAGGCCCAGGCCAAGCGATGCTCGGGAGCTGCTCTTGGCTCCATCCCATGAGCAAGTTTCTTGGTTCGGTGCTCAGAGCCCCATGCCGATGCTCTGGAGACCATGAGACAGCAGCCCTCGGACCCAGGACTTCCGTGTGCAGAGTATGTGTTCTAACCCTCCGAGCCATCTTCCTGGCTTCTGGGATATTATGATTGTTTTTTTTTTTTTTTTTGGTCCACACCTGGCAGTGCTCAAGGCTTACTCCCAGCTCTGTGCTCAGGAGTCACTCCTGGTGGGGCTCAGGGGATCATATGCCGTGCCAGGGATGGAGCCTGAGGTGACTGTATTCAAGGCAAGGCCTTAGCTGCTGTACTATCTCTCTGACCCCTCATTTAAAATTTTTTCTTTGTTTAGGGACCACATCCGGCTCAGTGCTCAGGAGTTACTCCAAGCTGAATATTTAGAGGTTCCTCTCAAAATGCCATGGAGTACCAAAGACTGGACCTGGGGTTCCCACATGTAGAACATGTGCTCCAAGCCTCTGAGCTATCTCCCCAGCTGCATTTCTTCATTTGCTCATTACTCAAATTGCTGAAGAGGATGACAGCTGGTAGAAGTAAGCAAGCTTTTGAAAGAGGCTGAAAAATGAAAAATAACTAAATATCAACTTGCAAAATGGCTTCGTAATGTTCAGTTCCTCTGGGGATTAATCCTTTTTCTCTGATCATGCCCTGGTTCTTCCACTGCCAATTTGTTTTTTCCTACCCAAGATTATCATCCTTGGGACTGGAGCGATAGCACAATGGGTAGGGCGTTTGCCTTGCATGCGGCCGACCCAGGTTCAAATCCCAGCATCCCATATGGTCCCCTGAGCACCGCCAGGATTCCTGAGTGTAGAGCCAGGAGTAACCCCTGTGCATCGCTGGGTGTGACCCAAAAAGCAAAAAAAAAAAAAAAAAAAAAAGATTATCGTCCTGAAAGAATCACCATAGTTCTGTGGTATGATTCAGAATACAGATTTTGGGGCTGGGAGGTGGCGAAGAGATAGAACACCTGAGTTCAATCACTGGCACCATCACCAAACAGTACAAGGTGTGGCCCTGAGAATTTGGTGCCAGGCCGAGCACCAAAGCATCAGGCCCACACCTACTGTGGGAATTAAATATAGATGTGGTGGAACTCAGCCTCTTGTGACCCTGGTCTGGTTACTCACCTTCTGGGCTTGGTTACGGAGGCTGGGAAGTCCAAATTCCAAGAGACCAACCTCCATAACCTACAAGACAGAGAGAACTCTTCCTGTCTTGCAGGAGGTTGGCTTCTCATCATAGCCTCTACCACATACAGAGAGAGAGAGAGAGAGAGAGAGAGAGAGAGAATGTTCTGACGCTATTAAGTTTGGGCCCCTCCCCTCTGGCCACATTTATCCTTAGTTACTGCCCTACTCCAAATACCTTTGGAATTAGGGCTCCAACATGTGAATTTGGGGAGGAAAAGGGAACCTAATTCAGTCCATCAAAATGACCAAATGTTGGCTTACCCTGGAGAATGTTCTGTGGACGCAAACGACAATATCTATTCTGTGGTTGAGTAGAGTGTTCTAACAAAGTTTGTTGGTTCTTTGTTTACTACTATTATTCAGATCTATTTCCTTGTGATCTGTTTGTTGGCTATCAAAGTGTGCGGTCAACTTTTTAAGACTGCCACGTCCCCTTTCTAAGTGTCTGTGAAGCACAGTTCTTATCAAAGCCTCAGACTAAGTGATAATAAATACACTACCTTTAGAAAGTGGAGGCCTCATATGGCTTAGTGGGAGAATAATCACACACAGAGTACAAGTAGAGGCCCTGAGAACTGATATCCCCAGGGTCACAGTGAATGAATGATACCCTAATATCATAGTGAATGAATGGTTCAGTTAGGATTGCAGTGAATAAATGATGCCCATAGGACACACTTAGGATCACAATGAATGAATGATACCCATAGGATTGCAGTGAATATATGGTGCCCATAGGATCACAGTAAATGAATGGTGCATCCAGGATCACAGTGAAGGAATGATGCCCATAGGGTCACTATGAATGAATGGTGTACTCAGGAGCTCAGTGAATGAATGATGCCCATAAGTTCATGGTGAATGAATAATGCCCGTAGGGTCACCATGAATGAATGGTGTATCTCAGTGAATGGATGACACCCACAGGGTCACCATGAATGAATGAACGGTGCAGGCAGGATCTCAGTGAAGGCAGGGCTGAGCAGAGACAGTGGCCAAGTCGTGACTGCTAGGCTTTCCTTCCCATCAGACCCAACCGCCTTCCACCCAGACCAGACAAGCTAGCAGAGCAGAGCCTGGCCACGCCGCGTGGAGGCTGTGTGCACACGCCTCTGAGCGTGTGAGGCAGAAAGAGACAGAAAGTACAGCAGGCACCTGTGACTTTGAATCTCTGTTTATCCTGGAGCCGCAGTGGGGTTTAATCATTCCTGGAATCCGGCTGCCTGCTCAGGGTGTCGCTCCGGGCTGCTATTTACCCAACACTGTCCTCTCTGGCCCGCGGGGGGGGGGGGGGGTAGCGGCGGGGTGGGGGATTAGCAGGGGGCGGGGGAAAGGAACCCAACTGCAGCGGCCTTCAGAGGGACACACCAGCAGACACTTCCCGGCTGTAACGGGTCTTCGGAGAGGCACGCAGCGGCACGCAGTGTCCCTCTCTCCCCTGGCTGTTGGCCCAGGACTCACGCCATTGATACTTATCGATTGGCTTCTGGAGCAGAGCAGGCTAAGTGCCCTAGTTAATAAGCTTGCGACTTCTGAGGAGGCGGGGCGACAGGTCGGTCCCCTGGGGCCTCCTGGAGTAGTCTCTTTCTCAGAGAATGCTCCGTGGAAGGAGACAGGGAGGGGACCGGAGGCAGGAGGCAGGCCCTGGGTTTGGGTCCTGCTGAGTCACCCAGGTTGCTCCTTCCCAGGGGTCCCCAGCCGAGGTCTCCTCCTGGTCTGTGTTCTTGGCTGTGTGTGCTCCATCTGGGAAGTACGGTATTCCTTCCCTGGCTGGCTTTCACATTTGGATTTGGAAAAGACCACCTACATTGTGCCAGGCTCCCGGGGGTGGGGAGAGGACACAAGCTTAATATAGTGGGAGAGCCAGTGTGCCATGGGTGGACGGGGAGGCCAGAACATGGGTCTCAACCCCCCTCCTGCAGTCTCTCTCTCCTCTCTCTCTCTCTCTCTCTCTCTCTCTCTCTCTCTCTCTCTCTCTCTCTCTCTCTTTCTTCTTCTCCTTCTTCTCCTTCTCCTCCTTCTCCTCCTCCTCCTCCTCCTCCTCCTCCTCCTCCTCCTCCTCCTCCTCCTCCTCCTCCTCCTCCTCCTCCTCCTCCTCCTTCTTCTTCTTCTTCTTCTTCTTCTTCTTCTTCTTCTTCTTCTTCTTCTTCTTCTTCTTCTTCTTCCTCTCTCTCACTCCCTCCCTCCCTCTCTCTTTGTTCCAGCCCTACACTCTCAGGGCTTGCCACCCTCTCTGCTGCCAGGATTCAAGCCAATAATACATGGTCATTACAATCTGTTCAGTTTCTCCTGAAGACACTTTCTTTTGCAGGGGGGTGGTTGCCCGGGATCACTCCTGATCGTGCATGGGACCAGGAGTTACTGGGGGGCAAACCCAGGTCTCCTGCATGCAAAGCAGAAGCTCCAGCACTTTCAGTGGCTCCCTGGCCCTGAGACACAGTCTTCCCCGTCTCCCAGATTTGCTCCTCAGACTCCTTTGACCAGAAGTGAATGTGCCAGAGGAACGCACACCAGAACATTCTTCTCCTCTGGAGAGAGGTTTTAAAAAAAAAATTAAAGAAGAAAGAAAGAAAGAAAGAAAGAAAGAAAGAAAGAAAGAAAGAAAGAAAGAAAGAAAGAAAGAAAGAAAGAAAGAAAGAAAGAAGAAGGAAGGAAGGAAGGAAGGAAGGAAGGAAGGAAGGAAGGAAGGAAGGAAGGAAGGAAGGAAGGAAGGAAGGAAGGAAGGAAGGAAGGAAGGAAGGAAGGAAGGAAGGAAGGAAGAAATGTGGCTTTTTGGTGATGCTGACGCCTGGTGATGCTCAGGGGTTACCCCTGGCTCTGCACTCAGGAATTACTCATGGCGGTGCTGGGGGCACCATATGAGACACCGGGGATCAAACCCAAGTCGGCTGCGTGCAAGGCAAACACCCTACCACTATACTCCACTATAGTATCACTCCGTCCCCGGAGCAAGTTGTTTTTGGTGTGTGTGTGTGTGTGTGTGTGTGTGTGTGTGTGTGTGTGTGTGTGTGTGTGTGTGTTTAATATATGAGCTGATTGTGCTTCTGTTTGGCTGTACTCAGCTGTGCTCAGGGCTTACTCTTGGCTGTCTGTGCTCTGGGGTCACTCCTAGTGGGACTCGGAGACCATATGGGGTGCCTCGGATACCCCACCCACGGTCCTATCTCTCCAGCCCACTGTGCACTTCTGAAGCATTTCTGCTGGACACTTGCTCTTCTGGCCTCCAGCCCCTGCAGGGCCCGCCTGGGGGTGACTCTGCCTCCCCCGGGGAAACCCAAAGGCGGCTCCAGAACACACCGGGAGCCTGGGCTGTCTGCGAGGAACCGCCCTGGATGGGAGGGGGCGGGGAGGCTGGGGCTGGGGGTGCCGTCTTAGCAGGCTGCCAGGTAAAAGGCTGTTTGAACTTGGTGGGTTATTAGCGGCAGCCGAGTGAACTTGAAGAGATAAACAGACAACAACTGTTCAAAGCCGGGTGCGAGGAGAGCTAATTGAGAGACGCTCCTCGCCAGCTGCGGGAGGGAGGAGTCTCACTCCCGGGATCCCGGCTCATGGGGCCCAGGGACCCCCACAAGAACACTCAGGGGCTGGCGACATACCACCGCGCTCGGAGGCTTGCTTGTACACGGCCAAGCCCAGGCTGGATCCCGGCCACCGCGTAGGGACCCCTGAGCACCAGAGTCAGGGGCCAGCCCTGCGCTCAGAGCCAGGAGGAAGCCCCGAGCACCCAGTTGTGGCCCCCAAACAAGCACATGTGAACAAAGAACGTTCGAAAGGTTCCTGAAGTCCAGGTGTGAGAGAGGGACTCAGAGGAGTCCTGACACCCCTGCAGGCCTTGGTGGGGTGGGGCGGGGGGGGCGGGTTCCTGCTGCACACACAGACATGCGCAGACACCACCCCCAGCCTTGCTCGCACAGCCGAGAGCTCAGACGGGCCCCCGCGCACACAGGCGGGCTGGCTCCTCGCGGGGCAGTGCCCGAGCCCACCCACGCACCCCTCCTCACGCTCTCCCTCCTGCACAGCAGCGCCAGGCGAGCGGACTGCAGCTCTACCAGCCTGGCCCACCCATCAAAGTCTCCAGCCCCTCCCCCCGACTCCCTTTGGCCTGGCTGCTGCCCCTGACCGCAGGGGTGTGTGTAGGGGGGTGGCCGGAAGGAGGGGTCCTGGGGCACCCTCACAGGAACCCACAGTACCTTGACCCTCATCTGGTGCCACGCTTGGGCCACAGGCTTTGGGGAAGTAGGCTGAGGCAGGCCCCGGACCCTGGGGGGCTGCATCTGGCTCTCTGGGCCTCGTTGCCTCCATTGTACTTTCTCCCCTGCCCAACCCACTTTTTAAGAGGCGCCCACCCATAACCACCTTTGTAGGAACAGAACCTGGGTGCTGTTTCTAGTGAGGGAATCCATGAGGAGAAAACCTGTAAATGTGTATACTATCAATGGGGCTGTGTCCAGTGGCACTTGTGGCAGGGCTGCTTCTAGTTCTGTGAGGGGGTCGAACCTGGCCCGGCCGCATGTGGGCACGAGTCTTAACTCCCACCCATCTCTTCAGTCCAAAGACCCTTTCAAAGTCTGGGCACTAGAGGCTGGAAGAGCAAGTGTCCAGCAGAAACGCTTCAGAAGGCAAACTAAAAGAGAGATAGGACAGTGGGTAGAGTGTTTGCCTTGCACACGGCTGACCCGGGTTCAACCTGCAGCACCCATACGGCCCCTAAGCCCCACCGGGAATGACCCCTGAGCACAGCCAAACTGAAGCATAGAGAATAGTGAGCAGTCCAGGAGGAAGTTCTGTTCTCCAAGAAGATGTCACACATAGGACATCCGGGCTGGGGCAGGAGGCACCCAGCCAGAGCTTGTGGGTGTTTGTGGGTGGGTGGGTGGGCAGTGGGGATTAGGCTGGGCTCGGAGCTCCAGAATCACAGAAATTGTCCGGGGCCCTTAGCTCTGTGTCTGGAGCCTAGTGAACACCTAAACAAGCTGCTGGGTGTCTCAGAGCCGGTTGGACACAGACCAACTCCAGCGTATGGCCTGGACACAGCCTGCAGGCACATCCCCTAGGATTACCCAACACCCTAAAGTGACCCTAACTACCCACAAAGGTCCAGAGCCAATTGCATGATCTCTATTGCATGATCAGATGAATGCATGAATTATAATATTGTTGTGGGTTTTAAATAACATTGGACAACAGAATAATAATCTTATTTCAAGGGTTCCTTGGTTTTGTTTGCTTTCGGATGAGGACTTGGGGCCACATTCAGCAGTGCTCAGGGATTACTCCTGGCTCTGTGCTTAGGGATAGATCACTCCTGGTAGTGCTCGGGGAACTGTACGTGCTGCCGAGACCAGCGAGGGGGCTGCATGCAAGGCAAGCACCTTGCCCCCTGTACTGTGTCTCAGGCCCATAGAAGTCTCCCCCTCTTTGTTTTATTTTGTTCGGGGACCACACCTGGCAGTGCTCAGGGCTTACTCCTCGCTCTGTGCTCAGGCATCATTCCTGGTCATACTTAGGGGACCATATGCTATGCTGGGAATTGAACTGGGGACTGTAGGACAAGGCCTCAGTCCCTGCACCATCTCACTGGCCCTGGTCCTAGGGGTCTCTTTCTAAATGCTTAACAGTGCGCATGTGCAGGGTCTTGAGCCGGGGTCCGCCTTGGAATCTGGGGGGGTTCTAAGAAACAAGCAGGACTGCGTCTCTTCAATCCACTTCAACAGAATCCCAGGGGCCCTGCCGGGGAATTTTTTTCACTTTTCCCCAGGTGCAGTCAAGGTTGAGAGCCTCTGGCTTGGAGAGTATCCAAGCACATCCAAGGAGCTTAAGAAACCCACCTGGCAATCATTAACTCACTCTTTTTCTTTTCTTTTTTTTTTTTTTTTTTTGCTTTTTTGGGTCACACCCGGCAATGCACAGGGGTTACTCCTGGCTCTGCACTCAGGAATCACTCCTGGCAGTGCTCAGGGGACCATATGGGATGCTGGGAATCGAACCCAGGTCGGCCGAGTGTAAGGCAAACGCCCCACCTGCTGTGCTATTGCTCCAGCCCCTCATTAACTCTCTCTTAAACACCCAGCGCCAAAGCTATGGAGCCATGGGGCCGAGCTCCCGCAGTAAAGGGCCCTGGCAACGGGGAGTGTCTTTCTTCTTTGCTTCTGGGTCGGGAGGAGGGGCCAAGGGCTTCTCTTTACAGTGCCCTGTCCTTGCTGGTCCGTGCAAAGTCCTCCCTCATTCCTTGTGTCCTACTGACCTCCATTCAAATCCCTGGCACCCATGTAGTTCCGTGAGCACTACCAGGGGTCACTCCTGAGCACAGAGCCAGGAGTAGCCTCTGAGCACCACTGTGTGACCCCAAAATCCTCCCCTGGAGAGGAAAACAATCAAACACACCTAACACCTTTGGAAAAAAATGGGACTCTTGGGTTTCAGTGTCCTTTAATCCTGAGATTCGGTCAGGCTGGATTTTAGCAGCAGAGGCCAGGTCTCGATGACAGCTCACGGATCCATTCCTTGACTTACTCCAAAAAGCCCCTGGACGGAGGAGACCAAGATGACAACAATAGTTAGAAACAACTGCGCTGGACTAGAATTAAGGGTAAAAAGTAGGTAAAGGGATATAAATATCAACTTTTCATTATCTATATTGCAAACTACAATGCCCAAAAGGAGAGAGAGAGAGAAAGAGAGAGAGAGAGAAGTACCTGCCATAGAGGCAGGCTGGGGGTGAGGTAGAGGGTGGGGTGATGGGAGGGAACCTGGGGACACTGGTGCTGGGAAATGTGCACTGGTGGAGGGATGGGTGTTGGAGCACTGTATGACTGAAACCCAATCATGAACAGTTTTGTAAGGCTCTACCTCACAGTGAGTGAATTTAAAAAAAAAATAAAGCAAAAACAAACAAAATACCCTTGGCTACCCGTGGCGTATTAGATATGCCAAAAACAGTAATAACAAGTCTCACAATGGAGACGTTACTGGTGCCCACTCATGCAAATTGATGAATAACGGGATGACAGTGATACAGTGACACTGATACAGTGAAGACTCTTTCGGTTTCCTCTGGACCCTAGTGGACCTTCTTCCAGATTCCAGAGGGGTAAAACCTAAAACCTGATGGACAGTGTTCAAACTAACTTCTTCTGACAAAACCAGGCAGAATCAGATGTTCTTGTTAGGGAAAGAATGACATGTTGCCATTTTGCCAGGACTCTGGCTCACTCTGAATGGAATGTTTGGAGAATGCTTTAGCATTTCCTTGGCGGATTTCCTGACTGGTGGATCATCACAAACCCTTTGTACCACAACCCTGCGCTGGGACACCCTCTATCTCTGAGCTTTCTCCACCAAATTTCTGTTTTAAAGCAGCAGGTCCTTGAGCAGAAGCATTGTTTGTGCTGAGATTTGTGATAGATTTTCTGTTAACCCCAAGCATAATACTTCCTAACCACTAATGCTAGTAGAGTAAGGCACTGGCTAGTTAAGTATTAGCTGATAGTTTTAAGTAGTAGTCTGGTAGTTACTAGTAGTTACTAGTAGTAACTGGTAGTAATTCAGTAGCTACTAGTACTATTACTAGTTTCATTTCTTAGAACCAGGAGATTATCCTGGGTCTGCTCAGTTTCTCCTTTGAAAAATGGGTGGAGCCAAAGCCACCACATGGTGGTGTGCACTGTAGCACTGTCCTCCCATTGTTCATCAATTGCTTGAGTGGGCACCAGTAACGTCTCCATTGTGAGACTTGTTGTTACTGTTTTTGGCATATCGAATACACCATGGTAGCTTCCCAGGCTCTGCCGTGGGGTGGGGTGCAGTTAAAGGAAATCCCACAGGCTAGGGATATGCATGTGGCACATCCTGCTGTAAAACAGTCCCCATTCCTGAGACACTTAACTTGCTTCCTTGTCATGATTTAATTGAGCACCCTGGTCAGAATTGGAATACTTCAAGTCTAAGGTTTTTCTGCTTGTTTTGCTTTTTGGTTTTGGGTCACACCTGGCGGGATTCAGGCCTTACTCCTGGCTCTGCACTCAGGGGTCACTTCTGGTGGGCTGGGGGACAATATGGGGTGCTAGGGATTGAACCCAGTGTTGGCTGTGTGCAAGGCTAGTGCACTATTGCTCCAGCCCCACAAGCCATCTTCCTTCCTTCCTTCCTTCCTTCCTTCCTTCCTTCCTTCCTTCCTTCCTTCCTTCCTTCCTTCCTTCCTTCCTTCCTTCCTTCCTTCCTTCCTTCCTTCCTTCCTCTCTTCCTTTCTTCCTCTCTCTCTCTCTCTCTCTCTCTCTCTCTCTCTCTCTCTCTCTCTCTTTCTTTCCCTCTCTCTCAGTGTCTCAGTGCTCAAGATTCACTCCTGACTGCTTGGAAATTGTGGGATGCTAAGAATCAAACCTGACCCTTCCCCATGCAAAGCATGACCAATGGGCTGTCTCCCTGGACTCCAAGTCATTTCATTTTGAGGAGAGGGGTGCACACCTGTTGCTCAAGGGCCATCCCCAGTGTGCCTGAGGGACCATGTGTGCTGACCTTTGCACTATCTCTCCAGCCCCCAAGTCATTTCTTAAGTTCCATTTACTCTTCCCTGGCTCCTGGGCCCTCAGGCTACCAGTGTCCCTGGCTACAAAAATCACAGTCTTCTCTCTCTCTCTCTCTCTCTCTCTCCTCTCTCTCTCTCTTTCTCTCCTCTCTCTCTTTCTCTCCTCTCTCTCTCTCTCTCTGGGTAATTGGGTCACACCCCACAGTACTCAGCAGGAATTACTCCTGGTTCTGTGCTCAGGAATCATTCCTGGAGAGGCTCATTGGACCATATGTGGTGCCAGGGATAGAAGTAGGGTTGGATGTGAGCAGATCAGCACCTTCCCTGTGGCACTGTCTCTCTAGCCCCACAGATTTTCTTCTCTTACACTCTGCTTCTCCCTGCCCCTTGCATGAATATTTTCTTGTTCGGCCTTCAAGTAGACAGAACCAGGAGGGAATGGAAAGCTCTTCTGCTCCGCCTTAGGGAGCCCTCAGCAAGTCCAAGGTCGGACTCTTAGTAAGAATTCACCAAGGGCCTTTGAAATGTTGCTTGCAGAAGCAGTCACTTATGGATGGATTCCGTAACTGACACGTGAAACCTGAACGCTGTCCCTTTTCCCTGCCTCTTCCCCGGAACAGAACTGAATTCCCCTAGAATCCCTTGCTCCATGAACACGCTCCCTTTTCTCCAAAACTCCCACCAGGGGGGATGTTTGCTTTGCTTTAGATAGAATTTGACCGTCCTCTTTTCCCCAGGAGCTTGGAAGGGGGTGTGTGTGTGTGTGTGTGTGTGTGTGTGTGTGTGTGTGTGTGTGCTCGCGCATGCGCGTGTGCATGGGCGCGTTGTGGAAAACTAGAGCTTGCCTTTCCCGCTGGCTTCACAGCCAGCAACCGCATACCATCGCAAGTTACTATCAGGCAGAATTATGAAACACTGCTACCCTTTGCAGGTAGGAAGTTGGACGCATTTCAAGTGTTTCACTCAGCCACTAATTGATTCATGGAGTTTTCTGACAGTCAAGTTTAGACCTATTGCTTCCATACCAGAAGCAATACTTTCCACTCGGGGATAGGATCTGCAAATTCTTATTCCCTTTTTGTTTTGTTTTTTGTTTTGGGGACACACCCAGAGGTACTCAGGGTTTGCTCCTGGCTCTGCATTCAGGGATCATTCCTGGTGGGGCTTGGGGGATCATATGGGATGCCTGGGGTCAAACCTGAGTTGGCCACATGCAAGGCAAGCGCCCTCCCCTCTGTACTGCAGCTTGTCCCCAGAATAGGCAAGTTTTGATGCGTTCTGCATCTCCTTAGAATCTAGAACCATTTCTGCAGACTGTCGTTCTTTTGATAAAGGCCTTTTCCCCACCAGGTGTGCTGACTTCTTAGGACTTAGAGAGGTAATACAGAGACCAAGGCACCTGTTTTGCATGTGCTGGCCCTGGTTCGAATCCACGGCACCACATATGTTCTCTCTTTTTTTTTTCTTTGGAGAGGGGGCTTTTTTGGGTCACAACTGGCTATGCACAGGGGTTACTCTAGGCTCTGCACTCAGGAATTACTCCTGGCGGTGCTCAGGGGAAACTGTGGATGCCAGGGATAGAACCCCGGTTTGCAAGGCAAACACCCTACCCGCTATACTATCACTTCAGCCCCCCACATATATACCACAAGGGGTTGCTCCTGAGCACAGAGCCAGGAGTAGTCCCTGAGCACCACCGGGTTTGGCCCCCAAAGCCCCCAAATTAGAAATTAATAATGCACTATTAAAAGAGGTTTTCCCAGAATGTGGCCTCAAAGGTGCCTTTAAAGCACTTCTGGATATAAAATGGGCCCCCTGAAAACCGAGTATCCCAGACAGATGTCGGGATACAGAAGCTACGGTACACAGTGGAATGCTACTCAGCCCTAAGAGAAGACAAATACCGCGCAATTCCCCAGGATGTGGTGGAGGAATCTGGAGAGTATCACAGAGCCGTGAAGTCAGGAGGACGGAGCATCTCCTCCCTGTGTGGGACATACAGAAACATGCTATGGCATAACAACCGCCCAGGGGAAGCAGACACTGGGAACTGGCCTTTCAGTAGGAATTTTATCACGGGGCTATGAAGGAAGCAGAATAGGAGGGGGAGGGTCACTGGGACAAAGGTGGAAGGCAGTGACCACTCTGGGGGCATGAGGTTCTGGAATAGTTTATGCATGAACCCCTATCATGAACAGTATTGTAAATCAGTCTCCAAAACGGAATTCAGTAGTAATAATAATAATAATGCGTGTTGGGGGTGGGGGCGGGGGTGACCAACCAGTGCGCTACTCCAACCCGCACCTGCTTTCCCGCGCGCACCCCTCCCCCCAGAGACCACGTGTTTGCTTGCAGTTGAATGTGTGGCAAGCTGGAATGTTCCAGACCGCCCCCGCAGACTCGGCCCCCGGCGGGGAAATACGTGGCCCCTGACGGTGCGCTGCGGATTCTTGGCGCCAAAGGCACAGGCCTGCACCCCTGGGCCGGCTCTGCCACCCCAGACCCCAGCCCTGCCCTCGCGGGGGGCCGGGGCGAGAGCCCACCTGTGTTCTCTGGGTGGTTGAGCTGCTGAAACCAAAGAAAACCCGGGTGGGCGGGGCAGGGGGCGCGCGGGGTACCTGCGGGGCCTGGAGGGGCTCCCGAGATGCTGCACGCAGACGCCCCGGACGGGAAGCTCCAGGCCGCCTCGGCCCCCTGAGCAGAGCAGTTACAAACAGTCAGATGCGCATTCAGATGCAGAACCCGGGCGCTCTGACAGGCCGGCGGGTCTGCGTGGCCCGCGGGGCAGCGGAGGGGCCTGCAGGGATGTTCACGCGCGGGAACTCCTGGACCACACGTCCAGCAAACTGTCCGCCCGCCCTGTCCGTCATCCCCTACTAGAGGCAGGACTCTGACCCCGCCCTGTGTCACAGCTGGGCGTGCCCTGGCCGGCTCTCATCTTTCAGAGAGAGAGCGGGCACGTTTGCTTGTGAAGTGCCTAGGAGAAGGGTTTTCAGTCATTACAAACTACTCCCTCCTCCCTCCCTTCTTCCCTCCTCCCTCTTCCTTCTTTCCTTCGTCACTCCTTTATTCCTCCTTCCTTCCCTCTTTCCCTCCCTTCCCTTTTCCTTCTTATTCTCTTTTTTCCTCCCTCCCTCCCTTTCTTCCTTCCTTCCTCCTTCCTCCCTTCCTTTCTCCCTTCTTCCTGTCCTCCCCCTCCCCTCCCTCCCTCTTCCCTCCTTCCTTCCTCCCTCCCTCCCTCCTTCCTTCCTTCCCTCCTTCTTCCCTCCCTCCCTCCTTCCCTTCCTTCCTTCCTTCTTCCCTCCCTTCTTCCCTCCTTTCCTTCCTTCCTTCCTTCCTTCTTCCCTCCCTTCTTCCCTCCTTCCCTTCCTTCCTTCCTTCCTTCCTTCCTTCTTCCCTCCCTTCTTCCCTCCTTCCCTCCCTCCCTCCCTCCCTCCCTTCCTTCCTTCCTTCCTTCCTTCCTTCCTTCCTTCCTTCCTTCCTTCCTTCCTTCCTTCCTTCCTCCCTCCCTTCTTCCCTCCTTCCCTCCCTCCCTTCCTTCCTTCCTTCCTTCCTTCCTTCCTTCCTTCCTTCCTTCCTTCCTTCCTTCCTTCCTTCCTTCCTTCCTTCCTTCCTTCCTTCCTTCCGTTTCTCAGTTACATCCAGTGGTGGTTGCTCTGAGGCAGTTCCAATATCAGAGCTTAGGGTTTGCCTCCTGCAGTGCCCAGGGCCCCTGAGGTGCCAGGGACAGACACAGGAGGGCCTCCTGCCTGCAAAGCCTGTGCTCAGCTCTCTGGTCTTGCCGTCCAGCCGCCGCCATCCGTCCTTTCTGCACGGGCTGTGGTTCAAACGGGGTAACTTGTCTTGCCTGTGCAAGTTCTAAGTTCGGTGACACCCACCCCCAACCTACGGGCCCAGCACTCCTGGGTATGTTCCCTGCCCCCCAAATACGCTTTCTCTAAAAACCTGCAGTGTAATCTGTGTGGGGCCCGAGAGACGAGGGGAGGGGACAGTCCCTTACTGGCTACTGCCACGTGGGCACTTGAAGGAGCAGGCGGGCTGAGGTGGGACGCCCCGCCCCCCAGGTCATAACTTCCAGCCCCTTCTCAGGGACTTGGTTGCCCTGATCTCTAAGCAACACAGCCAGCAGAGGGTGAGGAGAGGATGGGCGGGAACAGCCAGCATCTGTGGGAGGGGCACCCCAGCCCGCCCAGGCTGGGAACAAGGAAATTCGGGGTTCTTTTGGCATTATGTTGTTTTATTTTTTTCAGAGTGGGGAGGGGGACGGGCTGGGCCTCGCCTGCTCAGGACTTAGCCTGGCTCTGTGCTCAGGGGCCTTATGGGGTGCTGGGGAATCAACCTGGGGTGAGTGAGCCCCCAACGCTGTCCCCCCAGCCCTGAGTTTGGTCTCTGCTGGCCGCTGTGCAGCGTGTGTGCTGTGCGGGCCATCTGTCGTGTGGTTGGAATGACACCCCCTTGGGGGGCGCCCCAAGGAGAAGGGTTGCCTCTGGGCATGTCTGATCTCTCTTATGGCCCAGGGCACAGAGCAGCCCTCGGAAGTTAAGGGGACGCCAGAGACTGTGGGCTTCTGCTTGGGGGGGCTCCACTTTGTTCTTTTGCTGTTTTTTTTTTTTTTTGAGGGGAGGTTTACATCCGGCAATCTGGGCTTACTCCTTGGCTTTGAGCTCAGGAATCCATCCTGGAGGGCTTGGGGGCCCATCTGGGGTGCTGGGGATTGAACCTATGCATGCCATACTCTGTACCCCTAAAGTGAGTGAGTCAGCCTCATGCAGGATGCAGAGGTCACTAGACCTGGACCTCACTATCCCAGCACCCTCTCTCTCCTCTCTCCTCTCCCTCTCCTTCTCCCTCTCCCTCTCTCTCTCTCCCTCCCTCTCTCCCTCTCCCCCCCCCCTTAAGAGCCTGCAGTACCGGTTTCGCTGTGGACAAGTCTGAGCTGGCTCTGCAGAGCAGAAAATGCCAGTTCCTGCACCGCACGGGGATCCTGCGCTCCCGGGAGAAGAACCTGTCCAGGCTGAGGGCGAGAAGCCGAGCAGCCACTGCAAACTGGCCTGACAGCCTCGCGCCCAGAGCCTGGACTCAGGAAACGCTGCTCTGAGCGCATCCCGGGAAGCATCTGCAGAAGCCTTTGCCCTGGCGCTGGGCTTGCTCGTCCAGCTTGACGCCCCTCCCCCGAAGTCCCCAAAGTGAGCCGCAGGCTTAGCTCAGGCTTTGCTGGCAGTGACTTCCCCGCTTTAGACCACCGCGCCTTTGTGCACAACGAACGGATGGGCCACAGGGAGTATGGAGTTTGGAGTCTGGATTCATGATCAGACTCAGTCAGATTCAACCCCAGCACTGCAGTCATAATAGCATCATGAAGATGACCCTGCACCCATTGGATGGTGACTGAGGGGACACGGAGGCTGTAAAGAAGAGGCTGTCCCCAAAGTGGAAGCCAGTATTTTTCCAAATCCAGGGGATTTGCAGACCTGTGAGGCAAACCCAGGACCCCCAGGCTGCACCCCTGCACCCTCAGATAACTGGGGAGAAGAGGTCTGACTTTCATGACAGGCTGCCCTCACCCCAATTCGGGGTGACAGCCAAGAAGCAAAGAACTGGGACTGGAGAGATAGCACTAAGGGTAAGGCGTTTGCCTTGCACGCAGTCAACCCGGGTTCGATTCCCAGCATCCCATATGGTCCAGGAGTTAATTCCTGAGTGCATGAGCCAGGAGTGACCCCTGTGCATCACCAGGTGTGTGACCCAAAAAGAAAAAAAAAACGAAGCAAAGAACTGGTATTAGAAGGGTCTTGCCAACCTGGAATGCACAGTCCCCTACCCCCACCCCCATCTTTAGTTCCTGAGGAGGGCGCTATGGCCCAGACCATTCATGGGATGGATGGAGGGTTCAGCACGCACCCCGGGGAGGGAGTTTCCAGTTTTTCTCCACACCCTCTGTTGGGTTGGAGTGGACAGCCTGGGATTCCCTTGAGTTGCCTGCATCAGCACCCACATTGGCCCTTGCGCCCCCCCTCCACACACACACACTGCACCCCATCAGCTTGACCAGGCCCAGGCAGGGAGCAGCGGGCAGTTGCCAGGAAGTCATCTTTGGGACGGGGAGCAGGGCTGAAAGCATCCCAGGAGCTGGGGAAGCATGGAGAGGTCAAAGGTTGGCAGGTTTAGGGTTTCGTGGGAACAGGCGCGTGTTTGGAAGGGACCCAAGTGCCTGGTTGACCTGTTTGACAGGTAACAATTACCGCGCAGGGGCTGGTCTGGCTGGAATGTGGCGGCGAGGCCGCGGAGGATCCGGAGGACCTGCCCAGCAGGTGGGGCGGGCCGAGGGGCAGGCATGTGCTCGCACAGCATTCCAGAGACGCGTTTTCTTTTCAAGATGCAGAGATGCCTCCGGGGCACAAAAGGGTTGGGCCGGGCCCTGGCTAGGGGCCGTTAGCTATTTGCAAGGTAAAGAAGCAAAATAAATAGTTCCTGTAGACAGCTCAAAGAAGAAAGCGCAAAGGGCATTTATTGGGCTTGGGGGTGGTTGTGTTAGTTTTCCCCCCCTGTCTAAAATGAACACGGGCTTCTCGGCTGTGACGCCCCAGAGTGGTACCAAATGCCAAAGATAATAGAACTGCAGAGTCCTGCCCTCCTCAAAAGCCTCCCTCCATCTCCGTCCCTTTTCTCTAAAGAGGTCACAGAGAATGGGGACAGGCTTTGCGACAGTCTAGTTTTGCTGTTTCTCTTCATTCAGCTCCAGAAAAGTCAAGTTTCGGGGGCAGGGGTGAGGTGTGGGGACTCCCATCCCTCTCAATAAATTATCTATCATCCATATATTCTGAGTTAGTTTGGGCGGTAGGGGACTCTATCCGGTGATGCTCAGGGCTTACTCCTGGCTCTGTGCTCAAGAATCACTCCTGGTGAGCTCAGGAGGCCATAAGGGATGCCAGGGATTGAGCCCGGGTGACTGCATGCAAGGCAAGTATCCTACCTGGAATACCATTCCAGCCCTGAGTTTAAAATGTTTAGATGAAGCATAATGAAAGACATCGATTAGGGCCAGAGCAATAGTCCAGCGGGTAGGGCACTTGCCTTGCATGTGGCCAAGCAGAGTTTGGTCCCAGCATCCCATATGGTTCCCCTTCCTCATCCTCCCCCACCAGGAGTGATTCCTGAGCACAGAGCCAGGAGTCAGCCCTTGAGCACTGCCAGGTGTGAGCCCACCATCCCCGAGAAGATCGATGAAAAAGAACAGAGGGAGGGAGACTGAGAGTACAGCGGGGAAGGCATTTGCCTTGCACCCAGTCAAGCTGGGGTCCATCTCAGCATTCTATAGGGTCCCCTGAGCCCTGCCAGGAGTGCTCCCTGAGCACAAAGCCAGGAGTAAGCCCTGAGCACTGCTGAGCATGACCCCCCCTCGAACAATAATAGAAAAAGATGATGAGATAATAATATAAGGGAACACAAACACGCATACACCATAGGATTCCCTGGAGAATGTGAGGGGGTGGGGGTGTGATTCATTTCATGACCACGCCCCCCCATTGCATCCATCAAAATCAAGGTAGGGGGTGGCGGGGTGGGTGGGGGAGATAGAGAAGTCAGGGAACAGGACCATGTTAGAAAGAATATTTCAGAAAGAAATTCAAAGCGGGGGCTGGAGCCATAGTGCAGCGGGTAGGGCATTTACCTTGCACATGGCCAGCCGATCCTACTTCGATCCCCGGCATCCCATATGGTCCCCCAAGCACTGCCAGGAGTGATTCCTGAGCGCAGAGCCAGGAGTAACCCCTGTGCATCACCGGTTGTGACCCAAAAAAAAAAAAAAAAAAGGAAATAAAAAAGAAATTCAAAGCCAAACATAGCCCAATAAAAATTGTTTAAATGTACCTGGTTTTCTTAAATAAATAAATAACCCCCCTGCAGAGCTGATTGGAATCAGCTGCAAACAAGTGAGTCCCTTGCATCCCAGGCTCTGTGCTTCAGGAGGTGGGGGGGATGGGAAAGGTACACCCCCTCCCCAGGTCTTGGAACTGAGGTGGAAGAGGAAGGATCGGCAGCTGGTGATTACAGGGAAGGCACCTCACCAGTTCAAAGAGTTAATTATAGTGAAGCCCAGGGTCTTAAAATTCAATGGGCAGAAACAAACAAGCAAACAAAACCTTTGCTGTCTCATTGTTGATTCTTGCTGGCTGGAAGCAGCTGCTAATGTGGCCCTTTCCCTCTAAGTATTTGCGGCCTTTGAGATGAGCCAATAGACCTTTTACCGGGATTAATCAAAAGTCCGGGTGTGGGCACAAGAAAAGGGCTTTTTGGCCCCACAGAGCACTTCTTACCTTGAAGGTGAGTCCCTGAGTCCCTGTCAATCCCTGGCCCTGCTAAAGCAAACAATCATCAATACGCACAATGAAAAGACAGACCTGCAACATGCAGGAAGGATGAATCTGCCATCGCTGAGTGCCAAGCTGCACCTCCACTGTTTTCTGTTGGATCTCCATGCTGACCCCCTCTAAGTGCCCTCACAAAGTCCACTCTATGGACCAGAAGGCCAACAGAAATTCCAGACCCTGCCTGAGATCACACAGCATCGAGAAGCAACAAGGCTGGTTGGGATCTGGCCAATAGAACCCCATTCATTCATTCTTTCATCTATGCATGCAGTCACGCATTCAGTCATTGCATTCATTTATACATGCGTGCATTTACTCATACATTCACTCGTACATGCATGATGCACGTGTGCAGCATTCATGCATTCATTCACTCATGCATTCATCCATTCACGCATGCCTGAGTGCATGTAATGATTCACTTGCGTGTTGGAGCCTGAGGCGGGCATGGGGCCAGGCGCTCCCATCACTAAGTGATGAACTCTTAGTTGTGGTCTTTCCCGCACAAATTCAACTTGCCAGAGTCTGGAATCTGAACTCTCCCTGGGAGGGTCTCAGAGACCGCCTCGGGGGATTTTGAGTGGACATCCATCATCCATAGCAGGCCCCTGACCTCCATCTTCTCCTGCTCAGCCCTTGCCAAGTCCTGTCAGCCCATGGCCACTTCTTGGCCATCTACTACATACATGCCCTTTTGCCCTGCCATGTTGGATTTGCCTGGCTTGTGACAGGAGAGGGAAGCAACCAGCAACTGGATTTCTTTGAGGCCATGAAAAGGCTGAAAAGCTGCTTCCTTGGGTGGAGAATTAATACTTCAGTGACAACAATAAATAGTGAGAGTGGGCTGGAGTGAACGCTGGTTCGGGTGTTTGCCTTGGACCAACCCAAGTTCAATTTCCAGCATCCCATATGGTCCCCAGTGCACCACCAGGAGTAATTCCTGAGTGCAGAGCCAGGAGTAACCCTGAGTGCATTGCCGGGTGTGACCCAAAAAGCAAAACAATAATAATAATAATAATCACTGTATCACTGTCATCCCATTGCTCATCGATTTGCTCAAGTGGGCACCAGTAACATCTCCATCTCCAAGTGGGACTTGTTACGGCATATCGTTTGTGTTTGGCATATCGAATATGCCACGGGTAGCTTGCCAGGCTCTGCCGTGCAGGCGAGATACTCTCGGTAACTTGCCAGGCTCTCTGAGAGGGGTGGAGGAATTGAACCCGTATTGGTCATGCACAAGGCGAAAGCCCTACCCGCTGTGCTATCGCTCCAGTCCACTCTGGATATTATAACAACAACAACAACAACAACAATAAAAATAAACAGTGAGAGGTAGACAGGAGACACAGAGAGATAGTACAGAGGGCAAGGCATTGACCTTCCACCTGGCTGTCTGGGTTTGGTCCCCAAGCCCACCACAAGTGATTTCTGAGCACCGAGCCCTGAATAAGCCCTAAACCCAGCCAGGTGTGTCCCCCAAACAAAACAACACAATTGTTTCAAGATAAAACTAAACGGTTCCCAGCACAGGGAGGCCTGCTGCAGGATGGGGGCTCTGACACTCAACTTGCCTTATCTCGGAATCACCCCAGAGGCCTCAGTTTATCTCCTGGACATGGCAGGGAAGAGGGGGCTTCTATTGTTCCCAGAAGCAACTGACATCAATGGCCACACTGAGGTTCAGAACGAGGCTTCGCTCCAGAATGTGGGAGCAAATGGCTGACAAGGGCTTGGGCCTGTGCTGTGCGGTTCATCACGGGCCATCGGGGACTGTTACCTGGGTTCCTCTGGGCTGTGGGGCACAGATGCTAGAAAGCAGCTTTTCCAGACGGCGGGCAGTGTGCAGAAGACACTGGCCAGGGCACGTAGAAAGGACTGGAACAGTCTGAAGCAACAGTGGAGCTGCCCACTTGGGGAGTTAGGGAGGGGACCCCCAGGGCCAGCAGTGCTCTTTAGGCCTAAATGGCCCTCACGCAAATGTCTTAAACCATGCTTTATGGTTTAAGAGAGAGGGGAACTTTCTAGAAGGACCATTTGGCGGGAAAGTGGCTGCAGATGCTTCCAAAGTGGGCTGGGGATGGCCCCGCCGCATGCCGTGGCCTGCATACCATCCCCATGCCAACACCCCCCCTGCCCCCCATCAGAATGGCATCTTGCCCGTCTGCTCTCAGCTCTTCCTTTGACATGGTTTCCCCACGACAACTTGGCTCGAGCGTGTCTGGGTAGAGCGGGATGTTTAACGGATTACCCACGGGCCTCCGGGGCTGGGACTCTGCGCCCACAGCTCTGCACCCGGAGTTTGGAGCCCGGCTGCTTGAAACCCCAGGGCTTAGGGCTCGCTCCTCCTGGGAGGGGTGAGGGACGGGGCTGAAGCCGGTGAGTGACAAATGTCCCAGATACCGATCTGTCAGGCGGGAACCTCACAGACAGCAAAAATCCCCAGGCAAAGGCCAGAAAACTTTCCCTGGATTCATTCCTCACCCCCACATGTGGGTCGGGGCGGCGGGAGGGATTTTCGACGAAGAGCAGCATGAGTGAGCGGCTACGGAGCCTGGCCCGGCTTCAATTGGGCAACAGAGAGACGGGGAGCCCTTCCAGGAGATTATTCACCCTGGAAAAACAAGGTGTATTTGTTCGCAGCGAGCATGTCGGAACGGCAGCTGTGGAGGGCGAGTGTGGACTGGTCGCCGTCCAATCGGCGGGTTCGGATCCAAGCCTGGGATCTGATAAGTGACACATTGCCATGAGAACCTTCGCCGCAGAACCTTTTCGGGTCCCTCACGTCAATGCCAAACAGGCCAGCGGGGCCAGGAAAGTGGAAAACAAACGCAGAGCCAGGCACCTCGGTCCGGCCATGTTCACGGAAGTCGGAAGTGGGGGGGAGTTTTGGTCCTGGACGTGGTCTGAGCCCCCACATGGGTGCCCTGGCATATGTGTGGCCTGCTTCCTAGCACCCCTCTCTCCCCTTGGAGGATGCACCACCCACCCCCGAAGGACAGAAGGATCTAGCTTCATGAGAATGACACACCAGCAGCCTTCGTGCTACCTCAGGGGACAGATGATCATAATCTGTATCTTATTATTCGATCATTTCTGTTTATGTCGGTCGAGGAGCACTCAGTGGTGCTCAGGGGCCATTTCTGGCTCTGCTCAGAAGAACCCCCTGACATAGTACCCAGGGGATCCTATGTGATGCTGGAGGGCAAACCAGGGTCAGCTGTGTGGGAGGCAAAAAACTTACTTCCTGTACTACCTCTCTGGACCCTAACTGTGATCCTTTTACTGTGGGGGGCACAGCTAGCAGTGCTCAGGGATAACCTTTGGGGGTGCTTAGAGGACCATGTGCAGTGTAGGGGATCAAAGTTGTATAGGTCACTTGCAAGGTACATACCTTATGCCTGTACTCTTTCTCTGAGCCTCCTTACTCATTTTATTATTATTATTATAATTTAAAGCAACGGAAACCAGAAAGATAACACAGGATTTCCCTGCAAGAGACACAGGCTCCACCCCTGGCACCGCCTGTTCTCCCCAAGCCCAAGTGTAATTCTTGAGCATTATCAGGTGTGGCCTCAAGGTTAAAAATTGAAAATGAATTTTTTAAAAATTAAAAGCAAATCACAGTAATTTTCACCTACAACAAAATCTTTCTGCTGTTTTGTTTGGGGGCCATACCCAGCAGTGCTCAGTACTTACTCTTGGCTCTGCACTCAGGGATCACCCCTGGTGGGTCTCAGGGGGCCAGAGCGGGGGGTCAGGGATTATACCAGAATCAGCCCCATGCAAGGCAAGTGCATAACCCCAGGACGATCTATCTGGCCCCTGAAGAGAGCATTTTTTTTGGGGGGTTTTTGGGTCACACCCAGCAATGCACAGGGGTTACTCCTGGCTCTTTACTCAGGAATTACCCCTGGTGGTGCTCGAGACCATATGGGATGCTGGGATTTGAACCCGGGTCGGCCGCGTGCAAGGCAAACGCCCTACCCGCTATGCTATCACTCCAGCCCCTGAAGAGAGCATTTTTGAATAAAATTCTCAGCCTCTTTCAAGCCAACCTTTAGCATCCCCCCCCCACACACACACACTTTGGGAGCCACGCTGGGAAGGAGGAAGGAGTCACTTCCAGGTAGTGTTGGGGGCTTGCAGTATGAGGGCGCATTCTGGGATTGATCCCAGCACCACATCCCTGCTGGGGGGGGGGGGTAGCCCTGAGGGTCTCCAGCACCCCTGCGGAGTCCTCCAAAAGGGGAGGAAAAGGTGGTGCTTTCTTTTCAGTGTTATGATTATTTTCTTATAGTACAAATCTCTGACTTGTTGATTTGGTTTTTTTTAACTGAATCACCATGAGACCCACAGTTACAAAGCTGTTCATGATCCGGTTTCAGCCAATGTTCCAACACCCATCCCTCCTCCAGTGTCCCCAGTGTCCATTTCCCAACATCAGTGTCCCCAGTTTCCCTCCCTCTTCCCCCTCCTCTCTCCCACCCTCAAGGTGGTGCCTTTATTTATTTATTTTATTATTATTATTATTATTTTTTGCTTTTTGGGTCACACCCAGCAATGCTCAGGGATTACTCCTGGCGGTGCTCAGGGGACCATATGGGATGCTGGGACTCGAACCTGGGTCAGCTGTGTGCAAGGCAAACGTCCTCCCCGCTGTACTATTGCTCCAGCCCCAAGGTGGTGCCTTTAAAAATAAGAACAAAACAAAAACAAACAAACAAAACAAGTTTATGGGGCCAGAACAACAGTACAGTGGGGAGGGCACTTGCCTTGCACACATGTAACCCAGGTTCCATGCCCAGCATCCCATCTGGTTCCCAGAGCACCATCAAGAGTGATTCCTGAGTGCAGAGCCAAAAGTAACCCCTGAGCATCGCTGGGTGTGACCCCAAACCAAACAACAACCAAAAAAAAACAAGTTTAAAATGTTTGGCATCGACTGTTTTATTCGAGGCACCCTGGATAGGGATGGGTGAGGCCCCTCCCCAACCCAAGGGACCCAGACCCCGCAGCTGAAAACCTCCAGAACTCAACCTCTGCCGTGCTCGTGGCCGCTCTCCACATGCTCGGGCTGAGCCTCACTCATGAGTAAAACTGTTCCTGGACCACACCTTTCATATTCCAGGAGTAGCACATCACATTTGATGGGGTTTAAAGTAGAAGGCAACCAATCTTAGAGGGTAATATATTTTTACAGATATCTATATATCTGGGCTGGAGCGATTGCACAGCGGCTAGGGCGTTTGCCTTGCATGCGGCCGACCCAGTTTGATTCCTCCACCCCTCTTGAAGAGCCTGGCAAGCTACCAAGAGTATCCTGCCCGCACGGCAGAGCCTGGCAAACCACCCATAGAGTATTCGATATGCCAAAAACAGTAACAACAAGTCTCACAATGGAGACGTTACTGGTGGCCGCTCGAGCAAATCAACAAACAACGGGATGACAGTGCTACAGTGCTTAAAAAAAAAAAGTCTGGGGGCTGGAGAGATAGCACAGTGGGTAGGGTGTTTGCCTTGCACGCGGCCAACATGGGTTCTATTCCTGGCATCCCATATGGTCCCCCAAGCACCGCCGGAAGTAATTCCTGAGTGCATGAGCCAGGAGTAACCCCTGTGCATCGCCAGGTGTGACCCAAAAAGCAAAAAAAAAAAAAAGGTCTGGCAGGACTGGAGCGATAGCACAGTGGGTAGGGCATTTGCCTTGCACACGGCCGACCCGGGTTCGATTCCTCCGCCTCTCTCGGAGAGCCCAGCAAGCTACAGAGAGTATCTCACCTGCACAGCAGAGCCTGGCAAGGTCCCTGTGGCATATTCGATATGCCAAAAAGAAACAGTAACAACAAGTCTCACAATGGAGATATTACTGGTGCCCGCTCTAGCAAATCATTGAGCAACAGGAGGACGGTGCTACAGTGCTACATCCCCTGAGCAGCGTGCAGGAGCACACTGGGGAAAAGCCTGCTCAGCTCCCAAGGGGCTGCGGGCGAGCCCAGGACTCGGGACTCGGTGGTCTCCCCACTCCAGCCTGGCACACGCAACAGTAGGTCTCAGGCTCTCTGTGGCTGCCGGGTCCATTCCCAGCTACTTCCTCCCCCCATAAATTCATTTCAGGCATGAGGAAGTTGAGCTCCCTGGACTCGACGCTCCTCCCTGCCTCTGGGATCTCACATCTTCCAGGCTGCTGCCCGCGCCTCCTCTGGACTGCAGATCTCTCCTTTTCTCCTCTTCTTTCTGGCTGCTGCTCACTGCCAGTGGGGGACGGGAAAGTCCCAGTTCTCGTGGGGGTGGGGGTGGGGGTGGTGTTAGCGCCAGTCGGGTGAGTGGGACCGGGGAGGGGAGAATTCTGAAGGCGAAGGAAGGAGGTCACATCCAAACGTGCTCAGGGCCGACTCCTGGATCTGTGCTCAGGGCTCACTCTGGGTGGTGCTCAGGGACCGTATGTGATGCTGGGAATGGAGTCCGAGTCAGCTGCCTAGCAGACGAGCGCCATCAGCCCTGCACCAGCTCTCTGGCCCAATCGCTCTGAGTTTTGAAAGTGCTGCCTGGATTGGGCACCAACTGGGCACCAGGACACAGGTGGTGACGCTCTGCTTTGATTGTGCATTTGGCTTCCCGCACCAAGCCCACGGGACAGAAATGGAAACCCACAATCCCGCCCCTCCACCCGTACCCCGTTGTTTTTCCTGGACTAAGAGCTGTGTTTAGGGAAGGGAAGAGAATTGCATCCCAGCCCTTAGGGGTCCTGCCCCCTCGGACACGGAGCTTCATTAGATGAACTCGGAGCGGCTGCCTCTGCCTGTTATTAGTCTATCAAGGCCCATCAAAGTCATCCTGGGAGCCGGGTCTGGGCGTGAGGCTTTTCCAAAGTGGATGATTAAAGGCATCAACCTGAGCCCAATCACTGCTGAGCTAGAAAACTCTTGGCGACTTTTACAAAGTGTCTTTTTTTGCAGTTACATTTCTTTTCCCAGGCTAGAAATCTCATGAGTGATGAGAATGCCACTTGCCCATGGAAAAGGAACCGAATTACTGATTGAGATAGGTTTGACATCAAAACAATGTTTCTAAAATTCAGGCCAAGACTTTCTCTACTAAGGACAAGGTGAGGGGCTGGATCGATAGGGCAGGGCATTTGCCTTGCATGCGCCTGACATGGGTTCGATTCCCAGCATCCCATATAGTCCCCCTAGCATCGGCAGGAGTAATTCCTGTATGCGTGAGCCAGGAGTAACCCCTGTGCTTCGGGTGTGACCCAAAAAGCAAAAAAAGCAAAAAAAAAAAAAAAAAAAGGGTGATTTTCAAAGTTAGGAAAGAAAAGTTATGTATCAGGCTTCCCCAGATTTTTAGTTTAAATCATGAAAAAAAAATTATATAGCTTTAAGGGCCAGAGAGAATAAAGAGGTTAAGGAGTTTGCCTTGCCTGTGACTGGCCCTGGTTCCGTATCCTGAGCATTGCCAGGAGTGATCCCTGAGCACAGAACCAGGAGTGACTCCTGAGCACCACCGGGTGTGGCTCAAATTTATCCTCCCTGCTACCCCTCACTCCCCCGCCCCTGCTTCTTCCCCTCCCAAAGAAGACACACCTTTAATTGGTATAATAAATCCTGGATTGGCTAGAGTTCTTGCCAGAATAGCATGCTTTGGTTAATTTGATTTTCTCTATTTTGTTTAAAAAAAAAAAAAGGCTCTCTTGGGGCTGGAGTGATAGCACAGCAGGTAGGGCATTTGCCTTGCACGTGGTCGACCTGGGTTCGATTCCCAGCATCCCATATGGTCCCCTGAGCACCGCCAGGGGTAATTCCTGAGTGCAAAGCCAGGAGTAACCCCTGTGCATCGCCGGGTATGACCACCCCCCAAAAAAAAGCAAAAAAAAAAAAAAAGTTCTAGAACATAACATGATCATTCTTTGCCTCCTTCCTTCCTCTACCTCTCCTTACAAATAATTCCAGGAGATGTAATTTAATCTTTCAGTTCTCATTATCCTACCCAAAATTTCACCACTGGAGATAACTCGAGACAAGGGAAGTCTAAGGTCAGTGGACAGGTCCCCAATATGCCTGCGACACAGTTTTCATTTCTTTTCCTATAGATGGCTGAACTCTGAAAACAAGCAATTTGTTCTTTTGTCACTGTTTTGTTTATTTGTTTTGTTTGTTTTTGTTTGGGGGCCACACCAGATAGTGGCTAACTCCTGGCTCTGTGCTCAGGGATCACTCCTGGTGGGACTTGGGGCACCATATGGGATGCCGGGGATAGAACCAGGGTTGACTGAGTGTAAGACAAAAGCCCTAACTGCTGTAGTATTGTTCTGGCCATCAGTGTATTTTTGCCTCTGTCCAAGGAATTCTCCAGTCATTAGAGGTTGCTGAGAAGGACCCCCGTCCACTGAGACAGGAAAGCAGATCCCTCAATTCCTGTTGACCCTTTGGCCAGAGTCTAGAGCAAAGTCTTCTTTTTTGGCATCACTGATGACAAAATTCCCCCCATCACAAGGAACCCCTGCTTTTCACCACACCGTGCTCCAGAAACCCAATACGTAAAGTCGATGGGTACTTTCTAAAGCAAGTTCCATCTTCAGAGAGGAAGGATGAACTTCAGAAAAGAAGCCGGAAGCCACATACGGGCCCAAAGTGCGAGCCATGGGGCTGGAGCGATAGCACAGCAGGTAGGGCCTTTGCCTTGCACGCGGCCAACCCAGGTTCGATTCCCAGCATCCCATATGGTCCCCCAGCACCACCAGGAGTAATTCCTGAGTGCAGAGTGTGCGTCGCCGGGTGTGACCCAAAAAAGCAAAACCAAAAGAAACAAAACAAAACGTGAGTCTCAAGACAGAACCACCTCTGGCCTGTCAGCAGTCACAGGACAACCACCCCTAGGGTCATGAACATCGGCTAGGCTTGGTGGATGCTGCCCCGTGCAGTGCTGCAAGGGCAGGGGAGGGGAGGGATGGTCTCACATGGTGATGCTCAGAAGACCACACAGCGCTGGGGGTGGAACCCAGAAGTGGGGCTGGTGGGGGGGTTGGCTCCTGCTTGCAACGTAAGTGCCCTGGTCTTCCGCCCATACCCCTGTGCCTTGCTTTCAGCGTCGCGGACGCTCTTTTTTGGCGGGATGACGTGGGGGTGGGGCCACACCTGATGATGCTCCGAGCTTATACTGGCAGTTCTGTGCTCAGAGAGCCTTCCTGGGGAGGTGCCAGGAACTGGGCCCGGGTGGACCCTACCCGCTGTACTCTCCCTGTCGGGCACCATTCTGTGGAGTCTGCACGCAGCCCCTGAGCAGATCTGAGGGTGACAGTGCCTGTCCCGGGGGGTTCAGGAGAGCTGCAAGCTCTCCAAAGCACCGGGGATGCTTCTAAACATGCACAGCTGTTGCCGGCCAGCCGGGTGGGACCCGATCTCGGCTGGCAAATACAACATCCTGATCCCTCTGGGCTGATCCCATCACGGTGGGGTGGGAGGGGGGCAACATGGCGACACAGGAGCTGCCCTCCAACCCAGCGACCGCCTCTTACAGAACCTCGGGAAGGAGCCGTGCACCTGTGCAGGCGGGTGCGGCTGGGGGCGACGAGGTGAGTGAGCCCTGTGAGTAACAGCACCCCCTACCCCTCTGGGAGCTCATGGTACCTAGGAGGTGAGGGTGCCGGCTTCCTCCCCAGGCTTCTGCTGACAACACCCTTTACCTCCCTTTTCCTGACGGAAGGGCTCCCGCTGTGGCAAAGTCCAGCTGCGCATCCTTTATTCTGTAGGTTTTTTTTTCTTTTCGGGTCACACCCAGTGATGTACAGGGGTATTCCTGGCTCTGCACTCAGGAATTACTCCTGGCGGTGCTGGGGGACCATATGGGATGCTGGGAATCGAACCCGGGTCGGCCGCGTGCAAGGCAAACGCCCTACCCGCTATGCTATCTCTCCAGCCCCCTTTATTCTGTAGTTTAGGGCAGAATGAAGAGAAAGGATAAAAGGTTCAAACGTGATGAGTTGGTAGCTCAGGACCTTGGGACGGGCCCCGAGAGAGGGGGGAGTTAGTATGTCCCTAGCTGCAGCTGCTGACGCCGCACCCCACCCAGAGGAGGAAGTCCAGCCTGAGGTCTGTCTTCCTTAGACTTAGGAAGACTCAGCCCCGCCTTTGGATAGAGCCAGACCCCATCTCCTACCACCCCTCCTCTAGCCCACTGTGACAGACTCGGCCCAAAGAAGAGAAGGCTAAGGACAGGAGAGGAGAGAGAAAGGGGGCTTCTGAGGGCAGGGGAAGGATAGTGGGAGGGTGAGGAAGGCTGGGCGCCTAGGAGCAGCGAACAAGCGTAGCTACGGACGCGGCTTCAGAGCGGCAGAGCCCCAAAGCCCATGCAGCAGGACCCACACGTGTTTTTCCAGTGAAAAATAATGAGGTGCTATTTTGTTTGGCTGGTGGTTTGGGGCCACAGCCATCAGTGCTCAGTGTTTACTCCTGGCTCTGTGCTCATGGATCACTCCTGAAGGGTTTGGGGTACTGGGGATTGAGCCTGGGTCAGCCGCGTGCAAGGCGAGTGCCTTGCCCATGATACTATCTCACCACTACCCTCTAATGCGCAATTTTAAAGCTGTTGAGAGAACCCCAGCATCACAAATCCACACACCCGATACTGATCATGATCGATTTGTTTAAACAGAAAGGAAATCAACTGAATAGACTTGTAAGAAATTTAGAAGACAATGGGGTGTCTTTGACCTCTTCAGCCTGGTCCCCTAAAAAGAACTTTGGGGACGGAGGGAGGGCCAGAGAGAGCCCAAGGGCCTGAGCACGTGCTCTGTGTGGAGGTGAACCCTGGCACGGCACCGGGGTCCTCCGAGGCCCGCAGGGAGAGACCCCTGAATGGTCAACAGCTTTGAGTGTGGCCCAATACAAAAGAAATTCAGGGATGGAGAATTGTGAATGCCAGAAAGCATGTCTTGTGTGTGTGTGTGTGTGTGTGTGTGTGTGTGTGTTTGTGTGTGTGTGTGCGAGCGTGCACGTGTGTATGTGGGGGGGGGAGGAGAAGTTGTATTGGGGGTACTTAGGGGCTATTCCTGGCTGGTGCTGAGGTTAAGCAGGTGTCGGCCACAGGCCTGCTTGGAGGGGGCAGCCTCGGAGAAGGGGGGGTACATCCCCCACCAGGGTGAGATTTGGCCTACGCAGGTCCTGGGTGAGTCACTGCTCTGCTCAAATGTAACAGAAGGGGGGAGACCATCCCCCGCTCATACAAACAGGCCTTCAAACCCCTTACTGGGCTGCTGGCCCGGGGAATTGGGGCAGAAATCAACCCAGAGATATAGCTCTAGAGTGGGGGATTGGACCCAAAGCCAAAGAATGAACCAAGTCTGTCCACGGTGTCTCCGGGGACGAGGAGAGGCCTGTGATGACTCGGTTGTCAGCAGCTCTGCCAACTCTGTGCCCAGGAGAAGCCTTTCTGTGCGCCCCCCCACCCCACCCCAGAGAGGGCGAGCGAGGCTGACAGTGTGTGATCAGTCTCTGCAGGCAGAGCCCCGTCAGTGCCTCAGCTGAAGCTGCCTCCAGCTGAGAAAGCTGCTCTGTCCCCAACCCTGTCCCTTTCCTGGAATGGCACCAAGAGCCTGGAACTAAAACTTGCTTCCGGGGCTGGAGCACTGGCACAGGGGTAAGGTACTTGTCCGGTGTGCCTGGGTTTGATCCTTGCCTGGTCTGCCGTGAGCACCGCCAGGAGTGACTCCTGAGTGCAGAGGCAGGCGTAAGCTCTGAGCACAGCTCCAAAGCAAACCAAACCAGGAGAGAAAGGTGCCCCCAGGAGCAAGGAGGAGGCCAGACCTCAGGCAGGAGCCGGTTCTGCAGTGGGGGGAGGGCCTTGAACCTCTGAGGCACCGGGACAGCCCGGCACTGCAAACAGCCACCACAACACAAGCGCCATCACAGCATCTCTGTTGTTTGGGGGTCAACCCTGGCTACACTCAGGGGCCACTCTGGGCTCAGGGATCCTCCTGGCAGTGCTCAAGGGGTTGGTGTGCAGGATCAAGCATGGGGCTCCTGCATTCACAGCACAAAGTACCTGCTCCAGGCCTCGCACAGCCCCACAAGCGCGTCCTACAATGAACAGTATCTGCTATTCCAACTGAGCGTCCTACAATGAACAGTATCCGGGCATTCCAACTGTGCTCCGTGAAAATGCGCAGCAGACAGGACCCCTACCTGGAGACTCATCATAGGGGCTGGAGTGATGGCACAGCGGGGAGGGCATTTGACTTGCATGCAGCCTACCAGGATTCTATCCCCGGCATCCCATATGGTTCCCCAAACACCGCCAGGAGTAATTCCTGAGTGCAGAACCAGGAGTAACCCCTGGGCATCACTGGGTGTGACCCCCTGCCCAAAAAAAACAGCACACACACAAAAAGACACATCACAGAGCCCCATAAAAAGGCTGTTTGGGGGCTGGAGCGATAGCACAGCGGGTAGGGCGTTTGCCTTGCACACGGCCGACCCGGGTTCTAATCCCAGCGTCCCATATGGTCCCCTGAGCACCGCCAGGGGTAATTCCTGAGTGAAGAGCCAGGAGTAACCTCTGTGCATCGCCAGGTGTGACCCAAAAACCAAAAAAAAAAAAAAAGGACTGTTTGGCGGGAGACACCCCCAACAGTGCCCCTTGGCCCATGTTGGGTACATGGGACCCCACATACTCTGCTTCTCATTGTCCTGACTTCGTCTCAAAAATGCTGCTCTTATCTACAGACATTCTGATGTCATTCTTCGTCCTGAAGCTCATCGCCGGAAGCGTGGACGGTCTCTGGGAGGCCAGTCCCCCCAGTCTCCCCAAACCTTGTGCTTAAAAGGAAGGGAGGCCCCCGCTGTGGGGAGAGGGGGAGGCTCTGCCCGGCACACAGCAAGTCCCGGGTTCAGCCCCAGGCTAAAAAGCCAGAGAGCAGAAAATAAGCTGCCGGGCACATGGCGGTTGGCATGATCCGGGCACCCATCTGCCACAGTCCCTCATAAAGCCCCAGAAGAGAACAGGGTGACCTCTGGTGCATGATCAGATCTGGCAGCCTGTCCCCATTGTGCAGTGGCTGGGACCCAGAAGGACACTGTGGCTGGCTCCGATCCAGCACTGTGTCCTCGCTGCTTCCAGCAGCCTCTGCAGACCCACTTCCTGCTAAGAGCCCGGCTCCAGGCTGCAGACCCAGCGCTGGGCCTTAGCTCAGAGCCTACAAACGACCCCAAAGGCGATTCCCTTCTGCCAGCTTCCCCCTCTCCCGCCCTCCCCGCACCCAAGGTCAGCTCTGGGCTGTCCTGGGTCGACTTTCTGGGTGCAGTTCAACAGGTGTCCAAGTGGTTTGTGCTGGAACAAGGACCTGATGTTCCTGGGGACAGAAACTAGTCTTAGTTCACTGAATCCAGCTAGTGGCCGCTTTTTGTTTGTTTGTTGTTTTGCAAGGGGTGAGTTCATTTGGGGACACACCCAGGGGGGCTCAGGGCTTAGTCCTGGCTCTGCCCTCAGGGATCACTCCTGGAGAGGTTTAGGGGACCATTGAAGGTGCCGGGGATTGAATCGGGGTTGGCTATGTGCAAGGTAAGCGCCCTACCCAGTGTCCTATCATCCGACCTCTGAAGCCAGCCAGGATTGCAGGGCAGCAGAAGCGGAAGAGTCAGCAGTAGAGGGGGATAGAGGACCTGGGCCCTGGTTCTGCCCCTGAGCTGGACAGCCACACTCAGCATCTCCTGTGCCCAGGGTGTCCAGCTGGTAGCTGGTACAAAGCCACCATCCTCCCGTCCTCCCTCTGCCGAATCACCAGGCACTCCTTGACTTTTTTTTTCTTTTTGGAGTCACACCCGGCGATGCACAGGGGTTACTCCTGGCTCTGCACTCAGGAATCACCCCTAGTGGTGCTCAGAGGATCATATGGGATGCTGGGAATCGAACCCGGGTTGGCCGCGTGCAAGGCAAATGCCCTATCCGCTGTGCTATATATTGCTCCAGCCCCGGCATCCTTGACTAAGCTGCATTTTAGTTCATCAAATAATGCTTCCCCATCCCTCCCCTGGGACGGCCAGTGACCATCGACCAGGGGAAGCAGCTCAGTGGTGATGTACATGTCTGCCTGCGTGAGAAAACCAAGTTCGATTCCCATCCCTGCAGAAAAAATAAAGTAAGAAGTCAAAGACAGATTTGCTATTGGTCTTGTGCTCGTGCACCATCAGCAAAGGGAGAGAGAAGCAGGAAAGCAAGAGAATTTGAGAACCGTGTCAGGACAGCCCTCACCCCTGGCTCCCTGCCCCAAGGAGAGCAGAGCAAGTTCCAAAGACACAGAAACCATACTAACTTACGTTTAGTGTCGGGAAGCAGGGGAGCTGTTGGGGTTTTCACAGGTCAGACCCCCACTGTCCAGGACCCAGATGCTGCCACCTTGATGCAGGCCCAGGTGTAGTTTTAGTGCATCTGGGTTTTTCCCTGGCAAGTTTAGTTCTAGGTAAGTGGCAGGTGCCAAAGTTGAGCCCAGGGAGGGGGGATTCTCGCTCAAGTCCTGGGCAGAGAAGCTGAGGGCCTGGCTGAGTCTCGGCACTCCCACTCACCCCTTAAGCCCCTATCACCGCCTCCCAGAAGGCCCCTCTCTCGGCGCTCGGAATACTCCCCATCCCAGCGGCAAGGTGCACCCATGGTCATGACCGTCTGGTCCCAGCCTATTCCCAGGCAAACAGGAAAGAACAGGTGTCTCTGAGTTCCCCGCTGTGCCCACTGGCAACGCCTCTGTCCAAAACGCACCTGCAGAATGTGAGGACTTTTTGTTTTGTTTTGTTTTGTTTTGGGGCCGCACCCAGTGATGCTCAGAGCTTCCTCCTGGCTCTGTGCTCAGGGATCACTCCTGCAGGTGTGTGGGAACCACAGGTGCTGCTGCGGTCAGCCATGTGCACGGCAAGTGCCTTAACCCCTGGACTATCTCTACAGCCCCAAGAGAGAACAATTTCACAACTAGGTGTCAGATAAGGGGCTAGAAATCTAAAACAAACAGTCTGATCTGATGTTAAAATGGGTCGAAGGGCTCAGAAAGATAGTAGAGCAGGTAGGGTGTTTGCCTGGCTTGTGGCTGAACCAGGCTCAAACCCTGGTGTGACCATTCATCCCCGAGCACCTCTAGGAGTGATCCCTGAGCACAGATAAGGAGGAATCCCTGAGTACTGCAGCCTATGGCCACAAACAAGCAAACAAACAAACAAACAACAACAACAACAAATAGGAACTAGATCAACATATTTCCCCCAAGAAGACAAACCACGGCAAGACACCCCAACATCGCCCTCAGGGTAACGCACACCTAAACCACAATGAGGTACCACCACACCCCTGTTATAAAAGTTGGAGAACATGGGACTAGAGCGATAGTTTAGAGGGAAGGGTGCTTGCCTTGCACTCAGCACAACCGGGTTCGATCTCCGGCATCCTATATGGTCTTCAGAGCACCACCAGGAGTGATTCCTGAGTGCAGAGCTAGGAGTAAGCTCTGAGCATTGTCAGGTGTAGTTCCCAAGCAAACAATGTTGAATAACAAAGAGAAAAGGTGTTGTAAATGGCCGCACATGCAGGTGTGTGTGGGGGGGGTTTGGGGGGCTGGCAGGGGATCCTAAATGCTCCTGGCAGGAAGATTGGCAGGAGGGGAGTGAATTAATAGTTATGAAAAATATTAGAATAATTAGCAAATGCCTAAAAAAATTAAAATTAGAACTGAGAGAAAGAGAGAGACAGAGATAGAGACAGAGAACAAATGTGCCTTCCACGGTGGCAGAAGTCGAGGGGCTGGAGGGAAACTGGGGATATTGGTGAAGGGATGAGTATTGGACAATTGTCTGATTGAAACCCAATCATGAACAACCTTGTCACTGTGTATCTCACTGTGATTCAATATTAAAGAAAAAAATGAGAACTTCCATATGATCCAGCTACTCTCCTTCTGGGTATTTTTTTTTTTTTTTTGGTTTTTGGGTCACACCCGGCAATGCACAGGGGTTACTCCTGGCTCTTCACTCAGGAATTACCCCTGGCGGTGCTCAGGGGACCATATGGGATGCTGGGATTAGAACCTGGGTCGGCCGCGTGCAAGGCAAACGCCCTACCCGCTGTGCTATCGCTCCAGCCCCTCTCCTTCTGGGTATTAATCCAAAGGGAATAAAAAACAGATTGGACAAGAGATGTTCACACTCCTGTGTTATTGCAGCTTTGTTCACGGTGGCTAGCCTGGGCAGCCGCCAGTGGCCACCTGTGATCGAGATCCGGCTGCCACAAACAGAAGCTTCTTTGGCCACAAACCACCATTTGCAACAACCTGGGAGAACTTGAGGACACGGCGCTTGGTGACTTATATTAGGCTGCACAAAACAAATTCTGTTGGGTCTCACTTCTAGGGAGACTCTAAAAAAATAAAAACCCAAACTCTCAAAATGAAGAGTAAAATGGGAGTTACCAGGGCAAGTGGGCAGGGCGGGGGCCAGGATGCAGTTTGGGGACAAACGCCATGAGTAGTCGTAAGTTCTAGCCATCAATGCCTGGCCTAGCAAGTGAATACAATGCTTATCGTAATCAACTTCCTAAGAGATGGGGATGGAAGTATGTCATGTCAAAGAGGTGTGAATTCCAGCTTGCATAGCACATTCTATAAATGTATTCCATTGACCTGTTTGGCACCTTTATACAACAGTATCCTTTAATCAGGGGCCAGAGAGGTAAGATAGCAAGTTAGACCTTGAATGTGGTGGACCTAGGTTCAATCCCCAGTTCCACATAGGTTTTCCCAAGCCAGGAATAAGCCCTGAGCACCCCTGGGTGTGGCCCAATCCCCCCAACTCATTCAGTGTGGGGTGTGCTCATGCCCACCTCATAAGGACACAAGAACGTCAGTGGCTGCTCCTCGACTCTCTCTTGGTCCGACTTGGAGTCCACTGAGTGTGGGGTGTCTCCCATCTCCTCCACCAGCACTGACTCACGGTAACACCCTCAGCATCAGTGGCAGGAATGAGTGACATGTGACTCCGTGTGCCTCAGGGTCCACTGCCCAGGACACAACGAGGCTGCTTTGGAGTCCACACACCCCACGCAGCGCCAGAGAGGCAGAGTGTGAAGTCCCAGGACTGAGCAGATGTGGGAGAGTCAGGTTCTCCTGCCCGGGTGTTGGGGGGTGGGTGTGTGGCTGAGGGGCCAGGGAAGATGAGAGAAGCCCCCATTCCAGGATAACTGAGTCAGGGGCCAAGTCACCTCAGAGGAAGAGCAAAGCAGGGGCCTGCACACAGGTAGTGTCTTCTGCCAGGAACAGGGCTGGGGCGGGGCCCGGCTCAGCCCTACACGATGAGATTCCCTGTGTGAGATGTGCCTGGTCCCTGGTGGCGGCCTCTGACCACCTTGCTGGGTCCTTGAACTGCCCACGCCTGAGTGGCTGTGACTCTGACTTCAGGTCTGAGAGAAACTGAGCCCAAGGCTGCATCCTAAGGGACGGTGGCTGCTGTATCCATCTGCATGCTTACAGAGTTCATGGGCCCGCCATCAAGCTCCAGTGTCCTCTGTCACCCAGGAGATGTGTCTACTCAACACAGAGAGAGAGAGAGAGAGCGAGAGAGAGAGAGAGAGAGAGAGAGAGAGAGAGAGAGAGAGAGAAATACTTTGTTTCTAACAGATAAAAAGAAAGAAAGGCTGGGTGGGGACAATAGTACAGTGTTTTGCACAGGGGGCAAAAATAGTACGTAGCTTTGCACATGGCCAACCCAGATTGGGTCCAGTTAGATCCCTGGCATCCCATATGATCCCTGAGCACCACCCGGAGTAATTTCTGATTGCAAAGCCAGGAATCACCCCTGAGCATCACCAGGTATGACCCAAAGACCAAAAAATTTTCATCATCACTATCATCACTGTCATCCCGTTGCTCATCGATTTGTTCGAGCGGGCACCAGTAACATCTCCATGTGAGACTTGTTGTTACTGTTTTTGGCATATCGAATATACCACGGGTAGCTTGCCAAACTCTGCCGTGTGGTCAAGATACTCTCGGTAGCTTGCCAGGCTCTCCGAGAGGGGCGGAGGAATCGAACTGGGTTCAGCAGCATACAAGGCAAATGCCCTACCCGCTGTGCTATCGCTCCAGTCCAACTAACCAATAAAACTAACCAATAAAACCAATAAAACTAACCAATAAAACCAGCTAACCCTAAAGCTGCCAGGACCCACTTTGTGGACACAAGAACTAAAGGGGCTGGAGCGATAGCATAGCAGGTAGGGTGTTTGCCTTGCACGCAGCCAACCCGGGTTCGATTCCCAGCATCCCATATGGTCCCCTGAGCACCGCCAGGAGTAATTCCTGAGTGCAAAGCCAGGAATAACCCCTGTGCATCGCCAGGTGTGACCCAAAAAGAAAAAAAAAAAAACTAAAGGCCTGATAAAAATCTTTACCTGGTGGCCACCATAGACCCAGAGGAGGCTGGACTCCCACTCTTTTTTTTTTTTCATGAAAAATTCTAAATTTTTGGGACTGGAGTGATAGCACAGCGGGTAGGGCATTTGCCTTGCAGGCAGCCAACCCGAGTTCGATTCCCAGCATCCCATATGGTCCCCTGAGCACCACCAGGAGTAATTCCTGAGTGCATGAGCCAGGAGTAACCCCTGTGCATTGCAGGGTGTGACTCAAAAAGAAAAAAAGAAAAAAAAGAAGGACTGGATAGACAGTACAGCAGGGAGGGTGTTTGCCTTGTACACAGCTAATGCAGGTTTTATCCCCAGCATCCTATATGGCCTCCCAACCCAATCAGGAGTGATCCCTGAGTACTGAGCCAGGAGTAAACCTGAGCACAGTCAGGTGTGGTCCAAAAATGAATGATAATAATAATAATAACAATAATAATAAAGAGAGGAAGGAGGAGGAGGAGGAGGGGGGGGAAAGAAACACAAGTGTTTGCACTGTTCTTGTTCATTGACCACTGCATACACTAGTAGAGTAGGTGGGGGGTTATTACCCTCTTTAAGTCATGCCCCTGTTTTAACTTGGCCAACAGAGTGACTGCATCACTGTGAAACAAACTTTCACTCTGATACATTATAGGGGTCCTTGCTTTTTTGGTCACACCCGGCAATGCTCAGGGGTTACTCATGGCTCTGCACTTAGGAATTACTCCTGGCGGTGCTCAGGAGATCATATGGGATGCCGGGGATCGAACCCAGGTTGGCCGCATGCAAGGTAAGAGTCCTCCCTGCTATACTATCTCTTCAGCTCTCCAGAATATTTTGGTGTTAATTTTCATGGACTTTTGTGGGGAGCAATTCCCCAATTTCTCTCCTGTGTGTGATTATGCTTCTGCTTGGCGCCGTGGCATTAAGTGGTTGGCATGACTCTGGTCCCTTGCAGCAAAGGTGACTAACTGGCCCTGATCTACTGTCCACGTGCCGAACAGACAAGGACAGTAACGCTCAGGTTGAACTTTAATTGTGGTGGCCGAGTCTCAGCTCAGAAGGACAAAGAAGAGTTAGAGAAAGATGGCGATGGTCTTTCTCTAATCTCCAAGGGACCAACACAATGAACAATAAACAGAGGCTTAAGGAGGCAAGGGATAAAACGTTAGACGAGAGATAAGAAGACAGAAATTAGGAAACCTTCAGGCACACAGCCCTGATTGATACAGAAGACGTGATTTTTTTCCCTTAATCTGGAATCAAATGACATGAGAAGGGATGAAGAGGATTTGGGAAGTGGGCAGGTGACGTCAGCCTGGCTCCAGATTCCTTATGCAGGAAATGGACATATCGAGTGGCCGGATATGGGCGGAATTATAAGAGATCTACAAGGGTTGAGCCAGGTTGAGACTGGGAAATCCAGCCTTTAGTCTGGGCTGGAAATCCCAAAGCTCCTTAGGAGCTGGGGGCTGCATGGCAGATGATCAGCCAGCCTGAAGCATGCCCCCCCCCCACCACCACACACTCACCCCCTCCTGTCCTGCACGGGTTCCATCCACCATGGAGGCAGCCACCTCTTGGTTCACTTATTTCCATGGCAAGCAGGCAGAGGTGAAACTTCCCTGGGATCCAAACCCTTGACCATCGAGCAGGTGACCCCAGGCTCCCCATGTGGGAAGCGGTTGGGATCCAACATTGAACTGACTAAGAGGACAGGATTTTCCCCTCCAAATTGCAGTCAGCAGCAATGATCTGCCAACATGGGGTGGCATATCTGGGTCCAGCGGTGTGTGAGGGCATGAGTCTGCCAGCTGGACTTCGGGGGGGTCACCTCCAAAATTGACTATTTGAATAGCCTCCATGGTGGGCAAGTTTTGGAATCTCTCAGAAATGATGAGCAATGATAATGATAAGAAGAATTGTTGGGGCCAAAGAGAGAGTCCAGTGGGTAGGGCACTCGTCTTGCATGCCACTGTGCTGGGTTCAATCACCAGCACCCCATATGGTTCCCTGAGCCCTGCCAGGAGGGAAACCTGAGTGAAGAGCCAGGAGTAGGCCCTGAGCACTGCCCAAAAGAGAAGAAGAAGGAGGAGGTAGAGGAGAAAGAGAAGGAGAAGGAGGTGGAGAGGAAAAGCAATGTGTGGGGGTGGGGGGATAGCAAGGGGACCGTATCTGAGCTACCGGGACCCGTCACTGAGATTATGGACAGAAAGTATTTGTTGCTGAGTGTCCTCTGGGAATACTATTCAGCCACTTTCGGTGGCAGGAACCAAGAATATGGATGTCTGGATTGGAGTTCCAGTTTCACCAGGCGGTCATCACCTTGTCACCATGAGTAAGTTACTGCGACTCTTGGAGTTTTTGTTTTCTTCCCCGAAGATAGTGACAGTGAGCCAGAACATGATGGGCTGAGCTCATGTGTCACATGCCAGAGGTCCAGGGTCTCCAGGAGTGACCCCCAAGTATCAAGCCAAGAATTGGCTGACACCCCTGGTGTCCTCCCAAGACCTGACACTCCCCCCGCCCCAAGTGATAATTCTATACTTTCCTCAAGGATTGTTCTCATTTCGTGAGACACAGATTCAAAGTGCTGATTGTCCCTGGTCAGATGTCCACCGCAGCTCCAAGATCAGGGTGGCAGGGTTCACAGGTGCTGGGGACAGTGACCACTACGCCACTGCAAAGATAGACAAGGGGACTGAGCAGCCCCAGGGACCGTGGGTATTCTGAGGTTTGGGCCCAGGTGAGTTGTTGGCGGCTCTGTTTTCCTTAGAGGGGAATTACACCCAGTAGAGTTCGGGGACTACTCCTGGTCTGGTGCTCTGGGGACCCTGAGGTGCTAGGGTGCAGGGTGTGGGTGCAAACTCTGAAGCGCCAGTGTTCAGGGCCAGGCCACCTTCAGGCCCTGGGTGAGCGTTTGCATTACTGGGTGCCTTGTAAGGAAATTCTTCGAAGTGCGGGGAGCTTCACTTTCTTTATTTTTTGGCGGGGTCACACCTGGCAATGCACAAAGGTTACTCCTGGAGTAACTACACTCAGGAATTACTCCTGGTGGTGCTCAGGGGACCATATGGGATTCTGGGAATCGAACCCGGGTCAGCCACGTGCAAGGCAAATACCCTACCCACTGTGCTATTGCTCCAGCCCCAGTGCGGGGGGTGAGGGGGGAGCCCACGTTAAAACGGATGAAGAATGTGCCATTTCTGAAAGCATTTGAGGAGTGTGCAGGGTCCATGCACCCCTTGTCGGGGATATGACTTCTGGGGAACCTGGCATGTGTAAGACTCTGCATTTGACCCTTGGCCCCCACCAGGTGACTTCCCACCCCCCACCGAAATAGCAATAATAATAAGAAAAAAATGTATAAATAAATAAATAGTGGCCGAAGTTATAGGACAGAGGGTAGGATGTTTGCCTTGTATGTGGCCGACCTGGATTTAGTTCCCAACATTCCATACGGTCCCCTGAGTGCCGCCAGGAGTAATTACTGAGTGCAGAGTTAGGAGTAAGCCCTGAGCATCTCTGGGTGACCCAAAAACCAAACTAAAGTCAATAGGGCCCAGCAAGCTAGTACAGGGCATGTGTCCTGTATTCAGTCCCTGGCACCTCATGCCACCCACCCAAGCACTGAGGGGTGTGTCCCAGAGGCCCCCAGCATCGCTGTGATGGTGCTGGCTCTCCTCAGTGCAGCCTCGGACCCGGGCACTCACCAGGAAATCAGGGATTGTTGAAGAGTGGCTCTGGGACCCTTGATTACCATGGGGGGCAGGGGGAGAGACAGAGAGACAGAGACAGAGAGACAGAAAGAGACAGAGGGGCAGGGGGGAGAGGGGGAGAGAGAGACAGGAAGGAAGAGAGAAGGAGGGAGGGAGATAGAAAGGGAGAGAGAGGGGAGGGAGGGGGGAGGGACCAGAGAGACAGAGGGACCAGAGGGAACAGAGGGACAGAGAGACCAAAGGGACCAGAGGGATAGAGGGGCCAGAGGGCCAGAGGGACAGAGGGCTCAGGGTGTGGGCATCCCAGAGGCATGCATGAGGCCAAAGAGCAGGTTCTGGTGCTGGAGGCCCGCCCTGGGTCCGGGGCACCACACGGTCCCCTGAGCACTGCCCAGTGTGACCTCAATCGCCATGAATAACCGCCTGGCACTTCACTTGCCTGGGAAGTTGGGGCCACACTGGGAAGGGGCTCGGGAGCTGCCCTGGCTCTGTCCTCTCGGCCACACAGCGCCTGGCATGGGGCCAGGTCCAGAGCATTTCTGGGAGGGCTTTCAACTCCACACTGGCTCTCTGGCCCTCTAGCTTCTGACTGATTGATTGACTTTTTTTATTGGGGGTTACACCTGGTGGTGCTCAGGGCTCACTCCTGGCTCTGTGCTTGGCAATCACTGTCAGGTTTCGGGGGGTCTATGGGGTGCTGGGGAATCAACCAGGGTCGGCCGCACGAAGGGCAAACCCTGAACCTGCTGGAGTAGCTCTCCAGCCCCTCTCGCTCTCCTTGCAAAGGCAGGATGGTCTATGGGAGCCCTGGGCACCTGTCTGTGCTCTCCTCCTCCTCCCCTCATCCTCTCACCCCTCCAGGCCCAAGCCCCTGGCCCAGTGCTCACTCCTGTGCTCCAGGACGGAGCTGTTTTCACCCTGGCTCGGGCACTGTCCATGCCCCTTTACAGAAACTCGTCTGCAGGGCCAAGCTGACACCGACGCACAGGGGAAGCACATTAGCACTCAAAGCCCTCAGGGTCTCCTGAGCTCGCACTCTGCCCCCGTGCCACCTGCCGCCACACCGGCCAGTAAACCCTCTGCCCATCCCGTGCCCTCTGGCCAGAAATCCCATGCTCGGGACCCCAGCTTGCTCTGCAAAATGACATAAAGGCCCTCCCCGTCGTTTCCGTTCCTGGGAAGGGTTCAAGAGGCAAGCCTCTCTCGGGCCTCGGCCGGGCTCAGCTCACTGTGCCCGGGAAATGCCAGGAAATCGTGAGGCGGCTGGGATTTGTGCTGTGGGTGGAAATGATTGCCCCATGCACCACCAGTGCTAAGCTGAGACCCCTGCTTGGTTTTGGTGTTTTTTTTTTTAAATACATACATTTTGGACTGGAGCGATAGCACAGCAGGTAGGGTGTTTTCCTTGCACGCGGCCGACCCGGGTTTGATTTCTCTGTCCCTCTCGGAGAGCCCAGCAAGCTATCAAGAGTATCCCGCCCGCACGGCAGAGCCTGGCAAGCTACCTGTGGCATATTCGATATGCCAAAAACAGGAACAACCAGTCTCACAATGGATACGTTTCTGGTGCCCACTTGAGAAAATCAATGAGCAAAGGGATGACAGTGCTACAGTGCTACATTTTATTTTATTATTATTTTTTAATTTTAATGTATGACCATAAGATACAGTGACAGACTTAAGGAACTTGCATTATTACGTTTTGGTGTCACAATGTTCAAGTACCCATCCCTCCACCTGTGCCCATTCTCCACCAACAATGTTTCCAGTATCCCTCCCACCACCCTCACCCCTTCTTTCCCCCATCCCCTAGCTTCTGTGGCAGGAATATTCCCTCTTACCCTCTCTCTCCTTCTGGGTGTTATGGATGGCAATACAGGCACTAAACGGCCATCATGTTTGATCCATAGTCTATTTGCAGCACGCATCTCCCATCCCAAGTGATCCTTCCAACTACCATTTGCTTAGTGGTCCCTTCTCTCTCCCAGCTGCCTTTTCCTCTAGCCCATGAGATGGGCTTCCAAGCTGTGGAGCAATTCTCCTGACCCTTATCTCTACTATCCTTAGTTATTATTTTCCTATTATGTTACTTTATATTCCACAAATGAGTGCAGTCATTCTATGTCTGTCCCTCTCTGTCTGACTCATTTCACTTAACATGATACTCTCCATGTCTATCCACTTGTATACAAATTTTACAATTTCATCTTCCAAACAGCTGCATGGTATTCCATTGTGTAAGATATACCAAAGGTTCTCTAACCAATCATCTGTTCTCGGGCATTTGGGTTTGTTTTCAGAGGCACTGCACCCAGCTAAGCTCAGGGGTCAGGCCTTGCTGGGGGTGAAACTCAGGGCCTCGCGCATACTAGATGCGGGCTCTGCCCTGGAGCCTTCTCTCCAGCCCTGCTTGTTCTTGGAGAGACAGGTCTCTCTGTGGCTCAAGCTCTCGGCTCTTCCTGAGGCTGCGCCTTCCCTCAGAACCAAGGAAGACCAGAGACACCACAACTGTGGCATGTGTGGCTAAAGGCTGCAGGGGGAGAGAACGAACCTCATGGAACTCCTCATGAGGAATGGAGTATATGCATCGATCAGACTGGAATTTTGCAGGAGGATAGCCCAGGGTCAGATAGCACAGCAGGTAGGGCACTGGCTTTGCATTCAGAGGACCCTAGTTTGACCCCCCAATGCCACAGAAGGTCCCCTGAGTCCCTGCCGAGAGTGACCCGTGAACACTGACCCAGGAGTAACCCTGTGCATGGCCAGGTGTGGCCCCAACATGCCCCTAAAATAAAAGAAGTTTATTATAATTTTTCTCTTTTTAATTTTAACTTCCTATCCTTGTCACAGGATATCACCCAACTATGGGGACCCAGGGCTGACTCAGTGGCTAAAAGCACCTGTTTTGCAAGCACGAGGCCGTGAGTTTGATCCCTGGTTCTACCTACATGTGTGGAGCATGTTCGTGGGACTGCTCTCTAGGTCCCCAGTGCCACCACAAAGAGGTGCCAGCGGCATGAGCTCAGGTAGAGATATGAGGGTCCCAAGGCCAGGGGGTGCTGCCCTTAGTCCACATGCTAGCACCATCTTATTTAATTATTTATTTATGAAGTGATAGCACAGCGGGTAGGGCGTTTGCCTTGCACGCGGCCGACCGGGATTCCATTCCTCCATCCCTCTCAGAGCCGCATACTCGGCCACACCCCCCAGGAACACTGGGATCTGTAGAACTGGGCCCAGGGATTGCATGACAGAGGCTGTGTGCTGTGGGGGTGGCAGCCAGGGCTTCAGGAAGCAGGGGGAGGCCTGAACGGGGGGTGGGGGGGAGAGGCTGCTGCCTGCCCCCACTCTGAGAAGATGGGGTCACATCCTCTTAAAGATGGTGCTTGCGGGGCTGGAGTGATAGTACAGCGGGTAGGGAGTTTTGCCTTGCATGCGACCAATCCAGGTTCAATCCCCAGCATCCCTTATGATCCCCCAGCACCTCCAGGAGTAATTCCTGAGTGTAGGGCCAGGAGTGATCCCTGAGCATTGCTGGGTGTTACCCCAAAAACAAAATTAATAAATAGCACTGTAGCACTGGCGTCCCGTTGTTCATCGATTTGCTCGAGCAGGCACCAGTAGCATCTCCATTGTGAGACTTGTTGTTACTGTTTTTGGCATATTGAATATGCCATGGGTAGCTTGCCAGGCTCTGCCGTGGGAGCGGGATACTCTCGATAGCTTTCCGGGCTCTCCAAGAGGTATGTATATATCATTTACTGTATTTGGGATATGGATACGTCATGGGTAGCTTGCAAGACTCTCTCGTGTGGGCAATAGACTCTTGGTAGCTTGTCAGGTTCTCCAAGAGGCAGAGCAAGGCTATTAGATGTCGCGCAGCTGCGGAGCTTGGTCTTATAGTCTCTGGATGTTGGCCGTTGGTGGGATTACATGCGCCGGGGGCAGTTGTGAGTGTGGCTGCCAAGCTACTGGAAAATGGGGGGTCTGGATGGAGAAGGCTCAGTCCCAATCCAAGCAGGCTTGGAGATCTCAGCCCCGGTGTTGATAAAGTATAAAAAATAAAAATAAATAAAAGCATGGATTCAGTGAGCACAGAGCTGAATGTGCAAGCACCGGATCTGGCATGTCATGATTCCCCATTGTAGCGACAGCAGCAACCAAGAGTAGGGGAGCAAACCCCCAGGTCTCCGGTCTGAGGAGCCTCTTGTGCTCAAAGAACTTTAGGGCTGCTCCAGGAGTGATTTTCTTAGAGGTTCTCTAGAAGCTGTGCCCTGCGCGCTTTTTGCTGGGGAGCTGTTAGGAAAGCAAACACTGTGTATTTTCGATTTCTTTCTTGCCCCTTCCCCCCGGCAGAGCTGACCTCAACGAAGGAGAAAGATGAGCCCTCAGCTTATCCCTAACAGGAAACAGAAAAAATATTCTTGGCGTGATTGGGACAGAAAGCCACAGGCCTGCCCAGGAAAGCAGCACTCACGAGTGGGCAGAAACGGCCCTTCTTCCCAGCCGGCTACGGAGCAGGTGAAGGCATGGGGACTAAACTGGGTCAAAGGCGTGTAAGGCGAGTGCTGAAACCTCTGGACCATCTCTCCAGCCCGTGCTATGGGTCTTTTTTGTTTGTTTCTTTTGGAAAACTCCTTTTTCCAGTGGCTTGCTGGACACAGATGCATTTCTTTTCTTTTCATTCTTTCTTTCTTTGTCTCTTTCTTTCTTTCTCTCTTTCTTTTGCTCTTTCTTTAATTCTTTCTCTCTTTCCTTCTTTCTTTCTTTCTTTCTTTCTTTTCTTCTTTCTTTCTCTCTTTCCTTCTTTCTCTCTTTCTCTTTCTTTCTTTTCTTCTTTCTTTCTCTCTTTCCTTCTTTCTCTCTTTCTTTCTTCCTTTTCTTCTTTCTTTCTTTCTCTTTCTTTCTTCTTTTTTTATATTGAATCACCATGAGATACATTTACAAAGCCTTCATGTTTGACTTTCAGTCTAACCAAACACCCATCCCTCCACCAGTGCACATTCTCCACCAACAATGTCCCCAGTATCCTCCCCCCACATCCCACCCCTCCCCTTGCCTCCATGGCAGACAATTTCCCCCATACTCTCTCTCTCTACTTTTGGTCATTATAGTTTGCAATACAGATACCAAGAGATTATCATGTTTGATCCTTTATCTACTTCACAGATGCATTTCCAAGTCAAGCGTCAGCACAGAACAACACAAAGTAGGAATCCCATATGTGAAATGAAAATCCCTCTGTTCCACCTCCCCCAGCAGCTATGATTGGCATTCAGCGAGTATCTTCCAACTCTTGGAGTCCAGATAGCATTTATTTTGTAAATAAATTGCAAATTAAACCGAAAAACCAAAGGCAAAGGGAAGTTATCTAGGAAACCACCATGTCTGGTGTGCAGGAGGAGAAAGAGGAAGTTTGGCTTTGGGAGGCTGGAAGGAGGAACTTGCTCTTAGCCAAAGAGATGAGGGCGCTGATAACCACATAGCTGGAATTCTGTGGGCACCTAACGCGCAGGAGGCCTGATGGAGAGGGAGGCACAGTGTCTGGCCCCTGACTGGATGCGAGAGCAAGTGGGCAGTGCCCTACACAGAGGCAGCCAGACCCCGGGCAGTGTGGAGGCGTCACTGAGCTCCTGCCAAGAGAGCAAAGCTGGGGAGACACAGGCACTGGGGTCGCAAAGACTTGGATGGGTTTTTTTTTTTTTTAAATTGATTCTGCAGAGAGAGAGGGAGGGGGTAGGGAGAGGGAGAGAGGAGAAAAGTGCCTGTCATAAAGGCAGGCTGGAGGCTGGAAGGGGCAGGGGGTGACGGGAGGGAACCTGGGGACACCAGTGCTGGGAAATGTGCACTGGTGGAGGAATGGGTGCTGGAACACTGTATGACTAACACCCAATCATAAGCAGCTTTGTAAGAGTCTGTCTCACAGGGATTCAATTAAAAAGAGAGTTAAAAATAAACAAACAACAACAAAAGTTAATCCTGGATGGGATCCAAGGAAAGAAAGAGAATGAAAATAATAGTTAAAGCGAGGACCTGGAGTGTCTTCATGGAAATCATCTTCTCCCTTCATCTTGAGGCCCACCAACCAGGGGTGCTGGATCGAGGGACCAAAGCTGCCTCCAGCAGCCTGGGAGGGGGAGGTCAGACCTGGCGTCCAGGCACAGAGCCCCTGAGCCCGGGAGGGGTTTAACCAAACATCACAAGCCGGAGGCTAGAACGGAGGGACTTTTCTCTTGGCAGCGTGCACACCCTGGATGTGTTTGTGTCCAGCAGATGAGTGAGATGCTCTGTATTTGCTCTGCCTCTAGCTACTTGCCCCGGCAGGACCCCATCCGAGTAGCTGCACTCTGTAGGACTTGTCTTATCCTAGAGGCTACATCATACTTTGTTGCTACATCATACTTTGTTGCTACATCATACTTTGTACCACGACTGCAGTGTTTTGTTTTTGTTTGGGGGGCTTGGGCCACACCCGACAATGCTCAGGGGTCACTCCTGTTTCTGCACTCAACAGTCACTCCTGGTAGGGCTTGGAGAATCACAGAGGATGCCAGGGGTCACACACACCCCCTGCCCACCCCCCTCTCACTTGGCAGCGTGCAAGGCCTGTGCCCCACTTGCTAGACAGTCTCTCCGCCCCGGTACCACAACTTCTTTAAACCTTTATGTGCTGGATTTGGGGCCACACCCGGGGTTCTCAGACTTACACCTGGCTCTGTGCTCAGGTGGGACTTGAGGGACCGGATGGGGCACCGGGATGGAGCCCAGGTGGGATGCGGGCAGGGCCAGCACACCTTACTGGCTCTGCTTGGGGGAGGGGAATTTGCTACTTTAAGCTCAGTGCTTGGAGGGTCATTCAGGAGGTGCTTGGGGGATGCTGCTGCGCCCCTGCTCAGAGCCCAGTGCTCCCCCACGCAAAGCCTGCACTCGGTTTTGGGCCATCTCCCAGTCAATCCCTGGCCCGCCCCCACCGTGCCTTCCCAGCTGGACACCTGCTGAAGTAGCCTGTGGTTCCCACCTGCTGAAGTGCAGTCGCCCCCTCTTGTCCCAGGAGAAGGGGAGCGGGAGGGGGGAAGCCAGAGGTGCCGCGGAGCCCCGCTTGCTCCTGGCAGGCTCTGGTCCTGCGTTGGGGAGGGTCCGACAGGACTTGGGTCTGGGCTCTGTCTCCCCTCCGGGCTCCGCTGCGGCTTCTCATGGCGCTGGGCAGGGCGCGCAGGTAAATATTTAACGGCGGGCTCTCCAGCAAGGAAAGCTTTGTATTTGCTCATTCCCTGCGTGTCAATAGACCGGTTTCCTGCTATCACGTGAGCCCATGAACTTGGAGCTGGGAAGAGGCGTGTGGGCTCCAGGACGCCAGCGGCTGCGACCCCGGAGCCTGGCACGCTGGTCACGGTGTCACAGTGCCACCTAGGGCCGGGGGTGCGGGTAAAGCGCGCACCCTGCGTGCAGGCGACCCGCGCTCCATGCCAGCGCTGTGTGGGTCTCTGAGCACCACGTGACAGAGCAGCTCTGCAGCCTCAGGCATGCAGCCCTGGCCCACAGGACCAAGAAGGGCCAGGGTGGGCCTAGAGCCCCTTGGGAAGGCTCCTGCAAAAGAATGAAATGAGGCAGAAAGGGCATTTCATGCCAGGGCTGCTGGGCACTAGGTGTCCACTTTCATCCTAATGAGTGTGCAAGAACGATTAAATTGTCACTGAAAAATCATCATTGTCAGGAACTGGAGCACAGAGGGTAGGGCGTTTGCCTTGCATGTGGCCGACCTGGGTTCGAATCCCAGCATCCTATATGGTCCCCTGAGCACCGCCAGGAGTAATTCCTGAGTGCAGAGCCAGGAGTAACCCCTGTGCATCACCAGGTGGGACCCCAAAACAAAACAAAACAAAATCGTCACTGTCACCCTCTTTTGTAGGGCCCTAGGGATAGCACAGCAGGGGGTGCTTGCCTTGCATGTAGCTGGCCCGGGTTCAATCCCTGGCATCCTAGGTGGTCTGAGGAACCTTGCCAGAGGGATTCCTGAGTGCAGAACCAGGAGTAAGACAGACCTGAGCATCGCCAGGTGTGCCCCCCCAAAAGGGGGGTTCCTCAAGTCTTCGTAGATGGCAGCAAGAGATTAGTGAGAGGTGTCGAACACTCAGAAGAAAACTGGAGGTCAGAGAGCTAATACAGGGGTGAAGACACTTCCCTTCCACACAGCCACCCTGCGGGAGACGCACCCCCACCCCAAACCCCATCAGTCCTCCAAGTACCACGAGGGCTCATCCCTGAGCGCTGAGCACAGAGCCAGGAGGAAGCCCTGAGCACCACTGGGTGTGGCCCCCCAATTTTTTTTAATGAAAAAAGGAAAGAAAAGCGGATAGAAGTTGATGCTATCTCAAATCTACGTGTGGCTGTGGCATTGGGACCAGGGTAGTGTTGCTCTCTCTCTCTCTCTCTCTCTCTCTCTCTCTCTCTCTCTCTCTCTCTCTCTCTCTCTCTGTCATCTTCACCCCTGGATGCCTGAGAGGTCTCTGCCACTGCCGTTACCACCTCCAGGCCTTCAGCCCCCAAATCTCTCCAGAAGGACTGGCCTGGCATGGTGCCAGCCTGACCCTCACGCCTGCCAGACAGGAGGTGCGATGGCAGCCGTGGCTAGGGCTGCCTTGGGTTAGGAATGAAGGCGCCATTCTCCAAGAGATGAGGGGTGGGTGTATGCAAGTTGATGGGAAGCCTGAGTAAGTGTTAGCAAACAAGACCAATTGTTTTATGGAGTTGACATGGAATCTCTGCGGGGCAAGTCCCACAGGGAGAAACGGGGCCCATTTCCTGCTGTCTTCAGAGACGCCTGGAACTTAAAGGAAGCTCACTCTGAGGTCAACCAGGTATGAACTGGGGTGTTCCTGGAATCCATCCTTCTCCAAAATAGGAAGGAAAAATGTCAGGACTTGTGGAGAAAGGCAAATAGCCAGCTTGGTGGTGAGGGGACAGGCCCTCGGTCCCCTCACTTGCTGGTTAGGTCCTCACTGTTGTCACTCCCGAGATGTGACTGAGATAGATGACCCTGCGTTCCCTCTGCCATCTGAACATGATTCAGCCTCGTGGTGCTTCATAAATCAGTCTGTGATTTAATAAGCCATCGCAAACAAGGAAAAAATGGGCCTCAACATTTATGACTATAAAGGTCAATAAATGGAGCTAATCTCTGGCAATCAGATCCGGGTCAAGGATGCCAGGAGCAACGAGATCATTTTGGATGGGAAAGACGCTGGTCAGATCCAGACAGAACTTATCTTGGGAAAGAAGGGAGCTGTGTGCCGGGGAGCACATTTGAGGGACACAAGCTGCTTCCTTTCTAGCCGGTGCCTGCTGCACCCCAGAGAGCACACGACAAAATAAAGACAGCCTGTGGCATGACAGGGACTCTGTGGTTCTGAGCTGGTTTCCCAGCCCCAAATATTTACATGAGAGAGAGGAGAGGAATATTTACAGTCAATAAGTAAAGGAAGGACAGAGCGATAGCACAGCCGGTTGAGGGTTTGCCTTGCACTCGGCTGACCCGGGTTCAATTCCTCCATCCCTCTCAGAGAGCCTGGCAAGCTACCGAGAGTATCTGCCCGCATGACAGAGCCTGGCAAGCTACCCGTGGCATATTCAATATGCCAAAAACAGTAACAACAAATCTCACAATGGAGACGTTACTGGTGGCCGCTTGAGCAACTCGATGAACAACAGGATGACAGTGCTACAGCGCAAGTAAAGGAAGTCAGGGTGGGAAGCTCTTCTGGAGCTGTGGGGCTTGTAGGGGCAGTTCTGGATGGAGGGTCAGGGGCCCAAAGTTACGACCTTATTGGGGCCTGGGGTGTGGGGGAAAGGCTGCAGAGGGCAGGGGTGGAGGGAAACTCCAGCAAGATCTTCTGAAACTCCTGGGCCTTTGATTTCTCTATAAAGTAGACAATGCAAATGTGCCAAAAACCAAATACAGTCATTCAGCCAGTGTGGCCAATGATAAATGTCTTTGTTGTTGTTTTTCTTTTTGGGTCACACCTGGCGATACTCAAAGGTTATTCCTGGCTCTGCTCTGGGAGTTAGTCCTGGCGGTGCTCAGGGACCATTTGGGATGGCCAGGATCAAACGTGGGTTGGCTGCATGCAAGGCAAACATGCTACTTGCTGTACTATCGCTCTGGCCCCAGTGATAAATGTCTGCCCTCTATCTTTGAGATTTGAGGGGTGACGTTTGGGCCAGCAGGGGACCAGCAGGGCTGCACCTGGCAGTGCCAGGGGACCATGTGGAGCTGAGGCTCGAATTCAGGGTCTCCCGCATGCAAGTCAAGTGCTCTTCAACTTGAGCCACATCCCAGGCCTAGATACCTTTTTTTTTTTTTGTAGTTCGTTTGTTTGTAGTTTGTCCCCTGGACCCCAGTAAGATCATAACTTTGGGCCCCTGACCCTCCATTCAGAACTGCTCCCACCAGCCTTGCAGCTCCAGAGGAACATCCCACACGTGGCAGTTTCCAGGGCTTACTCCTGGCTCTGCACTCAGAGTTTCCCTGCAGTGCTTGGAGATCATAGGGGATGCTGGGATCGAATCTGTATTGGCCAAATGCGAAGCAAACAGCCTAGCCTCTGCACTAACTCTCCACCCCCAGGCCTGCATATCTTCAGGAGGTACCATTAAAACATTATTTTTTTAGTTTATTTTAATGTCAATTCTTGGTAGCTTGTCGGGCTCTCCGAGAAGGGTGGAGGAATCAAACCTGGGTCAACAAAAGCCATAACTGTGCATACAATTCTAGAGTTGAAAATGATTAGATAACAAAGTTTCAATATTAAAATCAATAAGTATTAAAAGTATATTTTACTAGTTGAAAATTATTATATCTCATCACAGGGTTGTAAAGTCCTTGTCAAAGAATTTACTAAGCTGTTTGTCGCTAGTTGGGCCTTCTGTGCTATTGTTTTTGTTTGCTGAGCTTATTTGGCTTCTAGCTTACTGTCCCCTCTAACTTGCTGTGGTCCTACCAGAGTCTCAGTATTGAGGAGTTAGGTGTCATGCGGCCGCATATGCAGCCCGGAGGTCTAGAGACTTAAAATCTAAGGTGTGGACCAATGAGTTGACATAGTGGCAGATATGGGTGGTGTGTGTGACTGCCGAAGTGTGGGAGGAAACTTCCCACCCCATCTCCTAGAAGACACCATAGTTCTCAGCCTGGCTACCAGGGTGAGGTACCATTTTATTTTACTTTACCTTATTGGGAAGGAGGCAGATTGGACAACACAGAGCAGTGCTCAGGGCTTATATCTGGCTCTGTGCCCAGGGATCACTCCTGGTGGTACTCAGGGGACCATATGTAGTCTTAGGGATTGAACTGGGGTCAACCACGTGCATGGTCAAGTTCTGTAGCAGCTCTCCAGCTAGTAAATGGTACCCTAAGAGGTACCATTGACAAACCAGAATGGACACATCAGTATGTTGAAACAAGTTGGCTCTAGGTCTTGATATTATATTTCCAAGTGTTGGGATAGGATTTTGAAATAGCAGTAACAGCAACAGTGAAAAATAATGGATTCTCCACCTTATAATTGCCACCAACTTGGTCTTATATTAAAAAATCAAAACATTGGGGCTGGAGTGATAGCACAGTGGGTAGGGCATTTGCCTTGTGTGTGGCTGACCCGGGTTAGATTCCCAGCATCCCATATGCATCCCATAGCACTGCCAGGAGCAATTCCTGAGTGCAGAGCCAGGAGTAACCCCTGTGCATCACCATGTATGACCAAAATAGCAAAGAAAAAAAAATCAAAACATTGTCTTTCTCACTTCTCTCCCATTATTTAAATGTTTTTATTGTTGCACAAATTTATTTTGTAGCATGTATAATATAACACTATAGTTGCATCTATGCAAATTTTGGTGTTTTAAATAAAGGTCTGGCATCAATGTTTATTTCTATCTTACTGGCAACGGTCAGAATTCAAACACTGTGACAATCATCATTTCGATTTCCATCACTGTTTCAGGAACTGCAGACCCTTTTGGGTACCCTGAGGGACATCTAGAGGTTCACTTGTTGCTTTTTCTCTCCCAGAACCTCGGTCTCTGCTTTCTTGACTCCCAAACTACAGTTTGCACTTGAAAAATCAGCTCCAGAAAAATTCAAGATCCCAAGCTGAAGGCAAATATTTCAGTAGGAATTTAATCCAAGACATATTTGCAAAAGTAAAGCAATGTGTATTTATAGTAACGCTTGCACTGTTTATAAGAGCAAAAAAACTCTCAACAGCTTACAATGAGAAACTGTTTAAATCAATGATGAGGCTGAAACACAACAGGCCACTGTGTGACCTCCTGCATTGCCTTCTCTCTGTCAATTCTGTGCCTGAGATGGCACAAGGTCACACACTCAAAGATCACTCCCGGTTGCCTGAGGACTATGGTGGTACTGGGTGTCAAACCTGTTCTACAGTGTGTAATATAAGAGCCTTACCCACTCTACTATCTTTCTGGCCCCTAAAATTTCTCAAGTGCAGGAGGCCCTGGGTTTGATCCCACTTCAAAAGGTAATCAACACATAAGAATAAAAGTCAAATGCCAGGGGCTGGAACGATAGTACAGCAGGTAGGACATTTGCCTTGCACACGGCCAACGCAGGTTCAATCCCCGGCATCCCAGATGATCCCCGAGCACCTCCAGGAGTAATTCCTGAGTGCAGAGCCAGGAGTAATCCTTATGCATCACTGGGTGTGACCCAAAAAGACAAACAAACAAACAAACAAAAAAACAATTAAAAGCCATGGGGGAGTCTGGTGTTCACAGGGGTGGCTGATGGCCCCTCACTCGCCAGCACCTGGGAGTCTCCTGGGAGAGACATCTCTCCTTCAGCTTTGAAACTCCCCCTGCCATTTCCATCCACACTAGCCCGTCAGGCTTTGTGCATGCCAGTTGCTCGGGTAAGCACTGGGCAGAAACAGGCACTTGCTCTAACCATCAGCCCTGCCCTTCTGAAGCTCCAGGCTCGGCCGGGGGCAAAGGCAGCCTCGTCCAGAGGTAAGGGGTGCTGAGGGGGCAACAGCTCCTGCAGCCCAGGGGGAGTCGGGGTAGCAGCTAGCCAGGACGCTCCAAAGAAGAAGTTCAAAGCAGGGACATTCTGATCAGACCTCAAAGCACCCCGAAGAACAGAGGCCCTCGGAGCATGGGTCAGGGGCAGTGCGCTATGGAAAGAGCTGACCGAGAATGGGGCTTCGTATGCCCTCGGGAGGGGGGCAGGCCGGGTCCTGCCCTGTGGAAGCCCCTGCAAGCGCCCCCACCTCTGGCCTAAAGCCTAACTCCAGGGCTTCATAAAGAACCTGCACAGAGTGGCTGGAGCGATAGCACAGCAGGTAGGGCGTTTGCCTTGCATGCGGTAGACCTGGGTTTGATTCCCAGCATCCCATATGGTCCCCTGAGCACCGCCAGGAGTAATTCCTGAGTGCAGAGCCAGGAGTAACCCCTGAGCATCGCCGGGTGTGACCCAAACAGCAAAAAAAAAAAAAAAAAAAAAAAAAAAGAACCTGCACAGAGACACCACGATGTAACCCCCAGGTCCTCTGGTATTGGGCAGAGGACTCCGGGGTCTTCTCAGAGTGGGGGTAGGCATCCTCTCCTTCCCCATTCTGGAAGCCCCAGCAGCCATGTACACCCCCCCATAACCGCCGCCATATCAACTGTACCCACTGGTCCTGCTTTTCATATTCACAAACTAAGTCTCCAAGGAGAATTTCACTCCAAGCAGCTGAACTTCCTGGAGTACACCGGTCCCCTCAGCTGAAAACTCTGGGGCACCTTCAGGAGTGGTAGGCTGAGCGCCCACCCCGCTGACCCCCCAGTAGTGGCACCCATGCCCTACTGCTGCAGCCAGGCCAATGCCTAACTCCCACCGTTTCACTAAGAATCTCTGCAGACTCCTCTGAAGTTGCTGGACCATGAGGCCACAGCGGGCAGGGCGTTTGCCTTGCATGTAGCTGAACCAGGTTCGATCCCCGGCAATACTTATGGTCCTAGAGCCCTGCCAGGAGTGACCCCAGAGCACAGAGCCAGGAGTCAGCCCTGGGAGTCAGCCAGGAGTGGCCCAAATCTCCTCTCTTCTCCTCACCCCCCCTACAAAGTTTTGGTTTTATGTTACACCTGGAGGTGCTTAGGGCTGACTCAGTGCTTGGGTTGCTCCCCACAGTGTTTCGGGGTGCAGGCAGTGCCGGGGATGGAACCCAGGCTCCTGCATGCAAAGCCTGGGCATTAGAGCACTGTAGGCCATGTCCCGGGGCCCCAAACCTAGACCTTTGAGTGCCACGGAGCTGAGCTGCCGGCTGAGCTCCTCCAGCACCTCTCAGCTGGGCTCAGTGCCCAGACCTGCTCCTCCAGGGCCGAAGCCTCCCACCAGGAGGGGACGCACCTTCCTGCTTCCTGAAACTGCCTCTGGCAGCGAACCAGTTAGTCTATTTCTTCCTCTTTCACAGGCGTTAGCTGCTCTGGGTCACTGCATTCACCTGCTTGAGGAAACCTAGCAGATGGGGGCTGGAGGTACAGCACGGCGGGTAAGATGCTTACCTTGCGTGCACACAACTTGGGTTCAATCCCCGGCACCTCCGATGGTCCTCCAAGCCCCGCCAGCAGTCATCCCTAGTGCAGAACCAAGAGTAAGCCCGGAGCACAGCCAGGTGTGGCCCCCGCAAACAAAAACTTGTATCACTTGTCATCCTGTTGATCTTCGATTTGCTCGAGCGGGTGCCAGTAACGTCTCCATTTGTCCCAACTCTGCCATATTTATTTTAAAATTAGTTTTCGTTTTCCCACTCTGTTTTATAATGGTCTTTGTTGTGGTGCTGGGGGGTTGTCCACTTGGCCCTGGTGCTCGCTGGGGTCCAGCAGTGGGGAGTCGCTGGAGATCAAACTCAGGGCTGCAGGCAAGCAGGGTGTGGCATGGACACCTTCCTGGGAAGCAGTCCTCGCCCTCAGCAACTATTTCATGAGTGTAAGTGTGTCATTGCTGGGGGTGAGGGTGGTATATTCATTTTGCTTTACTTTGTAAATAGGTTCTATTTTATTTTATCTTACTTTTTGTTCTCTTGGTTACACCTGGCAATGCTCAGGGGTTACTTCTGGCTCTGCACTCAGGAATTATTCCTGGAGGTGCTGGGGGACCATATGGGATGCTGGGAATCGAACCTGGGTCGGCCGTGTACAAGGAAAATGCCCTACCCGCTGTGCTATCGCTCCAGCCCCTATAAATGGCATCTTAATAGCTGGAATTACTGGATTGGGGGCTCTGTAAAAGTTGGGGGCCGGGAGCATAGTACAACAAGTAGGGCGCTTGCCTTGCACACAGTCAACCCAGGTTCAATCCCTGGCATCCCGTATGGTCCCCTGAATCTTACCAGAAGTGATCTCTGAGTGCAGAGCCAGGAATTAGCCCTGAGCACTGCCAGGTGTGGCCCCCCAAATAAATAAACAGAAAGTGCGATATCTCCATAAGAACCATCATCAAGCGGAGAATCTGCCCTCTCCTAACTCCTAGCCTCTTACACTGTGAATCAAAACCTCAGAGAAGGTGGGGTGTCAAGAAAACAGTGTGTAAATTGTGTTAAGAGTAGGGGAGGGCTGGAGCGATAGCACAGCAGGTAGGGCGTTTGCCTTGCACGCAGCCGACCCGGGTTCAAATCCCAGCATCCCATATAGTCCCCTGAGCACCGCCAGGAGTAATTCCTGAGTGTAGAACCAGGAGTAACCCCTGTGCATCACCGGGTGTGACCCAAAAAGCAAAAAAAATAAAAATAAAAAATAAGAGTAGGGGAGATGGCTCAGCAGGCAGGACTATACAGTTTGTATGCAGGGTCCCCTGGTAGGACCCCCCAGTACTGCATGGTCCCCAAGCACCCCTTGGAGCAACTCCTGAGCACTGAACCAGGAATATCTTGAGAACATTACCAGGTGTAGCTCCAAAACAACCCCCACAAATGTTTTGTTTTAAGATAAATTTCTTTATGATTCATTATTAAGATTTGTATGCATTTGGGGGAGGGGGTCCACACCCGGCAATGCTCGGGGCTCATTCCTGACTCTGTATTGAGGGATCACTCCTCATGGAACCCGGGAGACCAGAAGGGATGCCGGGATCGAACCGGTTGGCCACGTGCAAGGCTGGCTCACCCCCACAAGCAGGAATCTAAAACGAGCCGGTTCAGTGTTCCCTCGGGTCCTGGGAGAGTCTACACAGCACTTCAAAGCGTCCGGGAATACTTATGCTGCCTTGTTCTTGTGAAGAGGCGGGGTTCATGGGATCAAATCACAGCTATTAATTTCAAAATACCTAATTGGAAAAGAAATGAAACCCTGTTGGCCGGCCACCTGGCCCAACACCGCCACCTGCTGGCCGCACCGCCACAGCGCACTGTCGGTGCCCGAGAAAATGGGGGTTCCGCGTCTGAACCCAGTAAGGACTCTCAGGAGGTTTGTGTTCCGAATCCAAAATAAGCAGACAGTTTGTGTTCCAGTCTGAAATAACTAGGGTCGGTCTCGAGTTTACCCGGACAAGCCTCCAGTTCAGATTACAGATTACCTTACCTCTCTGGAGCTGGCCAGAAATAGATTTCCATTTCAAGTCGGAAACATGACTCCCCTATTTTCCCATTTTACTTGAGACCTCGCAGCTAATAAATGAGAAGGAGAGAATAGTTGATTCATTATCTCGCGATCAACAGAGATAGATTAATCAGGGGGTGTCCTGGCAAGAGTCAACACCCGCCCCTGTGGGTTGGCAGCTTAAAGCTGAGCCCTGGTTTGTTCATCTGTGAGATGCGGAAAAGGTCAACAAAAGAAAGAGCATATCCTGGTGCATAGCGCCAGACACTTAGTACACGCTGCTTTTGCTTCTTTTTATAAGAACCATTATTCTGTTCATCCGTCTTCCATGATCCCCTTAAGAATCATTCTAAAATGACATCTGCACCTGTGTGTTCATTGCACCTGTGTGTTCATTGCAGCACTGTTCACAATAGCCAGAACTTGGAAACAATCTTAGGGCCTGAGAACAAACGACTGGTTTAAAAAAACTTTGGTACATCTACATATGGAACATGGAATCCTATGGAGCTGTTAGTAAAGATGAAGTAATGAAATTTGCTTATAAGTGGATGGTCATGGAGAGTATCATGCTTAGTGAAATGAGTCAGAAAGAGAGGGACAGATAGACAAATAGAATGACTGCATTCATTTGTGAGATATAAAATAACATAATATGAGACTGACACCCAAGGACTATAGAGGCAAGGGACGGGATGATTGCTCCATGGTTGGAAGCCTGTCTCATGAGCTGGGGGAGAAGGCAGATGGGATAGAGAAGGGATCACTAAGTCAAGGATAGTTGGAGGAATCACTTGGGATGGGAGATGTGCGCTGAAAGTAGACTAAGGACCAAACATGACAGCCTCTCAGTATCTGTATTGCAAAACATGATGCCCCAATGTAAAGAGAGTAAGTGGAAATCATCTGCCACAGAGGCAGAGAGTGGGGTGGGGTGGGGATGGCGGGAGGGATACTGGGGATTGGTGGTGGAAAATGTACCCTGGTGGATGGGTGGATGGATGGGTGTTCGATCATTGTCTGACTGAAACTCAATCATGAAAGATTTGTTACTGTGCCTCACAGTGATTCAATAAAAAATTAAAAATAAACAAAAACAGAAAAAAATCATTCTAAGAGAAATTTACATATTTTTTATTTTATTGGTTTTTAATTTAGAAAATGGGGGAAGCTTGGATCACACACAACAGTGCTCAGGGACTATTCCTGGCTCTTCTCAAGAACAGCTCCTGGAGCGATAGTACAGCGGGTAGGGCATTTGCCTTGCACGTGGCTGACCCGGCTTCAATCTCCGGCATCCCATATGGTCCCCCAAGCACCGCCAGGAGTAATTCCTGAGTGCAAAGCCAGGAGTGACCTCTGAAGCATCGCTGGGTGTGACCCAAAAAGGAAAAAAAAAAAACAGCTCTTGGAGAAAGAGCAAAAGGGAACGCCCTGCCACAGAGGCGGGGTGGGGAGGGGTGGGGGGAGGGTGGGGGGTGGGAGGGATGCTGGGACCATTGGTGGTGGAGAAGGCACTGGTGAAGTGATGGGTACTCAACCATTGTGTGACTGAAATGTCATGTAACTGCCTGTAACTGTACCTCACGGTTATTCACTAATAAAAAAAAAATTTTAAAAAAAAGAATAGCTTCTATTTGTGCCTGGGGATTGTGCCATGCTGGGTATCAAAACTCCCCTGGGGGGGAGTGGGGAGGAAGAAAAAAGAAAAAAAACTGTGTCCCCTACTTTTTTTGTTTCTTTTGGGTCACACCCAGCGATGCACAGGAATTACTCCTGGCTCTGCACTCAGGAATTACTCCTGGCCAGTGCTCAGGGGACCATATGGGATGCTGGGAATTGAACCTAAGTTGGCTGCATGCAAAGCAAATGCCCTACCCACTGTGCTATTGCTCTGGCCCCTGGCCCCTGCTTCAAAGACTGCACTCTGGCACCTTGAGCTCCCAAAAGCACCAAGAAGGTGGATTCTTGACTCAGACTGAGAAATTCCGACCCAGTCCTGAGAAAGGCACCTTCCTGGCTCCGCCTTCCCTGTAGGGCAAGCACTTCCAGCAGCTGTGCGAGGATGAGGTGTGGTCAGAGATATGCTGTGACTCATGGAACACCCGTTTGGGCTGCTTGGCTGAAGCAAGTTTCCAAAGAAGAATGAGCTGATACAAGAAAAGTGCTTCTTTGAGTGACTATACCGAGTGTTCCATGTACAGGAGCTATTATTCATGCTCATGGAGTACTCCTCTTAATCCTGGACTGAAATGAAGATTCAGTTTCCAGGCATGCGTTAGAAGCACAAAGGTCTGAAGGAACACAGGGGTGGGAGGGGTTGCTTGTGATACAGGTCAATATTCTCAACCTTCTCACACCTGCAGGCTGGCACTTGCCTTGCACACCAGTCCCACCAAGGCTGGCAGGGATAACCGTGGGGTAAACCAGTTATTTTCAATCATTTTACACCTGAGGACCAGCACCTGTTTGAGAAGCAGCAGCAGAAGAATGCTGTTCTAGGTGAAATGGTGTAGTATCATCAGAGGCTAAAACATGACCGATTCAATGGACACTTCAAACACAAAAGCAACCAGAGTGTCGTGAATAAGCCATCAAAGGACAGAAATAAATTATTGAAATTATTCAATCATTCCAAAATAAGATGTAAAAATCAAAAAAGGGAATAAAGAAGAAATAGAAGACTAGAGGGGCTGGAGCAATAGCACAGTGGGTAGGGCGTTTGCCTTGCACACGGCCGACCCAGGTTCAATTCCCAGCATCCCATATGGTCCCCTGGGCATCGCCAGGGGTAATTCCTGAGTGCAGAGCCAGGAGTAACCCCTGCATCACCAGATGTGATCCAAAAAGCAAAAAAAAAATAAAGAAAGAAAGAAAGAAATAGAAGACTAGAAAACAAACACTACATTGGTAGGTAGAACTGATACAATCATCCTATTAAACGTAGGCATCCGAATTTCTTCCAAATACAGAGACTGTTAGATTTATTAAAAAAGCAAGACCCAGCTCTAAAGTATTTTTATATGTAAAGTATTTGAAAAATACTTTAAAATATATTTTAGTATATTTTAAATTATATTAAATACATATTATATTGGGCTGGAGCGATAGCACAGAGGTAGGACATTCGCCTTTCATGTGGCTGACCCGTGTTTGATTCCTCCACCCCTCTCAGAGAGCCTGACAAGCTATCGAGAGTATCTCGCCCCCATGGCAGAGCCTGACAAGCTACCCATGGCGTATTTGATATGCCAAAAACAGTAACAATAAGTCTCACAATGTGAGACGTTACTGGTGCCCGCTCAAACCAATTGATGAGCAACGGGATGACAGTGACATATTACATTAAATAGATATTAAATACATATAAATAAGTATATGTATTTATACATATAAATAAGTATATATATTTAGTATAAGTATATATTAAATACATATAAATATATACTCAATATGTAAGGTGGCAAGTAAGTTTAAGGTAAAAATCACACCACACTAACATTAGCAAAAGAAAACAGAGTATTTCAGAGGAAAGAATATTACCAGGGATAAGAGAGGGTTGGGCCACACCTGGCAGAGCACAGAGATTGTCCCCAGTGGCGTTTAAGGGACCCCTGCTTGGCAAGGGATCAAACCTAGGACCCCCTCCCCAGGTCAAACTTGTGTTTTATCTCTTTGAACTATCTCCTCGCCAGAGAAAGTCATTGTTGTTGTCTTAAGGGTTTTGTTTGTTTGGGGTCACATCTTTTCAAGATTACGTGGAACATTTCTCTGATTCTGGGCAATAAATTGACTCAATAAATAGAAAAGAATCCAAGTTATACGAAGTATGTTTGCTGACCATGATGAAATTAAGTTAGAATCAAATAAGGTCTTTGAAACCCCATGGATGTGGAAATATAATAACATACTTTGACAAACCCAGGCTCAGTAGGGAAATCAAAAGAAAAAAATAGAAAGTATTTTGAACTTAATGAAATGGACAAACAAAAACTGTGGGATTTGATTAAAGTAATGCTTGGAAGGAATCTTCTAGGCCAAATATTTATATTAGGAAAGAAAAAAGGCCTTGGACCAACAACTTCTGGGCCCTGAGTGATAGTAGAGTGGGTAGGACATTTGTGTTGCATGTGGCCATTCTGGGTTTGATTCCCGGTATCCCATATGGTCCCCGAGCCTTACAGGGACTGATCCCTAAGTGCAGAGCCAGGAGTAACCCCTGAACACTATTGGTTATAATCCCCCTCCAAAAATAAAATAAAATAAAAGCAACAACTTCTACTCACATTTAAGGAACTAGGAAAAGAACAAGTAAATTCAAGATAAAAGGGGGAAATTAATAAAAACTAGAAATAAAAGGTGGAAATAACCCAGAAAAATAATAGAGAAAAACCAATAAAATTACAAAATATTCTAGAGGGGCCGGAGAAATAGCATAGCAGATAGGGCACTTGCCTTGCATACACCCAAGCGGGTTCCTTCTTTGGTACCACATATGATCTCCTGAGCCACAGGGTACCACATATGATCTGCCTGAGTGCAGAGTCAAGAGTAAGTCCTGAGTGCCACCAGGTATGGCCCCAAACCAAAATAAAACAAAAGCTTGAAGAAAAACAATGAAACTGATAGACCTCTAGTAAAACTGATGGGGAAAACTAAAAAGAAAGGCAAAATGACCACTGTCAGGACGAGATTGGTGACCTGTTAGTGCTTCGGACCCTACAGTTACTAGAGAGATAATCCTCGTCCAATAGGAACAATTCTTGGGGCCAATAAATATGACCGTTTAGACAAATGAACAAATTCCCCCCAGAATGCAAAGGATTGAAGCTCACTCAAGAAGAAATAGATAACTCAAATAGCCATGAATTGAAAGAAATTGTACTTGTAGCTGAAAACCTTCCCCCAAAGAACCCTCCTGGTCCTATGTCTTCATTGATAAGTCTATCAAACACTTCAGGAAGAAATAAATCAAATCTGGCCCAAATTTTCCAGGTAATCAAAGACTTCCCACCCCTCTTAGGGAAGCCACTTTATGAAGCCAGTCTCATTTAGACAAAGACTTTATAGGAGCCTACAAGGCCCAGCAGAGATAGCACAGGGGGTAAGGCACGATGGGGCTGACCTAGCATCATACACACCCTCAAACAGCTTGTGGGAGACCCTATCCCACACCCCCCAAGAAAGAAAACTACAGACCAAAGTCCCTTGCAAATATAATTGCAAACATTCTAAATAAAAGCTTAGAAATTAAAATCCAATTATATATATGCATATATATATACATGTATATCATAACATATGAGATTTATCCCTGACATTAGCATTCAAAAGATTTTAAAAAAGATTAAAAGATTAGCATTCAAAAACTATTGTCATTTACAATCTCAAGAAACAAAATCCCACAATCTCTCTCCCTCTCACCTCCTGGGGACATTGGTGATGGGAAATGTACACTGGTAAAGGAATGGGTGTTGGAACATTATATGACTGAAACCCAATCATGAACAACCTTGTAACTGTGTATCTCACTGTGATTCAATAAAAATTTAGAAATCGGGTCTTAAATCTTAGTCACTGTCACTGTCATGGTCATCCCATTGATCATCGATTTTTCTCGAGCAGGCGCCAGTAACGTCTCCATTCGTCCTAGCCCTGAGATTTTAGCAGCCTCTCTTTACTCATTCTTCCCAGCAATGCCACATGGAGGCTCTTTCAGGGTAAGAAGAATGAGACCCATCATTGTTACTGTATTTGGCATATCAAATATGCCACGGAGAGCTTGCCAGTCTCTGCTGTGCGGGCAGGATGCTCTCAGTACCTTGCCAGGTTCTCTGAGAGGGAGAACTAGACTATAAGAGGTCGCATGCTTCCGGGTGCGTTATTTTATAGTCTCTGGATCTTGGCCGTTGATGGGATTACATGGCGCTGGGAGCAGCTTGTGGGTGTGGCTGCCAAGCTACTGGAAAATGGGGGATCTGGGTGGAGGAGGCCCAGTTCCGACCTGAGCAGGCTTGGAACATCTCAGCCATGGGTCTCACACACCTCGGTTCCTCTGCCGGTTCCTTCATGGGTGAGGCTCGGCTCGTCCAAACGTGTGGAGAGTAGCTTTGAGCATGGCTGTGGCTGGGTCCCGGAGTTCTTTGGCTGCCAGGGCTCTGCTCAGGGTGGGGAGAAAAAGTCAACCTGCCCTGCTCTGAGGGGCCCCGGTGAAGACAGCCAGGTGCAAAGGCAAGAGACTCTGCCTAAATCTTAATAGTAAGAAAAAACCTTTAATCATCTCAATATAGAGACAATGCATTTTGTTGTTATTTTGTTTTATTTTGTTTGAGGGCTACACCTGGCTGTGCTCAGGAATCACTCCTGGCAGGCTCACGGGGCCTTATGAGATGCCGGGGATTGAACCTGGGCTGGCTGTGTGTAAGGCAAGTGCTTGGAACTGTGTATCTCATTGTGATTCAATTTAAAAAAATAAAAATAAAGTCTTACATCTTAGTAGATAAGAAAAAAATCATACAATCATCTCAATCATCTTTACCAGCAACTCTCTCTCCTCCTCCTTCACTCCTGAGTTTTTAAAAACTCATAGAAAATCAGAAGAAAATTTTATTAACATAACAATATTTATGGAGGGGAAATCCACAATAATAAGCAAGATCCATTAGATGGCCCTAAATGGGTTATTTCCCCTGTCATGGAAATAACCATGTCAGTCGTGGAGAGTGAATACTTTCCCTGAGACCTGGAACATGAATAAGGCATCGCTTTCGCACTGGGCTTACAATCACCATCGCACAGAGGGTCCGGCCCCCAGGGGCCCCAGTGCCCAACAGCAACCACTGGAAGAAGAGTTAAAGCCAGATCCATCAAAAGAAACTCTTTTTTTTTTTTTAGCTTTTTATGGTCACACCTGGCGATGCCCAGGGGTTACTCCCGGCTCTGCACTCAGGAATTACCGCTGGCGGTGCTCAGGGGACCATATGGGATGCTGGGAATGGAACCTGGGTCGGCTGTGTGCAAGGCCAACGCCCTGCCCGCTGTGCTATCGCTCCAGCCCCAAAAGAAACTGTTTCTTTGGGGTTTGGGTTCAAGAACTTTGGAGCTCCTGGGACCCAGCTCTCCCACAAGGGGACCCTGGAAACAGGTCAGAGCAATAGCGCTCAGAGACACCGCTTGGGCTCAGTAATAAAGAGCCCCAGAGCAGCCCACCTTCCCTGCACACCAGTCCCGCGGCCGGTAGGTGGCGCCCTTTGACTGGCTCTCCCCAGGAAATACCCTTGCCAAGGTGGGAGACTGTTCTGTGTGAGGGCATTGATCCTGCTTTTCCTACAGCGACATCCAGGACAGAACCAGTAGGGGAGTCCCCGCAGGCCGGTGGCCCCTCCTAGTGTGGGCTTGTGCAGGCTCCCACGACACAAATCCACCCTGGAAATGTCACGTGAGTAAGAACTAACCTCTGGTGGCGGAGTGATACTGCAGCGGGGAGGGCGCTTGCCTTGCACAAGGGCGTCTGGGTTTGATCCCCGGCATCTCCAGAGCCAGGAGTAAGTCCTGATGGCCTCTGGGTGTGTCAAAAAAAATCCAAATAAATAAATAAATAAATAAACTTTAGTTAAGCCATTGAGCTTGATATTTGTTTGTTTATTTAATTTGGACCACATACTCAATGTTTACTACCCCTGGCTTTGCACTCAGGGATCACTCCTGGTGGCGCTCGGGGACTATATGGGGAGGGGGACAAGAATCGAACCTAGGTGGGCCACATGCAAGGCAAGTGAGTGCCCTACCCACTGTACTATCTCTCTGGCCCTTCAGTTGTTCATTATCTGGGGCCAAGTCTAACATCTGCCAACTAATACTGCATAAGAACTAAGCAAACCTTGTTTGATCTTACAAACTGTTCTCTTGTTACAGTTTTATAAAGTGGAAATGCTATTCAATATATTGCAAATCTTGCAGGACCTGAGCCCTCACTAATCAAAACAGAGACATTAGAGAAATGAGAAAACACACAACAGCTGGCACCTGGGCAGAGAGATGCCTGTGAAGGAACCAGCCTGCTCTCAGAATAGTGTTGGCATTACACCTCCTTGGAAGACAGAATAAATGACCGATTATAAGCTGAATTCACGGACCCTGTGACTAAGGCTTCCTAAAGACCAAAAGTGGGCCCAGCGCCTGGATGGATCACTGGCTGCATTTTCTTACTGCCCCTTCTTGAGGCTGTCCATCCAGAAAAATGATAATAATACTCTGGATCTGACCTCTGTGCCTGCTTGCTTATTTTAAAGGTCAAATGGCTTTTTTGCAAGGGTATGGATGAGGGTTTGGGCCACACCCAGCAGTGCTCAGAGGACAGCCTGGTGGCAGGGATCAGGCCAGGTTTATTTTTTTGGTTGTTTTCCGGTTGTTGTTGTTGCTGTTTTTCTTTTTGGGTCACACCTGGGATGCACAGGGATTACTCCTGGCTTTACACTCAGGAATTACCCCTGGCGGTGCTCAGGGGACCATAGAGGATGCTGGGAATCGAACCCGGGTCGGTGTGTGCAAGGCAAACGCCCTACCCACTATACTATCACTCCAGCCCCTCAGGCCAGGTTTGGCCACTAACAAGATGAGAGTTTTACCTCCTCTACTATCTCTCTGACCCCTCAAAAAAAATTTTTTTTTTCATTTTCTAACATTTAATCGGCTCAGTTGTGGCCATTTAAACATCAACACACAGATGTGTTTTAGAAACTTCCAGTCACCCAGAATCTCAGTTCCAGGAAGCTGACATCGCTGGGCAGTTCCTTCCCACGTGGTAAGTATCTGGTCCTAAGGGATGCACCAGAAGACTGAGAATCAGGCCAGGAGTCAGCTGGGAAAAACCCAAGAATGTCTCTGTGATTCTGGTGTGAAGCTGGTGGGGCATTGACCATCTTTAATGCTATTTTGGTAACTTTTGCTTAACCCGATTAAACAATTCACCAGGAACGCCCCCACATCTTAATCGTAGAAAGAAACAGCGGTTTTGGAGACTGGAGAGTTCATATCGTGGGTAATGTGCTTGCCTTGCATGCAGCCGACCCAGGTTTGATCCCCAGCATCACATGTGGTTCCCTGAGCACTGCCAGGAGTGATCTCTGAGCACAGAGGATCATATTTATCAAAAATGAAATAGATAAATAAAAGCCCCTCAAAGACAGACCCCCTTCAGGAAGAAAATCCAAGTTGAAGGTACTTTGATTTTTTTTTCAGCTTATGAACAGTTCTGAATTTTATTTTATTTATTTATTTTTTTTTAAGAAATATTCTATTGAACCACCGTGAAAACAAGAAAAAAATACAAAGCTTTCAGGTTTAAGTCACAGTCAAATACTGATTAAACCACCATCCCTTCACCAGTGCACCCGTTCCACCACCAAGAACCCCAATACACCCCCCTCCCACCCCACCCCCCACCTAAGTAGCTAATGATATTCCCATTATTCTCTCTATATATTGAGTACATTTCATATTTCCATACAGGACTCACTATTATTGATTGGAAATTTTCCCCAACAATCAGGCCTGCCGAATAGGCATCATCTACTAATTTCTCTTCATTGGTAAGAGTGAAGACTTTGAGTCCGTGCGGCCGCTATCGCGCCGCGCGGTTTTGGGTTTCTAATATTTTAGCTCAGTTCACAGTCAAAATGGATGGCTGTAAGAATCCGCTCTGGTGCCAAAATGGGTTAGGAGACCTCAGGATCACAGTCTATAGGCGCGGAGGCTCTGCTTCTCTGCCGCGGCTCCCGGTTCATCTCTGGGCGGAAGGCGCGCCGGGAACGCCCCCCCTCCCAGGACCACCTACAGGCTACGTCACTAAAGAAAGTCCTACCTCCTGGTGGAGGGGTCTTAGAGGGTGGCTCTCACCGCGTGGCTGCTGCCGCTGCCGCCATTTTCGCTCAGAAAAATGGGGTGGAGAGGGAAAAAAATCCCTCCCCGGGCTGCACAAGGTTGTAGCTCAGTTCACAGTCAAAATGCATGGCTCAAGCATCCGCTCTGGTGCCAAAATGGGTTAGGAGACCTCAGGATCACAGTCAATAGGCGCGGAGGCTCTGCTTCTCGTGCCGCGGCTCTCGGTTCATCTGATTTTTTTTTAAATGTATTTCCTTTACAAGGAGACTAGCTCTTCAGAACAATTCCCTAAATAAATAACAATCCAAGAAAAAGATTCTTCAGTCTGATCTTAAACTCTGAGATTGAGAAAGGCCCCGGAGAAAATCGGAAAATCAGGGAGAGCCTCTATTTAAAGAAAGAGTATGGGGGAGATCACACAGGGATTAAGGCACCTGGAGGTGGTCAATGCAGGTTGGATCCCTGGGACCCCATAATAGTCCCCAGAGTCCTGCGAGGAGTGATCCCTGAGCACAGAGTCAGGAGTCAGCCCTGAGCACTGCCAGTTGGACTCAAAACCAAAAAGGAGTATTGGCTATTGGCCTGACAGGAACAGATGAGAACGCGTGGTACATGTCACTAGGTACTTGTCACAAAGCATAGATCTTCCCAGAGAGAGGAGCCGGAAGGATGGAACAGTTTATGCAGTTCAATGGACAGTTCAAATATTTACCTGGTGTCTAAAGGGCGATCTTCACAGCACTTTAGCCTAATGCTTGCAAATAAGGACGCAAAAGTGTTGGCAGAGATTATTTCAGGGCTTGCTGGCTAAGTTGCTAAGGAACTTATAAAGACAGATGGACTAGACTACTAAGACAGTGAAATCTCAAGTTCTTGGGGGCTTGGGGACCTATTTCCATCCCTCCCGCACTCCATCTGGACTTTGATGTGGGCTGTGGCAAAAATACCATCGTCCCCCTACAAAACTTCCATTTCAACGATCTAACTGCATGTCTCTGCCCTGGTGACACGCTGGGTGTTTGTCTTGGGTGTCATACCTGCTGGAGAATATGACTTTCCGTTCCGCTCAGGGGGCCTGGCAAGGTAAGAGCTATTAAAAGCCCTGAGGAAAGTTGTGAAGGAGGAAGCCAACCATTTGCCATCTCCTGAGCATCTATAAATAGCCAGCTCTGGGCTAAACATCCACACGTGTAATTTCATAGACTTTTCCTGATCATCCCAAAGGGATGATCGGGAGAGCTAATTTCCAGAAAGACGAGTTGGCCCAGGAGCAAAGAAGGAGAAAAGTTCAAAGTGAGGACCAGAGTGATCTTACAGCAAGTAGGCGCTTGCCTTGCACACAGCCCATCTGGGTTCAATGCCCAGTGCCCCATAGAGTCCCCCAAGCTGCCCCCCCACCACCGATCCCTGAGCACAGAGCCAGGAGTAAGCCCTGAGCACCGGCAGGTGTAGCCCCCCCCCCCCGACCTTTCCCCCCACTCGCAAAAGTTAAAAGCTAGAAACAGATGGAATGACGAACACAAAGGATTGGTTCATTCAGGAGCAGCACATGGAGTGTGTGAGGGCACAGACTGTCCTGGGCGCCCGTGATGAGGTGCTTCCGCCCTACCTCGAAAGACAGCGGGTGGGCAGAGGACACAGCCAAGTGACAGTGACACGTTCGTGAGGAGTCAGAGGGTGTTTCGTGCTCTGGAGATTCCAAGGCACCGAGACTTTGATGCCGAATGAATCACCAGGGAGACTGAGCAGGAGAGGTGCTGGGACCCCGAGAGGGTACTGAATCTGGGCTTGGGGAGTGAAGAAAGTTTCCAGGGAACAAGGGTGCATTTGGCACATCCCCAGCCCTGGTGCAATTACAAGCATCCTGGAGCAGCGGGCACAGGTGCATGTCTGGGCCAGCAGGATCTCAGGGCTGCCTAGAGAGGCCGCCACCACCTCCACCACAGAGCTGAAGAAAGGGGACGAAGGGAAAGAGAAGAAGTCGACTGCTACATCAGTAGCAGACGCTCCTTCCCGGGCAACGATGGAATCAGTGCTGGAGTTTGTAAGTAGGATCCGACTGCAATGACCGGTCAAAAACCCATTTCCAGAGCCTCCTCCAGAAACCAAAGTACCATGATTTTTGTTTGGTTTGGGGACCACACCCAGAGATGTTCAGGAGTTACTACTGGCTCTGCACTCAGGAATTACTCCTATCAGTGCTCAGCAAACCATATGGGATGTAGGGACTGAGCCAGGGTCAGCTGCATGCAAGGCAAGCGCCCTCCTTGCTGTAATATCTCTCTCTGGCCCCTACAAAAGCCATGGTGTTTAAATAAAGCCAGAAAAATATTTATTTAATGGTTAAATGAGCTTGGGAGGGAACACAGGAGTTAAGGGAAGTAGGGCAGGAGTCAGGGTTCAATGCCCAGCACCTCACTATTTCCCACACATCACCCAGCGTCCTCTTACAAGCACTTACTACAAGTCTGAAAGCATCAAATTGTCCCCAATTGCTCCATAGAACAAACAATACTTAAGGAGCTTTTTGAAATACCCAGTGTCCAACAATATGAAATTCACCCAGCCCAGAATCTTCCCAGGAGTGCAAGTCAGGAAAATACAGCCCAGGACCAGGATGAGAAAATCTGCTCAGTGAAAGGTGAAAGAATGAGCAGAGATGGAGTTTTCATGTGACATGAAGAATACAGAGCCTGGGGCCCGAGCGATAGCACAGGGGGGAGGGCATTGGCCTTGCATGCAGCTGACCCGGGTTCCTATACAGTCCCCCAGGCACCAGCAGGAATAATTCCTGAGTACAGAGCCAGGAGTAACCCATGAGCATCACCAGGTGTGATACAAAAAGCCAAAACAAAAACAAAAACTCAGAGCCTTTTAAAAAATTTGGAGGAAAATACAAATGTGATAAGGAGAAAATGGAGGTTAAGGTGAAATAGACGTTATTTGCAAAGGAAAACACATTGAATAGAATTAACAGCAGGTTAGACATGGAAGACGAAACTATTAGTGAATCTGAAAGTAGAATAATAAAACTATATAAAATACAAAGCATAGAAATAAGACTGAAGAACATGTAGAAATAATGTTAGTGGGGTCGAAGAGGCAGTACAGGTTAAGGCGCTCACCTTGCACATTCCCAAAATATCAAACTGTTGAAGCAGAAAATCCCGATTCTGTCCTGGCACCACAGATGGGCCCTTGGGCTCCACCAGGAGTGATCCCTGAGCACAGAGACAGGAGTAACTCCTGAGCACCGCCATTGTGCAAGAGAAGGAGGAGAGGAGGAGGGAGGAGAGGAGGAGGAGGAGTAAAAGGAGGAGGAACATGAAGAGGAAGAGGAGAGGAGGGAAAGGAGGAAGAAGAGAAGGTGAAAGAGGAAGAAGAGGAGTCTGCAGATTAAAAACAAAGATGCTAAAAATACCAACTGTCTAATTACCAAAATGTCAACCTGTTGCTGCAGAAAATCCACAGATTATGGGAAAAAAACCTACTAGTTAAGATGTGAGTTTAGCAAGATCCCTGGATCCAAGGTTAATATCGAGTCAGCATTTGTATATATAAATACAGTCAAAAATAAAAATGATTTTAAAGCACCACATACGGTAACACGAGAATATTCATTTAGGGGCCCTGAGGTGCTCAGAGGGTGAGTGCTCATGCTCGGCATGTGGGCACCTGGATGTTAATTCCTGGCACCCAACGGTTCCCCAGAACCAAGCCAGGAATAGCCCCCTAAGCACCGCTAGGTGTCAGACAAAATATCAAAATAATTGTTTAGTGTATAATATTTGCAAAATATGCCTATTGAATAGAAAAACACAAAAAATACTGAGAAAATGTAGAAAAATTAATACCATATTCATGAATCAGAAAAGTCAATATTGTTGAGATGCCTACTCTTCCCCAAATTGACAGGTTTGATACAATTTTGATCAGAATCTTAGTAGGGTTTTTGTAGACACTGGCAGCTTGCCTCTAGAATATACATGGAAAGGCAAAGAACTTAGAATGTGCAAATTGCATATGTGTGGCAGAATCAGAGGAGGGGGGAGGGAGGGAGAGAGAGGGAGAGAGAGGGAAGGAGAGAGAAGGAGAGAAGGAGAGAGAATTGTTTGACGTACATTGGCTGATTGCAAGACAAGCTAGAATACTATAAGAGTGTCCCGTCAATCTAAGAATAGGCATAGAGATCACTAAACTCAGCTGGGGAGTTGAGAAACAGTCTTATCTATATATAGCAATGGGTTTTTGACAAAGAAGCCTGAGCAACACAATAGGGAAAGAATAATCTTCTCAACAAACAGTAGTGGAGCAATTGAGGATCCACCTGTAAATATCCACAAACCTGACCCAGTCGCACATTACACACAAACATTCGCTCTCAATGGAGCCTAGAACCCAAGGGCAACGCTAACAGACGTGGGAATGAGCCTGTGTCCCTCCAGACCCTCTGAGGAAGCAGCTGGACCCTCGAAACACACCAACCACGTGGGTCTGTGATGTCCGTCATTTGTCAGGATGGAGGAATGAGGCAGATTCTCTCCTGGTCAGGGGTGACCTGATGATGGCTCCTCCCTCATCCTCCTGGAACTCATCCGTCAAGGGCGCCTCCTGGCAAGCACTGTGCCCAGCTTCCAGCCAGCGCAATGCTCTGATTCTTGCCATAAGAGCATTTCTTGCACACTCCTGGGCCCCGAGACCTCAGCGCCCCCGCCTCCTTGGGCCCGAGATACCCCAAACGCCGCTTCCCGACAGCCCTGTGCTCTTCCGGGGTCTCACTGCCTGTGTACAGACACCCCAGAACTTTCCCCACCCTGCCCCACCCTCCAACCCTCCAGGGGGGCTTCCTGGAGAGAGTGTCAGCTGCCCGTGCCCTGCCCATGGTCCCTGGGACCCAGGGCAGAGCCACAGTGGGTGACAAGGCCTCTGCACACTCTCCCGCTGTGCTCACTCACCTCCACTGAATCGAGCTGGGAAGATTCAACCTGGATTTGGGAGGGCCGGGAAGCAGCAACGCGGGCCGGGCTGTCAAGCTCGGCGTGTAAGAGCCAAGGACGGCGGCGCCCCGGGTTTGCCCAGAATAAGCGAGACAGGGGTTGGAACCAGGCGCGATGGTCTGCCCTGACCACCTTGACCCTCCGCTGGTCCCAGCCCATTTCCCAGCCTCCCAGCAAGGACCACGCAGAGGGCGACTGGCACCACCAGCTCCACCTGGGCCACCCGCCCCTACCTCACACCAGCACCCACGGAATATTTGCAGGGCGGTCCTGGGGCTTTTGCTCCTGGCTCTGACGCCCCACGATTCTGATTCTGGTTCTGATCCCCACCCTCCTCAGACCCCCGAAATCCGCATGAGAAGCTGCTGGTCTCCAACAGACGCGGGGGCCAGGCCTGCCTCCTCGGCCCTCCCCTCCATGCTGTGGTGCGGTGGCCTTGTCTCACCCGTGCAGACGGCGGCACTGAGGGCTGCGAAGTGGGCGTCCCCCGGGGTCCAGCCCACAGCCTCGCTCCTGCCGGGCCGGGGCTCACCCACCCGGCCTTCCTTTGTTGTGATAGTTGGGGGAGCTGCCACCTCGGGTGCTCAGGCTACCCCTGGCTCTGTGTTCAGGGAACCATGGTGCGTGGGTGGAACCTGAGCACCCCCCCACGTGCAAAGCCACGCCCAGCCCAGTGAGCGCACGATGGCCCCCAGCAGCGTTTCGCAGCGTCTGCCCGCTGCCCGCTGGAGATTGACAACTCCCTGGCGTTCCTCCAGCCACACTGCACCATGGTTCCATTCGGGGTTGTCATCGCGCGTTTGCTACTTGGTGTGGCTGGTTTTGTGGCACCCTCCTGACTCCGGGGAACAGCGAGACCTCTGTCTGGTGGGCTTTGAACTTGCCAGGGATTAGGTATCTCATGAGGTGGCTTGGCATGCCCTCAGCAGAACCCCCTGAAGTAGAACTCCCTTCCCACCCCCTCGAGGAGCTAGTTCACTCACGTTCAGAGCCACACCCAGGGGTGCTCAGGGATTACTCCTGGCTCTGTGCTCAGGAATCACTCCTGGCAGTGCTCAGGGGACCATATGGGATGCCGGGGATTGAACCTGGTTGGCTGTGTGCAAGGCAAGCGCCCTCCCTGCTGTTCTATTTCTCTCCCACCCACCCCCCACCTCACACACATACATATTTCACTCCAATTTGCTCTGCATTTGGTGTTTGTTGGTTGTTTCTGTTTGGGTTCCGGGGATCAAACCCAGGGCCTCACACAAGGCTGTTTTGCACTGGAAGGTTCTTCTAAAACCACTTTCCTCTCCTCTCCTCTCTTGATTAGAGCTCAAATGATCCACTCCTCCAGCGGCAGGATGTGGAAATAGAAAACTAAATTCTTGTATAAGAGTCCAAAGAGACTCCCAATCTAGCAACCCCTGCATGTTGAAGAGATATAAATAGTCAGAGACCAAGGAGGGGGTTGAGGAGAGAGAGAGAGAGAGAGAGAGAGAGAGAGGGAGGGAGGGAGAGGGAGAGGGAGAGAGTGAGAGAGGGAGGGAGGGAGAGAGAGAGAGAGAGGGAGGGAGGGAGGGAGAGAGAGAGAGAGAGAGGGAGGGAGGGAGAGGGAGAGGGAGAGAGCGAGAGCATAAAGCTTTCTTTCTAAAGACCAGGTCACAGATCACAAGCACTAAACCGTCTGAAGCTGACTGACCACAGGCCCCACATTTAGAAACCCACTGAAGTGTTTGGGGCGTAGACCTTTGCCGGGCTCTCGACCCAGGGAGCCTTGGAAACTGATCTCAGACCACAGATAAGCTTTTTTCTGCGGTCACCTGAGTCTGGTCTCAGAGCCACAGGTACTGGAGGGGAAAGTGCAGACTCCACGAAGCCCCAGTGCAGCTCTTGGCAGCGCTTGGCATTTTTTTAGCAACACCTGAAGATTTTTAGCTTGGACTCTTGTGGCACAGGCCCAAAGGGTGTTCAGTGCCTGGATCAGTGCTAGGTCTGAGTTCGCATTTGTACATTCAAGAAAGTTCTCTGTCTTAGAGGGAAATATATTTTTACAGATATATTTAGAGAGAGATAGATATGGATATAAGGCTCAACCTTTAACATGTCAGTAATCTCTTAGAGAAGGGCTTAATGGCTCCTGGGTGAAACACAGCAATCTTCACGCACTTTTCTCTAAGGAAACTTTTTTTGTATCATTTTCAGCAGTTTTTCAAAACAAACAATACTAAAATAAATTATTTTGGTTCTGATTTGGGGCAGGGGTTTGGGTTCGGGATGGAAACTCCCAAAATACGGTGGTGGGAAGGTGGTGGGATTGGTGTTCGAATATCGAATGTAATCAAATACTGTGAACTACTTTATAAAAATAAAATTAAATTTAAAAAACTTACATAAGTTAGTTAAAAAAATGAAAGTTCTACACACATACACACACACACATACACACACACACACACACACACACACACACACACACAGTGTGCATCCAAAATAGAGGTTGTGTCCCACACGAGGCTGTCCTACGGCTGTTTTCCAGGGTTTCCAGCCTCTAATCCAGATCCAGTTTGGTGTTGTGTCCAGCAGGTGGCGGCTCTGCAAAGCAAAGAAGCCGTTTCGGGTCACTTCTAGCTGAGAGAACGGTTTTCACCCCCAAATCCCAGATCTAAAGCTAGGTGTCCATGCTGATACACGCACATGAGCGCTCATGCACACGCAGGGGCACACACACATACACATATACACCAAAAGGTCGCAATTGATCATAAAAAGGCTCAAAAGCTTCCTCCTAGTTCATGCTGGTTCAGAGCAGCTGCTTCCCGGTATCGGGAGCCTGGATATGATGCCTGGTCCCTGCAGGATGTTCCCTTGAGGCTGTTGGACCCTGGAAACAAACACACAAGCCACTTTGGCCTGTGGTGTCATCAGATCAGCACAGAACTCAGAGGAGGGATGATTTTCCCAGCACCTCCAGCCTGGGCATGGGCAGAGGTGACGAGGGCAGAGGCTGGACTCCCAGATCTGTGGCTCCCGCCTAGAGTGCAATGGGGGAGATGCGTGGGGGGCAGGGACACAGCTCAGCGGTAGAGCATTTGCATTCCTGAGGCTGAGTTCGATCCCGAGGATGATGGTCCTCTGAGCACCAAGCCAGAGGAAGAGCCTGATCACCATGCTGGGTGTGACAAAAATAGAAGAAAGAAAAAAGGAGGAGGGGTGGAATGGAAGAAGAAAGTAAGTAAGGAGGGAGGGAGGAAGGGAGGAAGGGAGGGAGGGAGGGAAGGAGGGAGGGAGGGAGGGAGGGAGGAAGGAAGGAAGGAAGGAAGGAAGGAAGGAAGGAAGGAAGGAAGGAAGGAAGGAAGGAAGGAAGGAAGGAAGGAAGGAAGGAAGGGAGATGGAAAGAAAGAAGGAAGGGAGGGAAGGAGGGAAGGAAGGAGGGAAGGAGGGAGGAAGGAAGGGAGGGATGGAAGGAGGGAGAAATAAAAAGAAATGGAGAGGGGGATGGAGGGAGGGAGGGGAGGCATGGGGGAGGGGAGGGGGGGCTGTGTGGCTGTGTGGCTCCCTGTGGGAGCAGACACCTGAGCTCCCAGCCCGAGTGTCTCCAGCCGATTGGTGACCCTGCCCTGCCCCCTGTTCCCGTGGCTGAAGGGAGGACTCTGGGCTTACAGGAGTTGGGGGGCGCCTGTCACTTCCTTCTGCAGAGGCTCCAGCTCCCCACCCGAGGCGTCAGTGGGGATGAAGTGTCCAGAGTGGTCACGGCAGCAGGGCTGCAGGGCTCGCGTCTCAGTCAGGGTGTTCTGGCTGCGAGGCCGAGCGTGGCCTTGAGTCTCTGCAGCATCATTCGTCTCCGAGCTGCATCGCCAGGGAGGGGGCCCTGGACCCTCAGGCCAGGGGTGAGGTGACCCACCCTGGGCCTCATGGTGCAGCCCCCAAAGCCCCCGAATGCAGCCGGTCTGACTCTACCCATTGCCCTGGGCCTGAGTCCAGGCTCGAGGCCTCAGGCACACTCAGCAGTGCTGGGGGCCGGACCCCAGTAGGGACCTCCCGCTCGGGGCCCCACCCCGGCCCCAGCTCCCGTTTCCTTTTGCGGCTGTCCCCCTAACTCACTCGCTAGCCCTTGTCCACCCTAAATAAACTTTGTTTTTGCTTTGAACCCGGACTGTCTCTTGACAGGTGATGTCCCAATGGCGACCTTCCCAGGTCTGCCAAACCCTCCGGATGCATCACTCACGAGCTCACAGGGGCTGCCGGGGCTGGAGCGGAGCTGTCAAGGAGGCACGCAGGGCAGCATTTCCTCGCGCCAGGCCTCAGAGGCTGTTCTCCTGTGGCTCATCCATCACGCCTCCTGGGAAGCACAGGAAGATGCCGGGGTGGGGGGGGGAGGACAGTGGCCACCATGCTGACTCATGCACTGGCCCCGCTCTACCAACGCCCAGTGGAGTCCCCCAGGAGATGCACAGGCAGCAGCAAGAGTTCATGGACACTCTGGTCCCCTTTCTCCTCCCACAGGGAGCTTAGGTTTATTGAGCTACTCCACCACAGTGCTCCCGAGGCACACCCAATCCATCAGGCACTCCCAATCCTATGTTGCTTTTCTCTTTCCCTTATGTCCTTTGCACGGTTTGGCAATGTCCTTTTTGTATGGACACAGGACGGCAGTTGATGCTATGCTTTCGTAACATGGGAGTTAATTGACCCCAGATTATATTTACTCCTGGGTGTCCATCATATTTACTTGACTTAATCCTCTGTTGCCCTTACTTCCTAGCAACCCCCAAAAGGAGGGTCCCAGCAAGGGACTTGGACGGACCCAGGGCAAGCCGTAAGCTACCCTGGCATCAAAAAGGGACAGGCTAAACATCATAGGAAGTATAAATTAAGAGCAAGGTCATGGAACAAACTCTGTCATGACCCAAAAAGAAGTAACTGCATAAGGACCCAACTGGGGTTAGGAAGGACTGACCTAGCCTGAGAACTGATCTGGAATATATAGTGAGATGTCCCCAGGAAGAGCCACCTTTAAGTTTAGTATATCTCTTACTGTGTTCATACAAAATGACTAGAAATAAATGGATTACTAGCTAAGGAGAGAGAGAGGCAGAGTCTCTTGCCCCCACGCCTGGCTGTCTTCACCACTTGGAGGGGGTGGGTTGAGTTTCCCTTCCCGCCCCAAGCAGAGCTCCAGCAGCCAAAGAACTCCAGAACCCAGCCACAGCCATGTTCAAGACCTCTCTCCACATGTTCGGACAAGCCTCACACATGAAGTAACACAGGTTGCAGAGGAACCAACCCAGGTGTGCAGAACCCAGGGCTGAGATCTCCAAGCCTGCTCAGATCGGGATTGGGCTTCTTCCACCCAGATCCCCCATTTTCCAGTAGCTAGGCGGTCACACCCAGAAACCGCCTCCAGCGCTGTGTAATCCCATCAATGGCCAACATCCAGAGACTATAAAACCAGGCTCCGGAAGACATCTTATAGCCTAGTTCTCCCTCTCGGAGATCCTGGCAAGCTACTGAGAGTTTCCTGCCCACACAGGAGAGCCTGGCAAGCTCCCCATGGCTTATTCATATGCCAAAACCAGTAACAATGATGGGTCTTATTCCCCTGACCCTGAAAGAGCATCCAATGTGGCACTGTTGGGAAGGACAAGAGAGGCTTCTAAAATCTCAGGGCTAAGACAAATGGAGAGGTTACTGAGACCACTTGAGAAAATCGACGGGATGATGATGATGATGATGATGATGATGATGATGATGATGATGATGATGATGACGACTAGCTAAGGAAAGGAGAAAGTATAAGTCCTTAAATGGAATCCTGCCCTGAGCGCATCTTCTAGTGGTCTAGAATGCTGAACCCCCAGATAAGATTTTGTCCCTGAGTTAATCTCCTAGAAACTTCCCCTGAAGGAAGGGCTTTCCATCTGTTGGTTGTTATGACAATGTTCAACCCCACCTATGTGTATCCCACCCTTCACAATTTCTATAGAACTGACTACCCTGTGAGACTTGAATAAATGGCCACTGATTACCAACCTGCCTGCACGGGGTTTCCCATGGCGTATTCATATGCCAAATACAGTAACCATGATGGGTCTCATTCCCCTGACCCTGAAAGAGCCTCTAATACAGCATCATTGGGAAGGATGAGTAAGAGAGGCTGGTAAAATCTCAGGGCTAGGATGAATGGAGACGTTACTGGGCCTGCTCGAGCTAATCAGTGACCAATGGGATGACAGTGATACAGTGACAGAGATTACCAACCAGCCTGTGGCCCCACCCGAACCCCCACTTGGACTCTTCCTTCCCCAGGCCGAAGATGTCCTAAGGCACCACACCCACATCCCCTGTGGCCATACAACTCCACCACTTCACAATTGTCCTCTGCAGAGGATGCCAAATTGCCCATCATTCCAGGTACCCTGGTGCTTAGGCTGAGAACTCTGGTGTTTTCTGAGTCGTGGTGGGGCACCCTCCCCCCACCCTCCTGTACTTTGGGAAGTCCCCCGCAGTCACGCCCACCTCCCACAACTCCACTGTCAACGCATCGGCCCCAACATTGATCCTGAAGTCTCTGGACCATGCGGCAGCTCCTAATTCCTCAATAAATTCTGTAGGAGCCAAATTAGATGGGAAAGTGACAGAGGAGCCAACTTAAGAAAGAAAATAGTAACACAGATGGCTCAACTAGCAACAGACAGCTTCACAAATTCTTCAGACAAGGACTTAACCCTGCAATCAGATATACCAATTCTCACATAAAAACTGATTTTTTGTACTTATTGATTTTAATATTGGAACTTGTTATCTAGTCAATTTTAACTCTAGAATTGTATCAACAGTTGTGGCTTTTATCTACATTAAAATAAATAGATTTTTTTCTATAAAAAAGAAAGATCCAAGATATGGAGAGTATTATGGTATTGAAATGAGTCAGAAAGAGAGGGACAGACATGAATTGCACTCATTTGTGGGGTATAGAATAACATCACATGAGGCTGACACCCAAGGACAGTAGATACAAGGGCCAGGGAGATTGCCCCATAGCTGGAAGACTGCTTCATGAGTGGAGGGGAGAAGGCAGATGGAATAGAGAAGGGATCACTAAGAAAATGATGGCTGGAGGAACCAGTTGGGATGGGAGATGCATGCCGAAAGTAGATAATGGACCAAACATGATGACCTCTCAGTGTCTGTGTTGCAAGCTCTAATGCCCAAAAGTAGAGAGTATGGGGAATATTGTCCTGCCATAGAGGCAGGGGGAGGGTGGGAAAGGGGGGGTATATCCAGGATATTGGTGGTGGGGAATGTGCACTGGTGGAGGGATGGATGTTTGATCATTGTGTGATCTGTAACCCAAAACCATGAAAGCTTGTAACTATCTCACGGTGATTCAATAAATTTTTTTTTAAAAAAGAAAGATCCAGAGTTATATATGGGTGTATATATGTGTGAGTATGTGAGTGTGAGTGCATGTGTATATGTGTGAGTCTGTGTGTATGTGTGTTATGAGTGTGTGTTGTGTGTGTCATGAGTGTGTGTGCATGTGGATGTATGCTTTGGTTTGGGGCCACACGTGGCAGTGCTTTGGTCTTACTCCTGGCTCTGTGCTCAGGGGTTCACTCCTGGCAGTGATGAGGGAACCAAGTGCCATCCTGCAGATGGACCTGGGGTTGACCACATGCAAAGAAAGTGCCCTAAGCCTGTCCTGACTCTGCAGCCTGGTGGTGCATACTTGCCAGGGTTCTACGCGGGACATACGTGGATTCTATTAGTCAGCCTCTTGTTCTGCAACTGTGCTGCCAACAGGAAGTCAACTAAAAACACCTATCTTTCTCTTCCCTTCCTTCTCCCCTTCCCTCCCTTCCATTCCCTTCCCTTCCCACCCCCTTCCACTCCTTTCCCTTCCCACCCTTTCCCTCCCTTCCACTCCCTTCCCTTCGCTCCCCTTCCCTCCCTTTCATTCCCTTCCCTTCCCACCCCTTCCCCCTTCCATTCTGTCCCTTCCCACCCCTTCCCTTCCTTCCATTCCCTTTCCTTCCACCCCTTCCACTCCCTTTCCTTCCCACCCCTTCCCTCCCTTCCATTCTGTCCCTTCTCTCCCTTCCCTCCCTTTCATTCCCTTCCCTTCCCACCCCTTCCCCCTTCCATTCTGTCCCTTCCCACCCCATCCCTTCCTTCCATCCCTTTCCTTCCACCCCTTCCACTCCCTTTCCTTCCCACCCCTTCCCTCCCTTCCATTCTGTCCTTTCCCACCCCTTCCCTCCCTTCCTTTCCCTTCCCTTCCCACCCCATTCCCTCCCTTCCCTTCTCTTCTCTACCTCTTCCCTCTCTTCCCTTCCCTTCCCACTCCTTTTCTCCTTCCCTTCTCCTTCCCTTCCCCTTCCCTTCTCCTTCCCTTCCCTTCCCTTCCCTTCCCTTCCCTTCCCTTCCCTTCCCTTCCCTTCCCTTCCCTTCCCATCTCTTCCCTTCCCTTCCACCCACCCCTTCCCTCCCTTCCCTTTCCACCCCTCTCCACCCCCTTCCCATCTTTTCCTTCCTTCTCCTCCCTACCCTTTCCCTTCCCTCCTTTTTTCTTCCCTCCCCCTTCTCTTCTCTCCTCTTTTCTCTCCTCCCCCACCCTCCATCCCTTGTCCCTTCTTTGGGGTGATGGGATCCAGGGCCTTACAGGTACCATAATGCTCTCACCCCTCAGCTGACCCCATCCTAGGCCCAGCTTCCCTTCAGGCCATCTAGGTCACTGTGGAAGACAGAGGGCAAATACCAATAAAGCCACTGGACTGACAGGAGGCCCCAGTCAGGGTGAAAGCTGGGGACCCCAATCCCTCCCCTCCCCAAGTCTCTCCTCCTCAGCTCTCGAGGAGGAGGCGGGTGCCCAGGAAGATCAGGGGACAGCACGGCTGTCACTCAGCCTAGTGGGGTGGGGGCTGGGGGGACTCACCTCGCACAAGGCAGCAGGAGTGGAAAAAGAGCTTCCCACAGCCAGGCCCTGAGGCAGACTCTGCACTCCCGAGGTCAGCTGGAGTCGCCCCCGCCTGGCTTCTCAGGGGTGCAGCAGGTGTGTGGGGTGTCAGCGCTCCTGTCGAGGGCTGTCTCGAGACTCCAGTGACGCTCAGGTGGTGGCCAGAGACCCAGCGCCGGGCTAAGGGCCTGCCTGGCTTGTGGCCGACCCTGGTTCGATTCCCAGTATCATAGAGTGGCCCTGGACACACAGCAAACCAGAAACAGTCCCTGAGCACCGACAAGTTGAGAGGTAGAGAAGCAAAGGCGGTGCCATGACAGGCCCATAAAGAAGCCAGAGGAAGCTAGGCCAAGGTTTCGGTTCCAGAGTTCCTAGAATTGAGTGCAGATTCCTAGAACTGAGTCATGATTTCTCCAAAGTGAGACAGCCATGGTGAGGTCAACCAAGGGTTACCAATCAGATGCAGGTAGGGAAGCCCCCCTATATAATCCTATGTAACTCTTATGCAACTTTTATGCAACTCCATCTTAATAACCAATCAGCTAAGTACTGTAGCACTGTAGTCCTGTTTTTCATCGATTTGCTCGAGCGGGCACCAGTAATGTCTCCATTGTGAGACTTGTTGTTACTGTCTTTGGCATATCAAATATGCCATGGTAGCTCACCAGGCTCTGCCATGTGGGCAGGATACTCTCAGTAGCTAGCCCGGCTCTCTGAGAGGGATGGAGAAATCAAACCCGGGTCAGCTGCATGCAAGGCAAACGCCCTACCCACTGTGCTATCACTTCACTGTGCTATCCCAGCTAAGAACAAGTAGTGGAAAGCCCCTCAGACTTCGGCCAGAAGGGTGGTCCGTGGAAACCCCTGTTATATAATGTTATGCTATAAAAGCCGCTCACTTTTGAGACTCGGGGCTGCTCGTTCCAAGAAGGCTGGAGCTGTGCCAGTGAGCCAGACCAGGGCCCTAGCTTGAGCTAGCCCATAAAGACCCTTTGCTTATTGCATTGCAACTTGTCTTCATGTGATTCCTCCAGGGAGCTCTCAGCCCAGTTTAACCAGGTGTGCCCCCAAAACCCAAATCAAATCATCCCCTGCTCCTCAGGTCCTGGGTGCTGCTCAGATAGGCCCGAGAAGAGACTGTCCAGGCACTGGTCTCTCCCATGCCGCCCAGCACTGTGGCAGAGACTCAGCACGGGGTGGGGGGAGGGGAGGACAACACCAGGGGGGCAAGAATCCTATCAGCCTGGGCCCTCCTCTCCACAATGCTCCACTCACCCCCAACACAGCTCTTTTTTTTTTTTTTTTAAATAGAACAGTGAAGGGCCAGAGTGATAATACAGCCGATAGGGCATTTTCCTTGCATGCAGCCAACCTGAATTGGACCCTGACATTCCATATGGTCCCCCGAGCACTGCCAGGAATAATTCCTGAGTGCAGAGCCAGGAGTAACCCCCATGCATCACTAGGTGTGACCCAAAAGGAAAAAAAAAAAAACACCTTTCCAAGTTTTGAGACGTACTTTTTTCTCTTGGTGGAGGAAATATAAATAAAATCATTGTTCTTTTTTTTTTGGGGGGGGGGTGACACCCGGCAATGCTCAGGGGTTACTCCTGCCTCTGCACTCAGGAATTACTCCTGGCGATTCTTGGGGAAACGAACCCAGGTTAGCTGAGTGTGAGGCAAATGCCCTCCTCACTGTGCTATTGCTCCAGCCCAGGAGAGGGTTATTTTTAAAATAATCCTTTTTAATAGGGTTTTCTCAGACTGAGAGTTTCTATAAGATGGATGGGAGGAGGTAATGATACATACCCTGTTTCTGGCGTTTGAACATCTCCGTCACATGACATTGCTGTGTGCCACATGCTGGGTGAGGAATGGTGAATGCCTTTAACCTGCCCAGAAACTCAACGCTGATGCCCCAGTGAATGCATTAGTATCTTTCGATTCGTAAGGGGACACTGGGAGAGAAGAACATGGAGGCATTTGTGCTGAGGCCCCCGGGGCCTCGTGCGGCACTGCTCATACACCCGCAGCCTCACAGCCCACACCCACACGCTCATCGCGTGCATTCTCCAGAGGGAAACGGGGCCACGCTGTCACCAGACTCCGCTACCCCGTCGGCCCTGTCACCCTAGCCTGCTGCCAGCCCTTCTCGGGCCTGGTGAAAACAGTCCTTTGGAGCAGGCAGCTCTTAGCCGGAGCAGATGCTGCCCATGGGGGCTCCATCGTGGACGTGAACTCAGCTGTGTTTCCGCTGTGCAGCAGGAAGTAAGAGAAAGCTCAGGGTCAGGGGCCGGGGCCGGGGCAGGGGGTGGGGGGAGCAGAAAATGGGGCCACACACTCACTGACTCTCCAGCAAAGAGCTGCAGAGTGAGCACCAGGTGTGACCCAAAAAGGAAAAAAGAAAAAAACTCCTTTCCGAGTTTTGAGATGTACTTTTTTCTCTTGGTGGAGGAAATATAAATAAAAATCAATGTTTTTTTTTTTTTTTTGGTTTTGGTTTTTTGGGTCACACCCGGCGATGCTCAGGGGTTACTCCTGGCATGAGCCCCCACTGTCATCCTCTTCAGACTCTGATCCAGACCAGATGATGACCCAATCCTAGGGGTGGGTGTGAGGGACACGATTCACCCCCGCCCCCCGCCTCGCCCTGGAAACTCGGGGCTCAGGCTTTCAGCCCCACGCAGAGAGAAAGCTGCCTCCTTCCTGCTTCTGCTGAAATTCTGCTCAACCCAACTGCTGCAGGCCCGGGGTTCTCCTATTGCCATAGTAACCCCGCGTGTGAACAGCCAACTCCGGGGAGAAGGGAGAGGCACAGGACCCCCACGCTGCTCGGGATGCCAGCCACAGCCTCCCCACCAGCCTGACGAGGAGGGCCTGGGGCTCCTCCGCTGCTGCCCACGTCTCAGAGTTCTGGCGTTGGAGGCCCGAGGACAGATACGGTTTGGCCCCGGGCTTCACGGGAGCACAGTCTGCCTCTTTCTTCCCAGATCCGGGGGCAGGTTCTTCTGTTTTCAGGCAGCGCTGGGCCCTGGCAGAGTCTGCAAGAGCCAGGAGTCAGGGCCAGAGAGAGGATGAGGCTGAGGCTGGTCTCGGGGTGCAAGCAGGGGGCCCAAGAAAGCGCTGCAGTGTTGTCCCGGCAACAGAGCACTTCACCTTCACCCAAAGGCCTTTGGCCCCTGGGCCTCCAGAGTCTCCTAGAGACTGGCTCCAAAGCAACCCCTCGAGGCTTCCAGAATCCTCTGGCAGGAAAGGCAGAGCAAGCTGCTTCCATCCAGTCTCCCCGAAACATTCCCGAGTCGACACACGATGAGATCGACTCCAGACAACTGGGAGACACACGCAAGAGAATGACCGTCTCACCAGGACGGGACCCTGGCCCTCCCCCACAGATGTGCGGCTTAGGGAGGCAGAGCGGGACAGCTGTGCCAAGGCCATCTCCCAGTCACCGCTCACTCTCCGGATTCTTGGTTCTGGGGATTTGGTCCCGAGCACTGGAGTATGTGCTTTGCCGGTGGGAACCCCAGTTTCCATCCCCCCCACTGCATGGCTCCCCCAAGCCCCAACAGGCAGCCCCCCTCCACTCACCCAGGCACCACCAGCTGTGACCCCACACCAAACCCAAGCCCAGGGGCTAGGGCCTGAGAAGGCCGGGGTATGGGTGCACGTGGAAGCCCTAGTGCGCCCCCCCCATCTCCCCGTCAGGCTCCCCGTCCCCCTCATTCTAGGGACTGGGCTCAGCACTGGGCTTGGGGGTGTCACTCACACTCCGGTCACAGAGATAGACCCTCTGAAGAGCTTCTGGCTCCGACAGGGACAGATTAGGGTCTCCCCTCCAGCCTTGGCCCGGATCCCGTCCCCCTTCTGAGCCCCCAGACCCCCGTTTCTCACCCTCTGGGCATGCATCAGAGTGACTGAGATGTTTTCTGGGGTTAGGAGCTTCCCTGGCACCCCAGGCCTGATTAGAAGCTGAACCTCAGGGGAGGAACTTTAGGTGGGGGACCTTAGGTGAGCCAGCTGTGCTTCGCCAGGAGGCAGGAAGGCCCCACCCTGGGAAGCACCTGGGTGCAGGACGGGCTCCCCAGCACAGACAGTGCAGCTGTCCCAGATCAAACGGTGGGACGAGGGAGTTTCTATCCCCCGGATGGTCTCTCCACCAGGGCTCAGGTGAGGAAACGAAGCCCAGAGAGGAGAGTCGAAAGGACTGCCCTAAGTTCAGCCGTGCAGGCGCTGGAGTCTCCACATGGGCAGATCTTTATCCTGGTGCTAAACCCGCTCCCGGATGGACGCTCTCTCCAGCTGTCGTGGCGCTTTCTCTGTCACGTGTCTTAACGACGATTCCAACACAAAGCCAGTGGCTCCTTTGTCCCTGCCACTTCCTACGTCCTCTATAAGTCTCAGTTCGAACCCCGGCAAATGAAATAGCAGAAGCAAAAATTCTGCACAAGCAGTGCTGCCGGAATGTGGGGCGGGTGATGATGGCCTGGGCGCTGCACCTGGCAGTGGGCCATCTGCCCCCTACTTCAGGCTCCCGGGGTTTCTAGCTAAAACGCATGCAAGTGGGGTCCTAGAGGAAGTGCCGTGGAGAGGGCGTGTGCCATGCACACAGTTCACCCCAGTTCCATCGCCAGCATCTCATACGGTCCTCCAAGTCCCTCCAGGAGTGATCCCTGAGCGCAGAGCCAGGGTAAGTCCTGAGCACTGCTGGTTGTGTACCCCCCAAAAAAATTCCAAATAAAAAATAAATAAAATACTGGTGCCAAAGCGATAGTAAAACAGGCCTTGCACACAGCTGACCTGGTTTCTACGCCCATCGTCCCATTTGGTCCCTCAAGCCCCACCAGGAGTAATTCCTGAGTACATAGCCAGGAGTAACCCCTGAGCACCATGAGCTCTGGCCCCCATAACTAAAGATAATAAGATAAAATACAGACAAGTCCCCGTGACACAAGCTCAGACCCCACCCCCACTCCACCCTCTGGCTCACAGTCTCTTTGCTCTGATCACTGAGGTTTAAGGAACATTCTTCTTGAAGAGAATAAGGCCTGCAGGGGTGACCTGCAGGTGACAATGGCCTGTGATGCTTTCAAGGTTCTAGCCTGAAACACATATACTATGGCCGGGCAATGCTGCTGCAACACAAATGAAAAGAATAAAATATCCAAAACAGAAATGGAATTCTTCAGGGCCGCTGTGAGTCCAGGGATCAAGCACAAACCTTGCAAGTCTGGGAGCCGGGTTTGATCCCCAGCCCCTGAGGGTCCTCTAAGCATCTCTGGGTAAGCCAAGGAGGGCCCCCCAGCAAAGTCAGGGTGACCCTGGGGGTCCCCAAAACCACAGGGCCTGAGCGGCATGGCATTTCTGGACCCACACATTCAAACAAACGTCCAGGTGACTGAATGTCACCAGAAGTGGCCCTGAGTCCTCTGAGCACTGCTTGGGAGCACCCCCCCAAAAGGCAGACTTAAAACAGTAGATTCATGGGTTGGGGAGGAAAGTCAAAGGATACTCCTATAGAGGCTTGAGGGATAGCACAGTGTGTAGGGCCTTTGCCGTGTATGTGACAACCGGTGTTTGGTCCCGGGCATCCCAGAGGGTCTCCTGAGCACTGCCAGGACTAAGCCCTGAGCACTACTGGGTGTAGCCCAAAAGCCAAACCAAGAAAAGGGTGTGAGTTTCAAGCTGAGACCTGGTTCCTCTGGTTTGACTTCTACTCAGTTCTTTTCATGTTCTCTGTAGTAAGAAAGCAAATCCCATCTTTTTCTTCATCTTTTAATTGTGATTTGGGCTATATCCACTGTTTGCTGAACTATGGGTATCAGAGACTTCAAATTACTTTTTTTTTATTTAAAAAAAATTGGGGGGCTGGAGTGATAGCACAGTGGGTAGGGCATTTGCCTTGCACGCGGCCGACCCGGGTTCAATTCCCAGCATCCCATATGGTCCCCCTGAGCACTGCCAGTGGTAATTCCTGAGTGCAGAACCAGGAGTGACCCCTGTGCATCGCCGGGTGTGACCAAAAAAGCAAAAAAATTAAAAAATTAAAAATGAAATATTTTTAATGGGGCTGGAGCAATAGCACAGCGGGTAGAGTGTTCACCTTGCACATAGCTGACTCAGGTTTTATTCCTCCGCCCCTTTCAGAGAGCCCGGCAAGCTACTGAGAGTATCTTGCCCGCACGGCAGAGCCTGGCAAGCTACCCATGGCATATTAGATATGCCAAAAACAGTAACAACAAGTCTCATATGGAAATGTTACTGGTGCCCGCTCGAGCAAATTGATGAGCAATGGGATGACACTGATTTTTTAATGAACCACCGTGAAATACAGTTATAGATTTACAAACTTTGCTGATTGTGTTTCAGTCATACAATGATAGAGTTCCCATCCCTCCACCAGTGCCCGTTCTCCATCACCAATGTTTCCTGTATCAAATCCCATCTTATTTTTTTTTAACTTTTTACTTTGTTATTTTTGGTTTGGGGGCCACACTTGGCAGTGCTGAGCGGTTACTCCTGGCCTCACAAATCCCATAGTCAAAGAGCAGTCACGGAATTCTTTGTTTACATTCCCTGTAAATCTATAAAGCACTTATTAAGTCTGGAGTATCTTTTCTTGTGAACTACTCTGGATGAAGACAAACGGTGAGCTTAATTGTGTTGATGCTGTAGAACAGGCAGCTTGAAGATGCTCAGTGCTCTGCTGAAGGATAAAGGCTCAAAGCCTTTGTTACAATGTCATAAAATTACACTGCAATCAGGTTTGTTTGTTTTTGTCTGGGGGCCATGCCCAGCAATGCTCAGGGCTTACTCCTAACTGTGCTCAGGGATCTGTGCCCAGTGGGCTCAGGGGACCATTTGAGGTGTGGGGGATTGGACCTGGGTCAACCATGTGCAAGGCAAGTGCTCTACCCACTGTACTATCCACTTTTGCTCTGCAATCGGGTTTTTGTTCATTGAAAAGAACCTATAATGGAAACTGGAATGACTGCCATCCTTGCTTCTGGAGCACCAGCTTAAACAAATCAAAACTGACATTTCGCTCTTCCTAATCATCACAAAATAAAGTTCCCTGTGTGCATTGCCATCACCAGCTTTTCTTGTCATAGACTCTGGCAGCAAAGAATATACCATCACAAGCTTAGGAATTTCAGAAATTTGCCTGAGTACATGTTTATTAAATCTTCCCAAAACCTCGAGAAGAAATCAGAAGACAAAGAATTACCACAAACATGAAATAAAATTTCCTCTGAAGCCTTTGAAAATGGATCATGATGTAAAGATCACATTTTTTTCCAACTTTGAGTTGTTGACTTGAATTAACTTCCTGATCTAAAGGTTAAAAGAAGGGTAGTTAAGGCGGGGCAATAGTACTGTGGGTAGGGCGTTTGCCTTGCATACAGTTGACCCGGGTTTGATCCCTAGCATGGCATATGATCCCCTGAGCACCGCCTGGAGAAATTCCTGAGTACAGAGCCAGGAGTAACCCCTGAGCATTACCAGGTGTGACCCAAAAAGAAGAAGAAGAAAAAAATGGGGTAGTTAATAACCAGAATTCTATAGCTCTTAAATATTAATTCTGCCAGGTTTCTTAAATAAAGCTGGCTTACTAATCAATGGCACTGAATTTGAACTTAATATCCACAAAAGGATTTATAAAATCTGCTATAAAAACTCACTTAAAAATCACTTTACTTTTCTTGAGTGAACCTTAAAAAATAAGGAATTGTAGGGCTAGAGAGATAATACAGTGGCTTGCATGTGACTAACCCAGTTCAGTCTCTGGCACCACACAGAGAGAGAGAGAGAGTGAGAGAGAGAGAGAGAGAGGAGAGAGGAGAGAGAGAGGAGAGAGAGAGGGAGGAGAGGAGAGAGAGAGGAGAGAGAGAAGAGGAGAGAGAGGGGAAAGAGAGAGAGAAGAGAGAGAGGAGAGAGAGGGGGGAAAGAGAGAGAGGAGAGAGAGGAGAGAGAGAGGGGAAAGAGAGAAAGGAGAGAGAGGAGAGAGAGAGAGATCCCTGAGCACAGAGCCAGGAAGAAGCCCTGAGCACAGCCAAGTGTGGCCCCCACACCAGTAAATAATCAAGAAATAATGGTCTGGGGAGAAGGCTCCACAAGATTGAGCATATACTTTGCATGCAGGAGCCCCAGGTTCAAACACCAGCACTCGTGGCCCCCTGATCACTGCCAGGTTGGCCCCCAGAATGAAATTAGGAACCCTGGCTTAGCATCATTGGTGCAGCCGCCAACAGCCCACCTTTCTGAAATAATCCTGACTCATGTGTTTTAGTTTCTACACTGATAGCAACTGGTCCAATGGACAGCTGAAGAAGATTGAAGTCTGGCAAACTTTCTTAAAAACAAATGCAGGAACAAGCAGGAGCCCTCGGCCAGTGCACAAGCTCTATTTGGGGGGAGGGAGGGCAGGGGGTCGGCAAGGGGCATTCTTGTTTGATCATTTTGTGTTTGGGGGGGCACACCTAGCAGTGCTCAGGACTCAGGGATCATGCTGTGGTGCTTGGGGACCCTGTGCGGTCCCCAGGATTGAACCCAGGCCAGCCACATGCAAGGCCAGCTCCTGACCCCTCACGTGGCCTATTTTTTCCATTGGGAAAAAACATCGTCTTGTGGCTTGAACTTGGAGCTGAGAACTCTGCGAGCCAGGGGCCCATCCTTGAAAGAAAGGGGCCAAACTCTTCCCGGGGCTGGCAGACGTGCCTTCTACAGAAGCTCTGCAGGCTCGTGGGGGAGCCAACTGGGGGTGGGGACAGCCCAGGCTTGGCCTAGTGTCCCGGGTGTGAGAGGCCTCTATGGGCCAGAGGCGGGGGCTGAGGGTGCCTGGCTCCTGCCGAGATGGCAGAGGGAAATCAGGAGGAGCAGGCCCGAGACACCGGGAGCCCCCCACACCGACATGTTCAGAGGGCCTCAGGGAGCTTCACGGTTCCCTTGAACTACGAGCTGGCCCCTTGGCCGCCCAGTGGGAGATGGCCCGAAGGACCCCAGGATGAGAACAGAGCTGCCAACCGCAGGCTCAGAGCCCCTTCCCAGGTCACGGAATGGAACAAAAGGTCAATCGGGCTTTTATCTTCTCTCCTTGCACCCCAGTTCCCAGCCCCGCGGATAAGGACCCACCACCTTCGCTGTGGGAAGAAAGCTGGGGTGCGGGACACGGGGTTGGGGGTGCTCTCGTTCCCTGTGTAGCTCTGAGTCGAGTTGTGATGAAAGGGAAGCTCAGGAGCCGGGCCGACCCCGCTGTGCCACCTGTCTACACTCGCACACAGCCAGAGCCAACTGCAGGCGTGGGGCGAGGGCTGCTGTCTGAACAGTGCGTAACCTTGGATACCGGGAAACCCAACATTCTCGGGCCCGTTGCTACAGCAACGGGACGGGGTGGATGTGGGGGAGTCCAGCCTCTCTCCCTGTGTGCAGTGCAGTCAGCAGGAGGAAACGGGGGCACACAGGGCCTGCAGCCACCCCCTCTTGGGGCCTCTACCCACGGGAAGGTCCGTGGGGACAGTGCAGTGTCCCCTGCGTCAGGATAGCCTGAGGGGGCCACAGGGGACCCTTGGGGATGGGGAGCAGACGGCGAGCGGAGGCGGGGTGAAGGAGTTCTAGAGTGCCGGGGAGACAGCCGCTGTGTGGCACATTGAAGGCGGCATCGGGACCATGGCTAGTGCAGAAGTCATCGGGAGAGACTCCAGAACATTCCAGCCACACAAGAGTCATTCCTGCAACAAGCGTCCCGTGACTGGGTGGAACCGGGGCCTCTAGAAGATTCTAAAGGAGTGTGTGAAAGGAAAACAGAAAGCATCTATTTCCTGAAGCTGCAGCACATAAGGGGTCCCCTGGAAGTTAGGAAGGCAGCCCCCCTTTTCCCTTAGGGGGTGAAGGTCAGCAGTCACCCCAGAGGCTTTTGCCAATAAATGTCATCTTGGCAAGGGGCCAAAGCCAAGGAGGTCAAGGTCCTGGGGTTCCCGAGAAACTGCTGACTTGACCTTCGAGAATAAAGACCAGCTCAGGGCCACAGCCACGAGAATCTTTTTTTTTTAATTTGTTTTTGGGGGTACATCAGCTATGCCGTTGTTAATAATAGAGTTGTTTCAGGCATACAACTGTCCAACACCAATCCCACCACCAGTGCCCCTCTCCCTCCACAAATATCCCCAGGTTCCCTCCCACCCCTCCATCCTGCCCCCTTGGCTGGCATATCGCAAATTTATTTCACTTTGCTTGCTCCAACAAAACTTAAAGGAATGGCAAATAAAATTATGAGAAAACAAATCAATAGAATTCAATTTGTGATGATTGATTGCTGATTTTAACCTATGTAAATTTTTAAAAATTCAAATCATTTAATACAATGTAATGCCTTTTGTCATTTAAACTTTTTTCAACTCTAGCATCTGAAATACATTCCATTTACTAATGCCAGAGGCCTGCAGAGCTGGGACTGGAGTGGGCGGAGTGGGGTGGCGGGCACCGAGGACAAGCACCTTCCTTTCTGGTTCCTGTGTGAGCCTGCTGGGGGCGCCTCTGAGGGGCGCAGGGCTATGGCTTACTCTGCAGTATCTCCCGGACCGCCTGCCCTAGTGACCTTTACCAGCACTTTGCAGGGAAGGAAGCTGGTGGCTTAGCAGCTGGCCACGGCTCCAGTGGAGGGGACAGGCAGAGTCGTGTAGCCCTTGGACAGGAAGCTCTCAGTCACTTTGGTCTTGTCCAGCCCACCCACACCAGTGTGTCCCTCAGAGTGACATGGAAGTGTGACAGGTGTGAGTTGACTTGAGCCCATCACCGGAGGCTTCAACCCCTGAGCCTCAAGCTGGGGAGGCCTGGAAGAGGCTGCAACTTGGCCCTTTGCCTCTAAAGACTTGGAAGTTTTCCCTCTCCTTTCTCCCTTCCTCCCTCCCTTCCTCCCTCCCTCCCTTCCATCCTTCCTTCCTCCCTTCTTTCCTTCCCTCCCTTTCTTCCTTCCTCCCCAACTCCCTCCCTCCCTTCCTTCCTTTATTCCTTCCTTCCCTCCCTTCCTCCCTCCCTCCCTCCTTCCTTCCTTCCCTCCTTTTCTTCCTCCCTCCCTCCTTCCTTCCTTCCTTCCTTCCTCCCTCCCTCCCCCTATCCCTCCCTCCTTTCTTCTCCTTTCTTTTTTCCTTCCTTTCTTCCCCTTACATCCTTTCCCTCCCTCTCTCCCTCCCTCCCTCCCTCCCTTTATCCCTCCCTCCCTTCTTCTCTTTCCTTCTTTCTTTCTTTATTTCTTTCTTTCTTCCTCTCCATTTTCTCTCTTTTTCCTTCTTTCTTATCAGGTGGCAAATACATTTTTAGACTACTTGGTTTATGAGTCTTTGTTATGACTCCCTAGAAAACTTAAAAAGTGTCCAAATTTAAGTGTTTCAGAATCATCTGCCTGCCTTTTTAAAATGTATTGGAATACAGCTGGGTGTGGCTCAAAAACAGAAGAACAGCAGCATGAGAATAGGGTCTGTATTTATTAGGCTCCATCATCTCTGGTCTAAGCATGAAGTCAGAAGGGAGGTAAGGAGCAACTCTCGGCGTATTCTACTTGGGTTTGCTGAATAAATACAAAAGAAAAAACCAAGTGACTTGGGATCCTCTGGTTTGTGTCTGGTGTCCAGGGATCTAGTGGTACTGAGGGAGGTAGTAATGGTCCTACTCATTTACCAAGTCGAGTCCCCATTTCCGAGGCCTTGTCCTGGCAGGGCCTCCACTGGACTCTGCATCGTACAGAGATTGACCAGCTGTCACCTGAACTCGTTAAAGCCAAGTTGGGATTTGCCGGCCTCACATGTACCTTACCACGGGCAGGTGCTCTACCTATGGGCCACCTGCCCAGCCCCAAGATAACATTTGTCTTCTGCCTGCAGAGCTGCCTGCCTCAGTGGCAGCAGAAAGTGGACTCTATCTCACAAGGCCATGGAGGGTGAGAGGGGCAGACATGAGCTCTGCAGACCTGGGGCCAGACAGTTGCAAGAAGCCCTTGGCAGCAGCCACCTTGCAACCGCGCATACACCCACCCTCCCACCCACCGACCCAGGCCCTCCATCTCCTCCAGGTTGTCCAGAGAGCCTCTGGGGTATTTGCCTGTGCCCTCATTTTCACCCCCAGGCCAAAGGAGCGAGCTGTCAATATGATGCTCAGAAAGGTCCCCTGTCAGCTTAGTGGGAGCCAGACAGGTGGCCCTCCCACCAGTGTTCTCAAAGCCTAAAGCACCCACTTTTGGGCTGGAGGAATAGTACAGTGGGGAGGGCATTTGCCTTGCACACACCCAACCCAGGTTCAGTTCCTGGTACCACCAAGCAGTGCCAGGAGTGATTCTTGAGTGTAAAGCCAGGAATAACCCCTGAGCATTGCTGAGTGTAACCCAAAGAGAAAAAAAAAAGCACCCAATTTTGTTTAGAAATAACACTGCCTCGTTATTAGTCTTGTCTTCATTTTGCTTCTTCTCAGCAAGGGCATTTCCCGCCCGTTGCCCCAAGTGGCTTCTAAAGGAGTGAGCTGCAACGCATGGATCCCGGGGCTTCCTCTGCCGCCAAGCGCCACTGCGCCACTGCAGCTGCAGGGAAGGAAACCGTGAAGAAGGCAAATGCAGGCGCTGTCTTCAGCACGGGGTGCGGCAGGGTGAGCTCATGACATGGAAGCTGCAGGTTCTCTCTGAAGCAGCTGCTGACTCAGGCTTCCCCGTCAGCGCCCCACGCCCCTCGTACCTGAACACGAAGAAGCTTCTCTGGCTGGCAAACGCTCTGCGCTGCTCCGTGTTCTTGCTGCAGAAACAACTAGAGGAGAAAAATAAATCAGAGAGTTATGGGTCTTTGCAGCTGAGCACAGCTGAGATTAATTTTTTTGAGGAGGAGTGGGGATGGGCAGGTGATTTGTCCAATATCATATTGGTATTTCAAGATATATTTTGTTCAAGGCCAAGTGTTTGGAACCTCAAGCCCTTGACTGCCAGGGCAGTGCTTCCCCCCAACACACACACACCCAACACCCATGTAGGAGAGACTGAGGGGGTCACCTGGAACCTCTTGGGAACTGTTCCCACGTTCATGCTTGCTTCTCACTCCTAATCTAACCACGCACACTAGCTGCATGTCTCCATGGCAGAGAGTTTGGGCAGAAAATAATAGAATTTTGAGGTCTGTGTTTGATGATTTGATAAAAGAAGAGAATTGCAATCACGGAAAGCACACATACAGGGAAGCGGGAGGCGACCCTCCATGAACCTGCTATTTTGCTCTAGTTGCTGTGACTGTGGACGTGAAATGCAGGATTCTCCAGGGAAGGGTCCCACTGGCTTCCCAGGTCTTCCTTCTTGTCAAACAGAGTGCCTAGGAGAGAACTTGCATTCAATTATTTGTTGCATATGGGATTGTTATGCAATGGGGTGTAATATTTAGATAATAATCAGTTAATTATAATAAAAATAGAAGGTTATTTGGGGAATGACATTATTACACTGGTCAGGTTTTGGTTGGTTTTCAATTTTTGTTGTCCTCAAATGCCTTTCCCCACACTCTAACCTAGGGAAATTATTTCCTTCTGACTCCCACCATTACGATTTTAATACCATGTTAGAAATTCCATCTAGCTAAGGATTATTTCTGCATTGGTCATTTGCTTTATCCCCATGCCTGAGCCCCGGGCTTGGCACGGTGGAAGCATTCCATGCATTTTTACATCCCAAGAAGACCATTTGCCAGCTCTCCATTTTATGATTATTACCAAGATTTGTAGCTTTGCCCTCCACGCGCTGCATTAGCCATTCTTAGATGGCAATGGTTTATAGCAGTTGCCTAATTTTGAGCCAGATAAGCTCTTATATTTTAAAAACACAATAATAATCAAAAGCCAGTGCGAGTCCCAGACAGCTTGGCTCTGGAACTGAGAAACTCAGAGTTCCCTCTGCACTCAAAGAATTCATAAACCTTCCTCTCACTAATGGAGAAAAAGAATTTCGGCAGCTCTCTTGCCAACCCTACTTTCTCACTGAAGGAAAAAAGTGTCATCTAAAGTATTTATTCTTTTGAGAGCTTACAGATGGCACGGGCTAATTGTCTTTTTAAGATGAGTAACACGCTGCATGGTCCTAACCAAATTCCCACTGGTATCAGTTGCCTAGACCTGGAAATTCTAATACTTATGCAAAGTCATGCGACTGCATTCTGAAGTAGTCAGCAAAGACGTAAGTGGGGAAAATGGGAATGACATGGAAGAAAGGACAGTGAGAGGATTGTTTGGCTGACCTGCAGCAAACTAATATTAATGAGAGTGGCTGAGCCAGTGGTAAGATGAAGCACGTGACTGGGGATCATTGACTCAATGGCTCTGACTTCTCTTTCTGTACTTGCTGTTTGGTTGGTCACTGGTATTTGGAATGACACCTGGTAGTGCTCAGGGGCTACTCCCCACTCCTGGCAGTGCTCAGGGGACCATGCAGTACTGGGGCTCCAGCCCAGGCCTCCTCCGTGCAAAGCATGTGCTTGGCCTTTTGAACTATCACTCAAGCTCTCAATGGCCCTAAGTTCTGTGTGAGTTAGTGACTGCTGTTTAACAACCACAATAGAACTCTGTGGCTTGAAACCACCAATATTTGCTAATCCCCACAATGAAAGTAATATTATTTCTGGGGTGTTCCTCTGGCCTTGCTGAATTCCCATGGATGTCTGCAGTCTCCTGGGCCGGGGAGGCAGCCCTGCTGACCCTGGCTGATCTGTCCTGCATATTGGGTAATTGAGTGGCTATAGGTTCTGCACAGCAAAGAGTGACCATTGTAGACCAAAGTTGCTGTCTGGAAGGATCTGTTTGCAGAATGATCCTTTGGCTGGTGTCTGGGAACCTGGCTTCTGGAAGCTTTCCTCTATTACTAATTATATTCATCCTTATTGTGGATAAAACAAAACGCCACATATTTCATGATATAAGACAGAACAAATTCAGCTTAAGGTTTGGGGTATGAAAAGTTCAAAATGGATCCGAAAGAACGGACTCCTGAAGGCTCTAAGAGATGAGTCCATTGGTTTCTAAAAGCCACTGTGGTGCTCCACCAGGATCCTTCCTCTGCCCCCAAGCCAGTTAGTGGCAACTTCAAAGCACTCTCTGTCTCCCTTCTTCTCTTCTCCCTCTCCCTTCCTCTCTTCCTCCCTTTCTCTTACCCCCTTGCCCCCTCCTCTTTCCCTCTTCTCTCCTCCCCTTCTTCTCTCATTCCCTCCCTCCCCTCCCTCTCTTTACTTCCCTCCCTCCTTTCTTACTCTCTCCTTGCCTTCCTTTCCTTCTCCCTTTCCCTCCCTCCCCTCTATTTTTATCATTCTACTTGACTCTAATCACACATAATACAAGAATATCTTCCCATTTCTTTTTTTTTGGGTCACACCCACCCGGCAATGCTCAGGGGTTACTCCTGACTCTTCACTCAGGAATTACTCCTAGCGGTGCTTGAAGGACTATATGGGATGCTGGGGATTGAACCCAGGTCGGCCATGTGCAAGGCTCTACCTGCTGTATTATCACTCCAGCCCTATTTTCCCATTTTAAGACCTTCCTTCATTCCCATCTGTAAAGTCCCTATGCAACAGACCATAATTATAGGTTCTGGGCACTATGTCTGAAATTTAACTCAGGTATTCCACCTCACCAACAACGCAGATGAAGAGAGATTAACAAGTACACATTCCTAGAGAGAAAACAGTGAGAAAGCTCTGGACCATGGTTAGAGATGCTAGAACCAGCAATCCGAGTACCTGCCAGAAACACAGACTGCCTAGTTGGAGCTAAGAGAAGACTATGCTCCTGTCTAACAGTCGGGCTGTTGCGAGCGATACTGTGTGTGTGGTTCGCTCCAGGAGGTGTTGAGTTCTGTGCATGTCTGGATGGCAACAGTGAAGGGAATGGACATGCGTCTGTGTCCATGGAGCTCCTTCTAGTTGGCAAACACCCTTCTAGTTGGGTGCTTCTAAGAAGGGAATTTGGAAGCTGATCCATAAGGAGTGAGGGGGAGCAGAGACAGAGTGTGGGGGTGAGGGCGCTTACCTTGCAGGAGGCCTACCTTGGTTTGAATCCCCGGTACCAAGTGTGGTCCCCCCAGCACCATCAGGGGTCACTCCTAAGCACAGAGCTTGGAAGAGGCCCTGAGCACTGCCAAGTGTGCCCTCTTCCCCCCTCCCATTAGCAAATAATGAGGAGGAAGTGTCCTGGAGGGAAGAGGTGGTCCCAAGGAGAAGAGATGGCCTGGCAGCTGCTGGGAGTATGTGATCTTCTTGAGGCCAGGCTAAGCCTGGTGGGGCTGAAGGCAGAGAATGGTGGGGGAGGGTGGAGGCCCCCTATGTGGAGGGGCACCAGAGATGCCAGCCAGCCCACACTGCGGGCCCTATCTGAACTCCTTCCCAGCAGAACCAGACACCCCAGAAAGGTCTCGCGTTTTCAAACCCAATCGCCCTAATGAAGAGAGAGGTGGGAAGGGGGAGCATGAACGAGGGCCTGGATTCACTGGGTGGGTCATGGACCAGCCCCAAAGGCTAAACGTGGGGACTTCTGGGGGAATACAGAACATCAGGCTGCTCCCCGAGTCCAGAATCCCCGTCGGCATTCTCTCCAGAGCCCCACACAGTGCATCTTGCACATTCGAGGCTGGAAGGCCAAGGTAGCTTGGCCTCAAGCAGAGGCTGAGGAGGAGACGTTTGAAAGACAGTTCTAGACATGGAGAATCGGCCTGCCCCTCGACGCTGGGCTGCAGAGTTGTTAGATGCGGGCGGGGAATGCTCACTCACTTGTGCCTGATCATCACAGTCAACGGTCCAGCACCCTGGAGAGCGCCGCAAATCTGGGGCTCCTGCCGCTGAAAGGCTGAGAACTCACAGAGACTCTGTGCCTCGTGTCATCCTTGACTATATTCTCTTGCTGATGCTCGGACGGTCATGAAAATCTTGACTCTTGAACATCACCTTTCATTCCCAAGGAGCTTTCTGTTCCACAGGACAAACCAGCCAGGGAGTCGGTTCTGATTTGCCCGCCCAATGGAACTAGATTCCTGAAGGGGGAGGTCTAAGAGAGAAGGGACACCTCGCTGTCAAGCACTGGCCCTCCAGGACCCCTCACTCTGGGACTGGCACTGCCCTGGCCTAGGAACTCAAGCTCCAAAGGGAGAGTATTGAAACAATAGCTAGGGTGATAAATCTGAAGATGGGAAAAGGGTCAGATTCAGAGGGAAGATGGACAGAACTTGGTGAAGGAATAAGAGGAGGGGAGTCCGGATACCAGAGTCCCTCATTGCCCCAATCTATTGCTCTACTATGTCCTATGCATCACCTCCAACAAGCCTGGGGGCATCTGGCCCTGGGCAATATAAGGCCTATGACATTATGGGGCCCAGCCCTGGCGCAGACAGTCTCTTTTCTTTGGTCGCCTGCCGCCCCTCTGCCTGTATTGTCCATCCCATGCAGATGTTATAAGGATCCAAAGTGAGGCTGCAGGGGCTGGAGTGATAGCACAGCGGGTAGGGTGCATGCCTTGCATGTGGCCGACCCGGGTTTGATTCCCAGCATCCCATATGGTCCCCTGAGTACCGCCAGGGGTAATTCCTGAGTGCAGAGCCAGGAGTGACCCCTGTGCATCGCCGGGTGTGACCCAAAAAGCAAAAAAAAAAAAAAGCAAGACTGCAGAGATGATACCACAAGTTAGGTACTTGCCTTGCATGAGGCCAAACCCAACTTGAGCCCCAGCACCCAAGCCTCCCCAGGAGAGTGAGCCCTGAGAACAGAGCCAGGAGAAAGCCCTAAGCACAGCCAGGTGTCACCTCACCAGATGAGACTGATATAAATATTCAAATGACTCTGGGCAAGAAAATGTTTCCTCAGCCCTGAATTCTCGAGATCAAACGAAAAGAAGCAAAGAGCTTTCAGATCCTTCTGGGCCCTAGGCTGACATTCAGAATATTTTTATTGACTTCTTCAGGACTGAGAGGAATTTGAGACTACAAATATTGATGATAACATTAAGCATAACATCTTTGAAAAGGCCGAAAAAGCAGCCCAGAGAAACTCAGTGTCATGTAAGCACCCTACATTTTGCCAAAGGTAAACAATAGGGACTGAATTACCCAACTTTAAATGATAATGTTGTATATCCTACTTTTATTTATTTATTTAATTTATTATTTATTGGGTTTTGGACCCACACTCTGTGGTGCTCCGACCTTATTCCTGACTCTGTGCTCAGGAATTACTCCTGACAGGGCTCAGGGGACCATGTGGGATACCGGGGATTGAAACCAGGTTGGCTGTGTGTAAGACAAACGCCCTCCCTGCTGTACTCCAGTGTACCCACATCGCTCCAGTCCCATGAATGTCCTACTTTAATAGCAAATATCTGGAAGCCACCCACGAGCCCAGTGACAGATAGGGACTCGAGACAATGCAGTCTCTGTCCACCATGGAACGCTGCCACTCAGCTGTAAGACAAGAGGGGAATTTGCCATTTGCCACCACATGGACGGAGCTAGGAATGGGCACTTGAGGCAAAATAAGTCACAAAGAGAAAAACAAACATCGGATCGTCTCAGGCATGGGTGAGATGCAAAGAAATAAAGCAAGAGAACAGACCAAGCCAAAAACACAGTTGGGTTCAGAGAGCAGAAGGAAGTGACCAGAGGCGATGGAGTGGACGAGGTGGATGAGGTGGAGGAAATCTGCAGCGGGGGTGGGTTGTGGTGTGACAACACTCACTTTTGAAGAGGCACAGAAAAGTACCCCCAAACATATACACAGTGTGAGCAAGTGTCACTGCAAAGAGAGAGAGAGAGATGTGGAGAGAGAGGAGAGAGAGAGATTCAAAATTTAAATTAAGTGGCTATGCATAGCATGTTCTTTGATACTACATGCAAATTCAGCAGTACCGGAGCAACAGTACAGTGAATAGGGCGCTTGCCTTGTACGTGGCTGACCCGGGTTCAACTCCTGGGAACCCCATATGATCCCCCAAACATGGCCAGGAGTGATTACTTAGTGCAAAGCCAGTAGTAGACCCTAGGCATTACTGGGTATGCCCCCACACACACACCAAAAAATATCATCAACTTCTAATTTCATTAAAATCAATTATCATATGGATCAGAACCCATAATCATTAACTAAAATTGTTTTACTTGTGTGGGAAGTGCTGGAGGCCTCACTGGCAGTGCTTAGGGACTACTCTTGGCTCTGTGCTCAGGAATCACTCCTGAGTACATATGGGGGTGCTCAGAAACCCACATGTACTGCCATCAAAACCACTCTATGCTAACACTGACATAACTCTTACCTAAACTGGAGCAACTTAAACCAACTTTTGAAAGGGGCCGAGAGAAACAGTCCCCTAATCCCCCCTAGAAGTGACCTCTGAGTCCACAGTCAGGAGCAAGCCCTGAGCACTGCATGGCAAGTCCTTCTGGGGGAAAAAATGACTTTCCTAATGAATTCTGTTAACAATGAGAAATAATCAATCTGATGAAAAAGTGAAAATATTTTATTTTATTGGGGGTAGGCTATACCCAGCAGTGCTCAGGAGCTATTTATGGTTCTGGGGACCCTGGGGGTGTCCTGAAGGACAAATCTGGTTCCCCGGAATCCAATTAGAAGTTGGGCAGTGTGCAAGGCAAGTGCTTTATCCTCTAGATCTATCAAATCTTTCCCTGCTATCATGCTGGCTCTGTGGGTAAAGGTTTAATAGGTATGCAAATGACCAATGAGCATAAGGGAGGCTAGCCAAAAGCTTTAGTCGCTGGGAAAAGGAAACTCCAAGTCAGACAAATCCAAGTACACAGATATTCGAGAGAGTTCTAGACACCGTTGCCAAGAGGAGAAAACAAGTCAAATATTCTTCCAAAGATGCATGGTAAACAGAGAGAGGTAAAACAGGTAGAATATTAGTTGACCATGCATAAGAATATAGCGCTGACATGTACAAGCCCCTGCGTGAGCCGTGCGCACATTAGGCAGAGTAAAGGTGGTTGGAGGCAAATGGACACGCTATGGATAACTCCACTGCAATGAAGTGTGCAGAATGGGACACGCAAACTCAAAATCCAAAAGCAGATCAGTACTTCCCGGAGGGAGAGGGAAAGGGAGAGGAGTGACGTCAGGAGTTGAGGCTTCCTTTGGGGGTCATAAGATTACTCTGCTGGTGGAACACGACACTGGGGCAGTACTAAAAACGGTAGAATTTTCCGTTTTAAAATGATTTCAATGGGGCTAAACAGAGAGCTCAAGGCCAGGGAGAAAGTCAGGGTCTGAGCTGCAGGGCTGGGCACAGGCTTTGCATGCAGGAGGCCTTGTTCAGTCATGGGCAAGGCATGGTCCCATGAGCACTGCCAGGAGTGAGCCCTGGCACCTTCCAGACCTGGGAGTAACCCCTGAGGACCACCAAGCGTACTGTCTCCCCCCAAAGAAAAAACAAGTAAAATGGTTAAAACAGTGATTTTGATGTTATGTAACATTTTGCTACAATTGAAAGGGGAGAAAAGACCAACTCTTCCTTCCTCAAGCTGTAGCATAAAAGATGAATCCCCTCGCTGGTGTAGCAAACAAGTTCCACAGCGCTGAAATCCAAGTCTGCTGCTGTCTGAAAGCCACCGTTCCACAGGGCACCGGGTCCCAGCGCCTGGTGAGCGGCCTGTGGCGGACAGATCTGGATTGGCATCCTCTCGGCTGCCAAGGCGGAAGACCCCCCCCTCACCGTCTCGGTGGTCCCACACAAACGGCAAAAACAAGCGAGCAGCGAGCAGAGTCAGCTGCCTCCCGCCCTGGCGGTCCCCACAAAACCTGACCTAGACAGCAGTCTCCCCCGAGACTAGAAAAACGGGAAGTTCCAGAAAATACATGACCTCCTTAAGGTCACTGAACTGGTTCGTGGTGGAACCTGACCCGAGGAAACCAGTCTTGTTCTTTCTGCCACATGACCTGCATAGTTGGGGACATTCCATAAACACCTTCCAGAACAGCTGTCACCTGCCTGCTTGGCCCCCATGAGCCTGCCAGAGCAAATGTCAAGAGAAAGCAGCAGTCATGCCTTTCCTCCTTATTTATTCTTTTTTTTTCTTTTTGGGTCACATCCAGTGTTGCTCAGGGGTTACTCCTGGCTCTGCACTCAGGAATTACTCCTGGCGGGGCTTGGGGGACCATATGGAATGCCAGGGGTTGAACCCAGGTCGGCCGCATGTCAGGCAAACACCCTACCTGCTGTGCTATCACTCCAGCCCCCATACTCTTTATTTATTCTTATGTTTGAGGGGTCACACCCAGAGTTGCTCAAGAATTATCCCTGGCGGTACTCAGGGGACCGTATGTGGTGACAAGGATTGAAATGAGGTCAGCTGCATGCAGGACAAGTGCCTGGCTGCTGTGCTCTCTGGCCACCTGACACTTTACAAGAGCCACTGTCTCTGAGTTCCACCTGACACTTTACAAGAGCCACTGTCTTTGAGTTCCACCTCTTGCCTGGGCCGTACCAAATGAAACCGGTCAGTTACTAGTGTGAAATGTGGCTCAGGGGGTGCGGAACATACCTTCCTCATCAGAACCCCCAGTCTGGGGTTCGGGTGACGTCATTGACTTTTTGACTGCCCCGAGCCACCCACAGCTGCGTCTGCCAGAGCCAGGGGACACACAAGCAAAGACAGGAAGTCTACCAGTTCTGAACTCTCGTTCTGCTGCACATACGTCTACATGCAGGAGCGTTGGCCTCTCCTCCTCTCCTGTGGTCTTCCAGCTTAACAGGGAACTCTGTCTGGGGGCCACATCGTGTGGCGCTCAGAGCTGACTCCTGTCTGTGTGCTCAGGGGTCAGTGTGCAAAGAACAGGGAGTCAGCCCGGTCCCCCACACACAAGGCACCTACCCAGCCAGACCCGCTGTACCATCTCTCCAGCCTCATTTCAAAACTGGCCTCAAAAAAAATTGGGAGACTCTGACGTTGGCGATGGCGAAAGTGTCTTCAGTCTTGACATTCAATGTCCCCAGAAGCACCAAGAGAGGGACTCAGGTTTGGTGCTCTAAACAATCCCACAGGAGCTGATCTCGTCGTCTCGGTGGCCACAGAAGACTCGGATTTCCTTCTATTCTCCAAGTCTGTATTCTGGGACCCTCACTAGACCCTGGAGGTGCTAGTGAGTCTTCCAGGGGGAAGAAAAGAGCTGAGGTCAAACTCTCACGCCCCAAGTCGGCAAGATGGAACTGGAAACAGTTTAGCTTGCCTTGCAGCTGTCCCCCCAGAAGGCAATCAGGAAGAATTCAGGAGCAGTAGTCTGGGAAGGCCCCAGCCCCCCAGGGCCCTGGGCACTCTCAGTTCCCGCAAGCCTGTTACGCTCCTTGTGCCACCCAGCAGAGATGAGCAAATGCTGGTGGGGTGTCTGTGGAGGTCCGCATATCTGAGCTGGGCGGGGCTGCAAACGTGTGTGGGGGGGAGGGAGGGGCGTCGGGGGATGTCTCAGCACCAGCTCTGAGCACAGACCGGAAGCAGGGAGAGGAAGCAAAAGAGTCCAGTTACCACAGGGACCACCAGGTGGCTTGTTACAGGAACCAGGAGCAGCGTCGGAGTAGGGGCAGGAGGCCTAGTCCCTTCCTGGGAAACAGGGTTTGTCCTCAGCAATGACAGCTCTTCAGCCTCTTTCGCTTCCTGCTGCCCTGGGCTCCTCTCAACACAAAGCTCTCCATGGAGAGATGGGGCAGAACTGGTGTTAACACAGCTGAACCCCTGAGTGCCTGGGCCCCTTCTAATATGCACCCACATGCAATCTTCACCCTGGCAGAAACCCAGGACAAAGGAGCTTGTGTCCAGGTGAAACACAGAAAGAACCAGAGATTCTGGGCCACTGATGAGGAAGCCTCCTTTCGGGGCTTTGTGGGGAAAAATTATTTTTAATTACTTAATGGTAATTTAAAAAAAAATATTAAGGCACCATGATTTACTAAGTTATTCGTAGTTGAATTTCATGCACTGTGTTCCAACACCAATCCCACTGCCAATGTTGGTGGCCCTCCACCAATAGCCCCAGGTTCTCCCCTGGGCCCAGCCTGCCTGTGAAGGATGGTTGTCGTAGTTTGATCTCATGCTTACAGCATTATTGGCTCTGCAGTTTAGAGACATGTACCACATCTCTACACCACCCAGTCCCTGTTCCTTCCTGCCCATCTCTTCTCAAGTCCACCCCCCTCAGTTTCTTTCCTTCCCTGTCCTCATTTCTATAATCTAGGGTCAGGGATAATCTGGGTATCCCCCCACTCTGATACCCTCCATTCGCTCCTCTGTTACTCTATATGCCACAGATAAGTGAAATCATCCAGTGTACGTCCCTCTCCTTCTGACTCACTTTGCTAACCGTGAAATCCTCCAGTTCCACCCCAGTTGCAGGGTTTCATCATTAATTGCAAATGCATAGGGTCCATCTTGTATATATGCCATACTGTCATTATCTACTCATCTGTCATCGGGACACCTAAGTTGATTCCATATCCCAGCTATTGCGCTAAGTGCTGTGATGAATAATGGTACTTAGAAATGAATATTTTTGTGTCCTGGGAGCAGCCGCCCAGAAGTGGAATTGTTGGGTCATATGGCAACTCACTTATTTCTTTTCTAAGGAGTCCCCAAAGCTTTTCTCCATGGGTTGAGACAAGCAACATTCCCACTAGCAGTGGATGAGAATTCCTTTCTCACCACATCCCTGCCAACAGAGATTGTTCCCAGTTTGTTTGTTTGTTTCCCATGTGTGTCATTTTCATTGGTGTGAGATGACATCAAATTCTTGTCTTGATTTGGATGTTCCTGATCATAGGTGATGCAGTGACATGTTTACATTTTTCCATATGTCTTTTGGCCATCCGTTTGTATTCTTCAAGATAAGTGTCTCTTCATTTTCTTTCCCCATTTTTTTGGGGGGGTTTGGGTCACACCCGGTGATGCACAGGGGTTACTCCTGGCTCATGCACTCAGGAATTATTCCTGGCGGTGCTCGGGGGACCATAGGGGATGCTGGGAATCGAACCCAGGTCAGCCCCGTGCAAGGCAAACGCCCTATCCACTGTGCTATTGCTCCAGCCCCTCCCCATTTTTTGATATGGTTTTTAGATTTCTTTTGTTGATCTCTACAAGTATTTTATATATCTTGGATACTAATCCTTTATCTAATGTATTGAACGTGAATATTTTCTCCCAATTTGGTGTTTTTTAACTTTAGCTCCTGTTTCTTTAATCATGCAGAAAAATTTTCATCAGGTTAAGTCCTCTTTGTTTATTTTAGTTTCTGTTGCCTTTGCCAATGGAACTATATCATTGAAAACACCTTTGTGGTCCTAATCTTGGAGTGTTCTGCTGTTATTTACCTCAATCTGTTTTATGGACTGTTCTGATCTCAAGGCCTTTGATCCACTTTGAATTGACTTTTTTGTGAGATATGAGATATGGGTTCAGCTTCATTTTTGGGCTTTGTCTGTATGTTTATTTTTACATGTGCTTCTCCAGTTTTCCCAGTACCATTTGTTGAAGACTCTATCTTTACTCCATTTCATGTACCTAGCTACTCTGTGAAAAATTAGTTGACCATAGATATGGTGATTAGGGGGGCAGGGCATTTGATTCTGACCAAAATTTATCCTTATTCCAGTACCAAGCTATTTTGATAACTATAATAGCTTCATAATCATGCATTCCTAAACATGCACCTCGTTGATGACATTGACGTCTTTCTTCTCATAAAATCTAATCTTTCTAATGATCAAGTGTGGACTGAGCATATGTTTCATTTTTAGGGTGCCTGGTGAAATATTTGCAGCCAATTAAATTAGCAACTCTAATTATTCTAATCACAAAGAATGGTATGTGAGCCTGTTTTTTTTTTCTAACATGTTTTTGATTGTGCTAAAATATCTCGCCATTTAGGCCCCTTATCAGGGTATAATTCAATGGTATTAAGCCTGATCACAATGCTATATAACCATTACCACCATTTTTATCAAAGTCTTTATCACCCAAGTAGAAAGTCTATAACCCTAAAGCTGTAACATGCTGACCTCCCCTTTAGAATTGGTAACTTCAATCCCACTCTTTGCCTCTCTGAATCTGTCTACTCCAGATTCCAAACATCAGTTGAATCACACAAGACTTGTCCTTCTGGGGCAGGAACAATACGGCAGTGGGTAAGGAAGCCTAACTGGTGAAGCAGGCAGGCAGATAGGAAAAGGGCCCCTGGCCCCCATCCATGGCAGAGAGTTCTTGAGATAGAACAAAACCAAGGGATGGAATTTGAAGAAGTTACTATATCATTAGCCCAACAGTTGCCAAGACCCGTCTTCGGGATGGGAACTAAGGCCTGATCAGACCTTCAGCAGGCAGAGAACAGACCCAGAGAAGGCTGAAGCCCCAGAGAGAAGCTCCAGCAGATAAAGGCCAGGGAAAGAATATCAAAGGAGACCATCAACTCCTCCCAATTCTTCCCCTTGGCAACCCACTCTTAAGTATCTGACTTATTTCACTTAACATCATGTCTACAACCTTCACTACCTTGTAGCACATACCAGAATCTCATAGAATTTCATTTCTTTTTGTGGGTGAATAATATTCCATCTCACACAGATATGCACTTAATATTCCACTTATGCATGTGTATAAGTCATGTTTGCTTATTCATCCTGTTGATGGACACTTAGGTCATTTCCACCTTTGTGCACTTTGAATAATGCTGTGTGTGAATGATTAGCAGCCCTAATAACCTAATTATAAAAGAATGAATCATCTCTGTCCCAAATACTTCCAATTTCTTATGTGCCTATAATCACTATGTATCATTAATTAAAACAGCTTACCAAACTGTTCTCTCTCAAGTGTTTTAAATAGTATACAAAACAGTACTAGCCACACACACACACACACACACACACACACACTATAAGGATGTGTGTACTCTGACAATCTTTCTACTTTCTTCTGAAGATAAATGCTTTTATTAAAAAAAAAATAGAACAAACTCCTTGCACAAAAATATCACTGTATCACTGTTGTCCCATTGCTCATCGATTTGCTCGAACGGGCACCAGTAACGTTTCGTTTATCCCTGTCACGTTCAGGGTCAGGGGAATGAGGTCCATTATTGTTACTGTTTGGGGCATATAGAATAATGCCACGGGTAGCTTGTCAGGTTCTGCTGTGCGAGATTCTGCATCGCTCTCTTCCGGGAGCTTTGTTTTATAGTGTTTGGGTCTTGGCCATTGATGAGATTACATGGTGTCAGGGCAGTTTGTGGGTATGACTGCCAAGCTACTGGAAAACAGGGGACCTGGGTGGAGGAGACCCAGTCCCGATCCCAAGCAGGCTTGGAGATCTCATCCACGCGTCCCGCATACCTGGTTTCCTCTGTCGGTTCCTTCGGGTGAGGCTCATCCGAGCATGTGGAGAGTGGCCTTGAGCATGGCTGTGACTGGGTTCTGGAGGTTTTCAGCTGCTGGGGCTCTGCTTGGGGTGGGGAGAGAAACTCAACCCGCCCCCCTCCAAGGTGCCCCGGTGAAGATAGACTGAGGGGGCAGGAGATTCTGCCCAACAATTCACTGCCCAAAAATATAACTGTTCTAAATGGGCCTAAATAAAAAAAATATTTTAGGAGCTGGAGAGATAATAGAGCGGGTAGGGAACTTGCTTTGCACATGGATGGTCTGGGTTCAGTCCCTAGCACTCCATATGGTATCCCGTACATTGCCAAAAGTAATTCCTGAGTGCAGAACTAACAGTAACCTCTTTGGCCCAAAAGACAAAACACACACAAAAATTTTTTTTCACTACAAAGGAAAAAAAGGCATTTTATTTATTTATTTATTTTTAGATTCATTTTTTTAAATTTATTTATTTTTTTAATTAGTGAGTCACAGTGAGGGTACAGTTACAGATTCACACTTTTTTTTTTTTTTTTGCTTTTTGGGTCACACCTGGCAATGCACAGGGGTTACTCCTGGCTCTGCACTCAAGAATTACTCCTGGCGGTGCTCAGGGGACCATATGGGATGCTGGGAATCGAACCCGGGTCGGCTGCGTGCAAGGCAAATGCCCTATCTGCTGTGCTATTACTCCAGCCCCCAGATTCACACATTTTCGTGCTTGTTTTTTCCTCATGCAATGTTTGAGAGCCCATCCCCCACCAGTGTCCGTTCTCCACCACCAATAAACCCAGTATCCTTCCCACCCCCCTAAGCCCATCCCCCCCACCCCACCCCGCCTCTGTAGCGGGGCATTCCAATTTGATATCTCTCTTTCCTTTTGGGTGTAAAACACACAAAAATTTTAATACAGAGTGGGAGAGAGTTCAAACAGTACAGCAAATGGGTAGTAAGCAGGAAGCCCTGGGTTCAATTTCTGAAACATGACTTTCACTGGCTCCCACCCCTTAACCTCATGGCGTGGCCCCCATTAAAAAAATTACCTAAGAAAAATACTTTGTAAAAGGACTTGCTTCAGCAGCACACGTACTAAAAGGTCTGAAAAGAGGCCTGGGGATTTTTTATTAAGAACCAGTGACAGGTTTCAGGAATGTGTGTTGACAGTGTCTGTTAATCATTTAGAAAAATTCAAAGGAGGGGTCAATTGCCTTGCAGGGGGCCCACCTGGATTTGGCCCCCCGGCATCCCACTCAAGAATCCCCCAAGCCCTGCCAGGGGTGATTCTTGAGTGCAGAGCCAGGAGTAAGTCCTGAGCACTGCTGGGTGTGGCCCTGAAACCAAGGGGGAAAAAATTCAAAATGAGCTCAGCCCTGAAGCATCAGCGGCCAGGCCTAACACGCGACGTCATGGCTGCAGTTCTAAGTCAAATCCGCCAGGTGGCAGAGAGAAGGAATGCCACCAGGACGCACATGTCCAGTGATGAAGGGCAGCTGGGCACTGCTGTAGAAGAGCCGTCTCCCCCCGTGACACTCGCCGAGATGGGCACAGGGCTGGACGTGTACCCGGACCGGGGGTCGCGTCTTTCCTGGAGCAGGGCAGTGCCTCGCAGCGCCCGGGCTGCAGGCTCCAGGGCCATCTCTCTCAGAGGCTCCGTTTCTGCGATTCTGCATCAATGACTCTGTCTGTTCGGCAGCGGGGAGCCAAGTGCTCCCTCCAACAGCCGCATGTGCCTCCTCCCCGTGATCTGGCCTCCCCAGGGTCCCCAGAAGCTGGAGCCCACAGAGCTTCCGGCTTCCTCACAACTGTCTCTAAGCACGCCTCTGCGCAGATGACGCGGAAAGGCAGAACCCTTCCTGCGGTGTCATTGTGAGGAGTCACAAACACGCAGGATGGAGTTGAGCTATTCATAGAACTGAACATAAGTTTTTCTACTCCAGACCCCGCCTCCTGATTATTCCCTGGGAGAAAATCTGTCTTCGTGATTTCAGAGGGGCCCCTAAACTGTCTGCTGAATGATTTGGAATTTGGGGGTCACCCCCAGCAGTGCTCAAAGGCTACTCCTGACTCTGCCTAGGGATCACTCCAGGAGGTGCTATATGAGGTTCATAGGACCAATCTCAGGTTGTTTGCAAGCAAAGCTAGCACCTTCCTGCACCCTCTCTCCCCGGTGCTCTGAACATAGACACTCCTCAATATTTCCCTCCTCTGGGATTGCTTGGGGTGGATGAAGCAGGAATGATCTTTTATACTTTTGTTTTGGGGCCACACCTAGTGTTGCTCAGGGGTTACTCCTGGTTTCACACTCAAGAATCACTCTTGGGGGGGGGGCGGAGCGATAGCACAGTGGGCAGGGCGTTTGCCTTGCACTCGGCCGACCCGGTTTCGATCCCCGGCATCCCATATGGTCTGTGGGGCTGGAGTGATAGCACAGCATAGCACAGTGGGTAGGGTGTTTGCTTTGCACGCGGCCGACCCGGGTTCGATTCCCAGCATCCCATATGGTCCACTGAGCACCTCCAGGGGTAATTCCTGAGTGCAGAGCCAGGAGTGACCCCTGTGCATCGCCGGGTGTGACTCAAAAAGAAAAAAAAAAATCACTCTTGGTTGGTGTTCAGGGGACCTTATGGGATACCGGGGATGGAACCGGGGTAGGCCGTATGCAAGGCCAGCACCTAACCTATTGTACTCTCTCTCCGGTCCCACAGCTTTTGTTTTTGTTTTGGGGCCACACTTGGCAATGCTCAGGGGTTACTCCTGGCTCTGTACTCAAAGATCACTCCTGGCAGGCTCGGGGGACCATATGGGATGCCAGGAATCCAGTGCAGGTCGACAGCATGCAAGGCAAATGCCCTACCTGCTGTACTATTGCTCTGCTCCACCCCCTTTTTTTTTTCTTTTTGGGTCACACCCAGCGATGCTCAGGGGTTACTCCTGACTCTGCACTCAGGAATTACTCCTGGCGGTGCTCGGGGGACCATATGGGATGCTGGGAATCGAACCCGGGTCAGCCACGTGCAAGACAAACACCCTACCTGCTGTGCTATCGGCCTAGCTGCCCCCCCCCCCGTTGTTTTTTTTTTAAATATCAACTTTGGTCTAAATTTTTGGTTTTGAAGGAGGAAAAAGGTGAGTGACAAAATTAAAATCCAATTTTTGGAGCCAAATTTCTTTTAGCAAATGAACAGGTCAGGTGACTGGGGGACGGAATGTGACGGGGCAGAAGGAATTCTGGAGGAGGGGTGATGACCCAGAGCGTGGGGCGTGTGCTCGTCAGAGGTGGGACAGTGGCAAAGTTCTCCCTTACCTGACAATACCTCCATCCTGCATCCCTGGGAGTGTCCCGGGACCTGTTGGAGGTTCTCTGGAAAAGTGCATGGCTTGGCATTTTCCCCCACCCCCAGCCTGACAAGGCTCATCTTCCAGGATCAGAACGTGGGAACTCTGTTCCCCAGTGCTGTGGGTGGACTCGTCTAGCTAGTCGGCTCACCCCTTCCTGCCCGAGATTGCAGTTCCCGCCCTGTGCTAACTGCACTCTTGGGTGCCTTCCCAGCTGTCTGGGTCTGCTCCCTTCACGCATGCTTCCACACAGGCTGCTGACCCGAAGCTTTTAGCCATTTTCTGACAACAGCTCCGGCCCGGCACGCAGGTGCTGAGAGAAGAAGTGCTGAGTCAGCAGCAGCAAGGGTTGCTAATCCCAGGATGGATATTAGAGGGAAAAAGACGGTCTGAGAACTTAAAAACCCAGAATGGTCCTGTTCTGGCCAACCTCATTGCTGTGCGTTTTACTAAACAGCATGAAACATAGCGAATTAGAATACATAGAATACGCATGTTCCCTCAAAATCTTGGGACACCAAAGGAACTAGGGAATTCTTTTCCTGTTTCAATTCCTTTCTCCCTCATAAGAGTTCTGTCAAACAAAAAGTTTTCTTTTGGGGTTGGAGTGATAGCACAGCGGGTAGGGTGTTTGCCTTGCACGCGGCCGACCTGGGTTCGATTCCCTGTGCATTGCCAGGTGTGACCCAAAAAGCAAAAAAAAAAAAAAAAAGTTTTCTTTTGTTCTAGTTTTAGGTTTGGGGAGGAGGGCACATCTGGCACTGCTCAGGCTTACTCCTGGTTCTGTGCCCAGAGACCACTCCTGGTAGAACTTGGGGGACGGTATGCAGTGCCAGGACTCATACCACATACAACCTTGACCTCTGTTACCATCACACCAGCGCGTTATTTTAATGTTTTGGCTTTTTAAAATGAGAGCTGATTTTCACGACCCTTGTAAGGGGTTTCCCACACTGTGGGCTGTCTTTCCCTTCATTAAGTAAGCCTTTTGTTTTTAGGGCATACCCAGTGGTGCGGGATTTTCTCTGGCTCTTCCCTCAAGTATCACTACTGGTGGAACAAAGGGGACCATATGTGGTGCTGGGGATCGTGCCCAGGGTTGGCTGAGTGCAAGGTAAGTTCCCTGCCCACTGTACTATCTCTTCAGCCCCAGATGAATTGTTTTTGTTTCCCTCAATTTCCTGCAAGCGGTCTTGTTCCTTCAAGTAGGTACACAATGGGCTGTAACTCCAGAGACAAAACAAAAAATGAAGCACGACTTGCCCTGCTGGGACAAGCATCCTCTATTCCTCTATTCCCTGCCCCTTTCCTTGCTTCTGCAGAAGGTGCTGTGTCAATGACTGGGTTGGGGTAGGTATCACACGCAGGTCTGACCCAGGTGCTTATTCCTTCCGGAACAGTTAGTTCTAGAACATGCCTGGCTCAAGCCAGGAGCCTAGGATTATTTTCCCACAAAATTAAATCCTTCACACTCCCAGCCTGCTAACGACCATCCAGGCTCCAGACATCAGGCGCCAGCGTGTTGGGGATCCGCACAGCAGACCTTCACCACCATCTGAATAGCCCCAGTTTATTGATGAAACAGGCCCTGAGAGCCAGGTCTTCCCGCTGGCACCTGCCCAAAGGGAGAGCTAGATAGAGTCCTCTGTTCTTTGTTTGGTACTGGAACAAGGAGCCCAGTTCTGGTTCCAAACCCGGCCCCTGCTGGGTGCTGGAGATAGTATGTATAGCGGGTAGGGTACTTGATTTGCATGTGGCCAACTAGGCTTCCATCCCTGGCACCCCAGATGGTCCCCCAAGCACTCTGTCTGTCTGTCTGTCTCTCCCCACCCCCTTCCCTTCCTCACTCCCCACCCCCCAACACCACACACTCTGGAGAATTCCTCTTTCTGGCCTTGACTTGCTGGCACCACTCATCGGACGGCCTAGAATGGCAATCACAGTTCTTACTTTGTCACACAGTATCATACCCCTTGTGGGGTCACGCAGGGAACTCTGACCCACTCTGCCTCTCATTTCTTACTCTGAAAAATGAGGACTTTGGGGCAGATGTCTTTCAGAGTAACAGTTTGGATCCTTAAAGCCTTAGTGACAAGATCACTAAGTAAGATGTCTGAGACTATTCTGTTCTGGGGGCCACATGTAGCATTGCCCAGGGGTTAGTCCTGGCTCTGTGCTCAGGGATCAACTCTTGGTGGGGTTCTGGTGCCCACTGGGGGTTCTGCTCCTTGAGCTGGGGTGCTCCCATGAATTCTGCTTTTCACGCTCATGTGGAGAAGTCACTGCCTACTGATGCATGCCTGTGTCTCACTGGGCCTCACACCCCTTTAGATGCAGAGTTTGCACACACCTGGACAGAGAGTGGCCAGAAGTTGTTTGGAGTGCCAGAGACTTGCCACGCCTGGTCCAGGAGCAGAGCTGCCAGGATGGACTCAGTGCCACATGGGCTGGAGATAGCTGCCCCCTCTTCACACTGGCAAGGCAGGTGTTTCAGCCACAGAGCAATCCCCCAGCGCCCCCATGCCCAGCTTTCTGCTAGGGGCCACGCGTTGGCAGGGCCGGGATCAAACCAATGGCTTAGCATGTACTGGGCTTGTGTTCTGGCTTCCGATGCCAACATGTGACATTTCTTGAACCGAAGATAGCTGAGGAGAACTGACAGATACCAGGGCTAAAGGGACAAGGGAGCTATCCCCTGCTGAGCAGGTAATAAAATGTCAGACAAGGGGAGAATTCTCCAAGTTAGCCTCAGGCAAAAAGTGGATCAGGCAAGAGAGGGGTCCCTGTCCGTCCAACCACATCCCCACTGACAGAGGCACAGCGAGAGGCCAATCAGCAGGGAAATAAAACACCAGGCCTGGCACCCGCTTGCCCTCCCCACACACACACTCCATGAAAACTTCAGCCCTGCCTAGAATGCCCAGCTGTCCTGCTGAGGATGCCGGAAGAACCCACCCCTCCTAGAAAGAATGCTTGTCCTGAGTCACAGTTGTCTGCTTATTAGAGGTACCTTTCTCCTATTTGTTCTTGAAATCCAAGTCACTGAAGGGCATTCTCTGTAAGTTTAACCTATTCATGTTCCTTGTTGACTGTCTGAATTACATGAGAGTAAATATAAAATGTCAGTTAAGTAAAATGAATGCGTTTAGGATTTTGGAACTCCAAGTGACACTGGAGGCTATGAAAAACTAAATTTCTCAGCCGGAGGCAGAACAGTGGGTACGGCACTTGCCTTCCATATGCTGACCCCAATGTGACTCCCAGCACTGCATATGATTTCCCTAAGCCCCACCAAGAATTGATCCCTGAGCACAGAGCCAGGACTAACCCCTGGGCAATGCTACATGTGGCCCCCAGAACAGAATATCTCAGACATCTTACTTAGTGATCTTGTCACTAAGGCTTTAAGGATCCAAACTGTTACTCTGAAAGACATCTGCCCCAAAGCCCTCATTTTTCAGAGTAAGAAATGAGAGGCAGAGTGGGTCAGAGTTCCCTGTGTGACCCCACAAGGGTATGATACTGTGTGACAAAGTAAGAACTGTGATTGCCATTCTAGGCCGTCCGATGAGTGGTGCCAGCAAGTCAAGGCCAGAAAGAGGAATTCTCCAGAGTGTGTGGTGTTGGGGGGTGGGGAGTGAGGAAGGGAAGGGGGTGGGGAGAGACAGACAGACAGACAGAGTGCTTGGGGGACCATCTGGGGTGCCAGGAATGGAAGCCTAGTTGGCCACATGCAAATCAAGTACCCTACCCGATATACATACTATTTCTCCAGCACCCAGCAGGGGCCGGGTTTGGAACCAGAACTGGGCTCCTTGTTCCAGTACCAAACAAAGAACAGAGGACTCTATCTAGCTCTCCCTTTGGGCAGGTGCCAGCGGGAAGACCTGGCTCTCAGGGCCTGTTTCATCAATAAACTGGGGCTATTCAGATGGTGGTGAAGGTCTGCTGTGCGGATCCCCAACACGCTGGCACCTGATGCCTGGAGCCTGGATGGTCGTTAGCAGGCTGGGAGTGTGAAGGATTTAATTTTGTGGGAAAATAATCCTAGGCTCCTGGCTTGAGCCAGGCATGTTCTAGAACTAACTGTTCCAGAAAGAATGATAGCTGTCGCAACCAGCCACCATTCTCCCTCCCTACCCCTGATGCCTTTGCCCCCTTAAACTTCAACAAACAAGTCACCGATCCCGAGATCTGGCCTACCCCAGGGGCTTGATGGTGGATCGCTAACAAATTCCAACCTGCCTTCCCCTCCCTGCAGAGCGAGTCAGAAATCCTGGGAATCTGGCAGAAGGTGCCCTGTGTGTGAGGGCACCAGGTAAGCTCGGGTCTATGGGGGCCTGGGAGTGGGAACCCTCTTAATGAGAGCCACATGTCAGTCACAGGCCTGTCTGGACCCTGGGGGTTTGCACTGGTTTTTCTGGGGGTGACCGAGTGTGGACATGAGTTGCCCATGCCATGGAAAGAATAATGACTGACATTTTCCAGGAGGATGGCGTCTGCCTGCCATGTCTCACAGGGAAAATGGGGAGCACTCCTTTGGGTCAGCAGGACCATGGGAAATGAGGGTAAAGGCTATATTTTATTTTATTTTATTTTATTTTTTGCTTTTTGGGTCACACCCAGCGATGCTCAGGGGTTACTCCTGGCTTTGCACTCAGGAATTACTCCTGGCGGTGCTTGGGGGACCATATGGGATGCCGGGGATCGAACCCGGGTCGGCCGCGTGGAAGGTGAACGCCCTACCCGCTGTGCTATCGCTCCGGCCCAAGGCTATATTTTAACTGGGCTTGTGTTGGCAAGGTAGGGTGGGGGGAGAGCAGACAGAGCCTTCGGGAAGTCAGTTCTTAATCAATCCAGTGGGCTCTGGGCTAGGGCTGGTCTCCCTGGCAGGGCCCAGAGCTCTGGGATGATTCCCCCAGGAGGGCAGATGCTGATCAAGGGCTGCCAAAGGTCTGGCCTCCAGAGGTGAATTCGGCCAGAGGGAGAGAACAGCAGGCAGGGCACATGCATTGTAAGTGATCCCTGAGCACAGAGCCAGGAGTCAGGCCTAAACCCATGGGTGGATTGGTGCAGTAGCTCTGGAACTGAAGGCAATGAGCTCAACCTGCTGTACAAGGGGATGCCCCAATAAATAAGACATTTAAAAAATAAATGGGGGTTGAAGCCTTAGAACATCACGAAAGGCACTTGCCTTGCATGCAGCCAACACAGGCTAGACCCTAGATCCCATATGGTCCCCTGAGCTCTGCCAGGAGTGATTCTTGAGTATAGAGTCAGGAGTAAACCCTGGGCATTGCCACTGGGTATGGTCTGTCACTGTCACTTGTCATCCCGTTGCTCATCGATTTGCTCGAGCGTGTACGAGTAACGTCTCCATCGTGAGAATTCTTTTTTATTTTTTTTTTGCTTTTTGGGTCACACCCGGCAATGCACAGGGGTTACTCCTGGCTCTGCACTCAGGAATTACCCCTGGCGGTGCTCAGGGGACCATATGGGATGCTGGGAATTGAACCCGAGTCGGCCACGTGCAAGGCAAATGCCCTACCCGCTGTGCTATCGCTCCAACCCCCATCGTGAGAATTCTTGTTACTGTTTTTGGCATATCGAATACGCCATGGGTAGCTTACCAGGGTCTGCCGTGGGATGGCCTAAAAACCAATAAATAAGTAAATAAATTTTAAAAATAAAGAGAAGGAGATTCCTAGAGGTAATAACTCACCCCAAGGTATAGTCTCTCTCTGGGGTTGGTAGATCCTCCATAACATCAAGGAACTAGGAGACAGAACCGCAGGTAAGGCACCTGCCTTACACACGGCCACCCTCGGTTCCATCCCTGCTATCCCACATGGTGTCTTGAGCATCACCATGAGTAATTCCTAAGTGCAGAGCCAGGAGTCCTCCCCATCCCCGCCACCCCCCAACCGAGTCTCTGCAGACCACAGGAAGTTAGAAGAACTAGAGACACAGCTGAAGACTGGCCTCTGTGAGGCCCACTCAGCTGGCACAGTCATCAAACAGAACCCCGTCAACTGGATGACATAGGTTGGGGTTGGAAGGAGGCGTTCCCCCAGGAGACACAACTGAAACCCCACCTGCAAGGACGACAGTGACTCCCTCCTGATTTCCCTGGGTGTGTGTTTGGTTTGGGGTTGGTCCCTGCTGGGGAGTGTAATGGAAACACAACTGGAACAGAGACTTTGAACCCGGGTGTTATCTTCTGCCCTGCTGGTTCAGCTGCCTAAAGAGCTAATGATAAGAAGGTCTGCAGAGAACTCGGAGACTGGACTGGCGGGGCCTAAGGTGTGGCCTTACTGGGCCGAAAGGTAGAGACTCTCCCGCAGCTCCCGACCCGGCACCTCTTCTAAAACCTCAGTGTGATCAACACAGCCAGCTCCAGCGAAGGAGCCCTGGGAAGATACAGAGAAGCTAACGTGGAGGGTGAAGCACTGAACATAAAAATCATTTTGTTAATTTTGTTCTGTCTGTTTCTGCTAGGGGCAGGACTTTGGACTATACCCAGGGCTCAGAGCCTACTCCTGGCAGTGTTTGGAGAGCTCTATGCAGTGCCAGGGACAGAACTGTGGTTGTCTGCATACAAGGAAAGTGCCTTAAGCCCTTACTATCTCCAGCCCTAATTTTATTATTTTTTGTTGGAAAATTTAAACACTATGATTTACAAGTTGCTTATAATACAGCGATTTCAGTTGTTCAATGTTCCAACACCAATCCCATCACCAGTATGACCTTCCCTCCACTTATGTTCCCACTTTCCCACCCCTGCCAAGCCTGCCTCCTTAGCAGGTACAAAAAAAAAATGTACTTTCTATTGCTTGCTACAGCATATATCTCACAATGGTGTTACTAAAGTCATTGTCTGAGGATTTACTGAGTTGTGTGGTGCTAGTTGAACATTCTGTGTTACTGTTTTCACTCACTGAGCTCAGTGGGATTCTATATAACTTTCCCGTTTATCTGTACTCCTACTGGGCTGTCAGTACTGTGAAATTAGGAGATGTCAAGCAATCATGTATACGGCTGTACACTCTAGTAGCTGTGGAACTGGGACGATTCAGAAGTGGGTGTCTCTTTGAGATTAGTCACGGAGCTATGACGCCTGGCTGTTTGTATGCCAAAGGATATTGAGTGTGGGTGGGCACTGGGACCTCTTGGGAGGATGGGGACTCAGCCCGCCCCCATCCTGAGAAGGCTCCAGAGATCTTAGCCCAGAGACCAGGCTTACCTGGGGCAATTCAGCCAGTGGTGAAATTAGGTAACAAATTTCCCTAATTTCCTTCTTAATCAACTAATTCTACAAGACTAGTTATGAAAAACAACCATTTCTCATGAGCCAAATTCCTTCTTTTCAGCCATAGTGCCTTAGCACTCATAAGTCCATTCTTTGGGTTTTTATATATTAACGCTCTGAGCATTGTCTTTTTTTTTGAGGGGGGGTCACACCTGGCAATGCACAGGGGTTATTCCTGGCTCATGCACTCAGGAATCACTCCTGGAGGTGCTTGGGGGATCATATGGGATGCTGGGATTTGAACCCAGGTCGGCCGCGTGCAAGGCAAACGCCCTACCCGCAATGCTATTGCTCCAGCCCCAGCATTGTCTTTTTGTACCTAAATAAAAACTTGATGCTTACTGTGTTTTAAAAGAGGCCCCCCCTCCCAGTTTTAGGCACCATTTCTGGACACCCCATTATGATGGGTGAGATTCTGGCCAGTGTTCAGTTCTTCCCCCACTGGCCCCCACAGCACATACAGATTTCACTTCCCAATCCTTTCAATCCCCTATTTGTAGTTAAAAGTGACATAGGGAGCTAGAGCAATAGAATAGCAGGTAGGGTGCTTTTGGGGCCAAAGCAATAGAACAGCTGGTAGGGCACCTGCCTTGCAGATGACCGGTTAGATCCTTGTCATCCCATATGGCCTCCCATGCACTGCAAGGAGTAATTTCTGAGTGGATAGGCATGAGTAACTAACCCCTGAACACCACCGGGTGTAACCAAAAAAAAAAAAAAAAAGCAAAAAATAACAAAAAAACAACCAAACAAAAAAACCAAAAAAAAAAAAAAAAAAAAAACCCTTTCAGCCTAAATCACGGAAGCCCTATTTTCAGACACAGTAACCACAGCCCCACCTGGGCTTGGTGCCACTCCCCCCCCACACCCCATCTAGAAAACTTCTTGTCTGTTCCCATTTACCTATGTACTCTGCAGCTTCCTAATTCTGCTAGGGAGTTCCCTCTGTCCTGTCTGGGCATTTACATCTTCTTATAAACTCCTGTTGCTTGTCATGGGGTTTCACAAACAGAGGTAGATGAGTACCATCTTTAGCTGGATGACAAGAGTCTTCATTTTCAAGTACATCTTGAGATCTGTTGTTTTCATGATCCACCACTCTTGACTTCACCCATTCCCAATTACTTGTTGGTTGCTCATTTGATTACCAGGCACTGAGTTAGATGTCTCTTAACAAGATCTAAGACAGGACCCCAGGGAAATGGGAAACGGAAAAGTTGAAAAGTGGGGCTTTGCAGTCTCAGAGGTATTGAGGAGGGCCCAGTTGGGAAGGGTCATAAAGTCATTCAACATACAATATTGGATGCCTATCAGGACAGGGAGTAAGCTCAGAGCACCAAGGCAAGGAAAGAAAAGATAGAGAATCCACCCTTATGAGGCAGAACAGTGGCCCAGCTTCTGGCACTGAACACCAGGGCCACTCTTAGTGTTCTCACTCAGATGGGGTTTTTTTGTTGTTTGGTTTTGGGGCCACACCTGGAAGACCTCAGGGCTTACTCCTGGATCTGTGCTCTGAAATCACTTCTGGCAGGCTCAGGATACCATGTGGGGTTGCATGGATTTAACCCAGGTCTGTTGCATGCAAGGCAAGCAACTTCCCCACTGTGCTATCACTTCGCTCTCACTTAAGAATTATTGAGTTAATGAATTCAAATGTGGAAAATCCACATAACAGTGCTTGGTAGATAATAAACACTATAAAAGTGTTATGTATTATTACTAGATCTAGTAATAGGAGAAATTTATTCCCTACATAAACAAATCCTACAAATTTATATATAAACACGTAAACATATACTTCCACATACACTAATATATACTTACAAGGAATTTTGTTACAATAAGATGCTAAGAGTTAAAGGTGAAAAATCCCTAGAGTTTCAGGAACTCTAAACCACAGAAACCCTCATCTGGTTGTGGTTCTTTTATTCTCTAATAAAAACACACTCTACTCCATTTAAACATTACCCTACATGCAACACATAAATTGGAGAAAGCGAGTCAGAATCATCCCTGCCTCTCAGAGAAGCAAATAACCAACTTCTCTTCCTCTCCCTGAAAAATCCTGCCTGAGTCTAAATAAATTAGCCTTGCAGGACTTCTGAGAGGAACTTCAATCTGAATTTGATTTTGGATAGAAAATAGGCACAAGCAAACTATAACACCCAAAAGGAGAGAGAGTAAAAGGGAATGTGACCCCCCAAAAGGAGGGGGTTGGGAAAGGGGTGGTGGGAGGGATACTGGGAACATTGGTGGTGGAGAATGGGCACTGGTGGAAGGATGGGTACTCGGGCATCGTATGACTGAAACGCAATCACGAAAGTCTGTAAGTCTGTAGCTGTATCTCACGGTGATTCATTTATATATATATGTATATATATACATATATATAAAGGAAAAAGAAAATAGGCACAATCCTATTACTATGAACCTAGAGCAGGGATGGGAATTTTTTCTTGCTGCTATTTGATATTTATAACATCATGTGTAAGCCACAGCAATGGACAAGAAACATACTACCTAGTTATGTATGTACCAGGGCCAGACCTTAGGATTCCAGGGGTCTGGAGGCTAGAAGTTCCACACCCATGACGTATAGTAACAGTGTAAAAAGGAAAAACAGCTCAGAAAAGTGTGGTAACGTTCACAGCTCAAGCCACCAGGCATTGAAGGAGCCTCTTAAGCATTTCCTGAGTCATGTGGCCCCCCATTTCAATGTAAGGACACTACTGCCACTTCAGATGGGTCATTTCACCATTCCTGGATTTTCCTTTGGATTTCAAAGGCTCTAAACTTTGTATAAAGCCAAGGCTTCTTAAATTTCTCTCACTTGTGGCCCTTCTTCAGCTGAAAAATTCAACACTGGGCAGCACGATAGACACAGCTTAAACTCAGGATCCCTGTCGTTGTGTGTATTTGAATTCATTTCCGGTGATTACGCATTCAGAAACTTTCAGCTGCTGCCACATTTTTTCAGCTAAGTGATGCCATGGTAACCCAGGATTCAAGCAGAAGCCAGGAAGTGGTTCCTAACCAGGAGCGATTTTGAGCCCCTCAGAATTCATTTGGTGAAGTTGAACACATTCGCAGTTGCTGCAGCTGGAGATGGGGTGCTATTGGCCTCAAGAGACCAGGGAGCCACCAACAGGAATGCATTTTCTAGCCATATTTTGGGGAGAGCGACAAGCACTACACAGAAGACGTGATTTCTTCACAACAGAAATCACCCCACATTTACTCTGCCTTTTCTGCATATTCAGTGTGTACAGTCCAGATCGATCCTGGCAAACACAACTCTTTGGGGGGGGTGGTTCCTGTCTCTCAGTCCTATTAACACGATTTTTATGGTGATGGTGACCACTAACAATTAAGATCTAGCTTCACGTTATATTTCCGCTTTCCACAGACACATTCATTTTCCCACTATCCAATTCATTCAGTGTCTCCTCTGGGTTGTCACACCGCCAGACGGGTGAGGAAAAGGGGAGTCTCGGCTTGAGCTCCAGCAGCAGCGTTAGCAAAACTGAAACGTGTCACTGAAACGCGCACCAGAGGGACGAGGGCGTGTGCAAGGGAGGTGGGTGAAGCTGAAAGGACAAAGAGGCAGGACTGGACAAACAAGGTCACTGCTCGCCACCCAAGAAGAACCAGGGCTTAATAAGAGCCCCAAGCGTGATCTTTCGAGGCGGGAGGTGACCTTTACAAACGCCGTCTCTTTGATCAAGCACGGAAAGTTAACGACCGTTGCCAGTAAATCAGGAGAAGACCAAAAAAAAAAAAAAAAAAAAAATCCCACTTCCTTAACAGCGCACTTCGGCACATGGTTAGCAATCGAGTCTAAACCGGCCAGGGAAGCCCGAGCAGCGTTTTTTCAGTCAGGCAGCTGTGAATCTTGAACTCACACCCGGCCAGGCGGCAACCCCCCGGGTTTCCGTGGCAGCGAGGCACCGACAGAACAAAGGGGGGGCGCGACCCGGTCAGGGCTACCGGGCCCGCCGGCCAGCTGAGAAGCCGAGGCGGCGGGGCACGCGAGGGCCGGGCTCCACGGCACGTCCACCCCCGTCTGAGGCGAGCCGGGGCTCTCGGGCCGTTGCTCGGGGGGTCGACGCACCAACACCACCACCCCGCGCCGCCCGAGGGCGGGGAGCCAGCGCCCCGTGCGCCGCGGCCCGAACCCCGGCAGGCCCCGGATCACGCGGCCGCCGCCTACGGCGAACACGCCGCAGGGAAGGAGCGGCCGGGGACAGAGGGCGACGTCCCCTGCAGTTCCCGTCGCGCAGGCCCCCGCCCCGCCAGGCCCCGCCCCCGGGCACTTATGTAACAGCGGCGCGCTGCCATTGGCCCGCGCCGCCGGAAGGGGGCGGAGGCGGGCGCCGGAAGGCGAGTGGGCGCGCGGGCGGGCCGGGCGGCGCGGCGTGCGCGGGCACGGAGCGGAGCGGCCTCCCCTCGGGCTGAGGCGGCGGCGGGCGCGCGCGGCGGCGGCGGCGGCGGCGGCGGGCGCGAGGCGCGGGCTGTTGTGCTCCCGGCTCTCTCTCTCTCTCCTCGTCCCCCTTCGTAGCGGCCGGAGGAGGCCGCCGCGGTGCCGGGCGCGCTGCCCCTTCCTGGCCCTCCGGCCCCCTCCTGCGCCGTCCGTCCTGCGCCGCGCGGTCTCTCCCGACGCGGGACCGGCCCGGCCCGGGTGAGCGGCTGCGGGCGGGGAGCGGGCGGGCGCGGACGCCGCAGGACGCCCGGGCGGCGGGGCGGGGGTGGACACTGCTGCGCGGGGGCGGGGGGAGCGGGGCGTCCCGGCGCGGACGCTCGGGCGCCGGCCAGGCCCTTGCAGGTGGCCGGGCTCCGGCCGTAACCCTAGCCGCTGGCCCGGCCGCTGCTGGCGGCGGGTAGGCGCGGGCCGGCCGGAAGGAGGAGGGTCTCCCCGACGCTGGCCGGGGAAGGTGCGCGGGGCTGCCGGCGGGGTCCCCCCTGTCCGCCGACCCTTTCCCGAAAGGAGGCGGCGACGGCGTGCGCCGCCCGGGCCTCTGCGTTTGGGGGACGCGCGTGCGGGAGGACCCCGCGCCTGCCGCGCCCCCCGCCCCGCTGGTCTAACCTGTCTTATTTGCAGGGGCGCTTGGGGGCGGGGGACAGGGGGATGTGGCTAAGGGCTTGCCCTCCTACAGCTGCTTTTTTTTTTAAGGGGGGGTGGGCTAGAGCTTTTTTTTTTTTTTTTAGGGGGCGTGGGGGGAAAACTCCCTGATTTCTTGCTAACTTCTGCTTGGCCGCCCCTCTGCTCGGAGATGCAGGCGAAGCGCGAGGGTGCGTTCAGACCCCAGTGTTTCCGGGGAGGGGGCTGTCGAGGCGCCCCTCTCTCGGGAAGGACGGGGGACTGCGGGCTTCAGAGCGGGGCGAGGGTTCCACCAGGCCACGGAGCGGCTGGGCTGAAGTTGAGCTGTCCAAAAAAAAAAAAAAAAAAAGCAGGTGGTGGGGGGGGGGCGCAGTTCTGCTTTCGGAAAGGAAATTAACGCCAGGGCGAGTGTGATAGGAGTTGGGGGCCTCCCCCAGCCCCAAACTCACACCGAGACACACACACATACACACACGCGCGCGCGCGTGCACACAGGCTCTGAAAAGACTGCTTCGTCTAGTTCTCTTAAGAACAAGCCACTACATTGTTTCATTGCTTAAAAGTTGGAGGGCCTTCCTTTTTTTGCTGCCGTTGTTAACTGTTGACTGATAATATTAAGTCATTGGTTAACTGACAGAGATCCAAGCGGCTGCGCAGGGTTCGGTGTTGGGCTACGTACTCCAGGTGAGAGTTAGCCATCAGGGACTGGGACTGATGACGGGGCTTTGCGCGGATGGCCACGGAGATCGCAGGTGCTGAGCAGTGCTTGCTGATTGTCACAAGAAACTCCTGGAGTCAGTGGCCTGCCGTTTTCTAAGTTTTTTGTTGTGTGTGTGTGTTTTAATCTAAAATGAGGTTACTCACAAAATGTAGGAACATGGTAACTGGAGAAAGATAAAGGGCGTTGGGATACATTATGGGTACCTGATGGCTTCCAAGCCCTACGGAAAATACAGATCTGTGTACATGGGAATAAGTTTGTAAGCTGCTGGGACGTTTGTGCTTAAATGTACTTTTTAAATGGCCCCATTTTGGCTTGGGTTTAGTAAGGATTTGGTTTTTAAAAAAAAGTAGAACTTCAGTTTTCGAGAACCAATACATCTGGTAGTATTTTCCATTATTTGGAACTAGAGTTCTTGAACTGCTGGTATTTTTGTTTTGTAATTTCTTAATATACTCAGCTGGTTTCCTGGAAAACCATTTCTCCTTTTCTATGTTGGAATAGCTTTCAGGTCAGTGTTTAGTGTTAGTAGGAACTTGTACAGTGTGTTTCTTCGGTTTCCCTCTTTTAAGGGAATTTCAGAGGGGTTTTTTTTTTTTTCTTTTTTTGGTCACACCTGGCGATGCACAGGAATCACTCCTGGCTATGCACTCAGGTATTACCTACCCCTGGTGGTGCTCAGGGGACCATATGGGATGCTGGGAATCGAACCCGGGTCCGCCGCATGCAAAGCAAACGCTCCAGCTCCTTCCTTCCTTCCTTCCTTCCTTCCTTCCTTCCTTCCTTCCTTCCTTCCTTCCTTCCTTTCTTTCTTTCTTTCTTTCTTTCTTTCTTTCTTTCTTTCTTTCTTTCTCTTTTTATGAAGTGCTTTTACTTTGTGTCCTTAAACCAAGTTAGGGTTCTCGTAGAAAAAGCAAGCTTTGGTTTTTGGTAATGTTAATGTGGTTCTATTGTGTGTTCATGTTCTACAATGATTTAAAAGTTTAAAGTTGAACTGTACTACTCACCAAATCAGTACATTGGAATTCTACACAGGCCTCAAGTTTTATTTTTGTTGTTGTTTCGTGGCCACATCTGATGCTCAGGGGTATCTCCTGGTTCTGCACTCAGGAATCACTCCAGGTGGGCTCAAGGGACCATATGGGTATCAGGGAAGGCAAGGCAAGCACCTGATCTTCTATGTTATCCCTCCTAACCCAGGATTCAGTTTTTAGCACATTAATGCAGCTGAACCTCACTTTAGATTTTTATGAATGGTTTTAACTTGTGCTATGTAACAGAAAACATCTTAATGAGAAGTGAAAGTTAATTTATTTTCCTGTCACTTTGTTTCTAACCCATTTTTTTCCATTAGACTATTGAGTAGTAAAAAGTGATAACCTTCCCTTCCCTTACATTGTATAGTTACATTCCCTTACAATGTACAGTTTCCTTGCATTTATATTCAATGTCTCAGCTGGAAAGTAGATTAATGAAATCTTACTCTAGCAGGCCCTCAGACCAGTTTTTGTTGTGGGGTTTGGTTCTGGTTTTGGTTTTGGGGTCACACCTGGCAGTAGTTAGGGGTTACCCCTGGCTCTGCACTCAGGATCTACTCCTGGTGGTGCTCCAGGGAGTATGAGATGCTGGGGATCAAACCTGGGTTGCTACATACAAGACAAACACCCTACCTGCTGTACTGTCTTTCCAGCTTCTTGGACCAGTTTTTAAGCGATTTAGAAGAATAGAGTACTAAACCACAACAGCTAATTAGAGAGAGAAAACAGAAGGGAATGCCTTGCCACAGTGGCAGGGTGGGGTGGGGGGGAGATGGGATTGGGGAGGGTGGGAGGGACACTGGGTTTACGGGTGGTGGAGAATGGGCACTGGTGAAGGGATGGGTTCCCAAACTTTGTATGAGGGAAGTATAAGCACAAAAGTGTATAAATCTGTAACTGTACCCTCACGGTGATTCTCTAATTAAAAATAAATAAATTTAAAAAAAAAAAGAAGAATAGAGTACTTTCATGCAACCTTGGTATAGAGAATAGTTCTTTTGACTCCTGTTAGAAATGACTATTCTTAGTCTCCTAAAGTTATGTGAGGGTTTTTTTTTTTTTCTTTTTGGGTCATACCCAGCGATGCTCAGGGGTTACTCCTGGCTTTGCACTCAGGAATTACTCCTGGCGGTGCTTGGGGGGCCATATGGGATGCCGGGGATCAAACCCTGGCCGGCCGCATGCAAGGCAAACGCCCTACCCGCTGTGCTATCGCTCCGGCCCCTATGAGAGGGTTTTAGATCACAACCGTGACTACCAAAAGTACCTTTCCAAAGGGATCCATTGATTGGGCATGAGGGGCTGAGCTTTCAGGAAGAAATATTAAGGATTGCCTCTAGTAGAGTTTGTGAGTCTTAAGTGTACAGCTCAGTGAATGTTTACAGCCTGTGCCTATATAACCCTTACACAAACATGATGATGGAAAGGGCATCCGTGCCCCATAAATCCCTGCCTAGCCCGCCCTTCTCGGTCACCGCCTCCAGAGGAGCTTTGTCGGTTTATGAACTTGTTGTGTTTGTTCTTTGGTATCTGACTTCTTTGGTGCTGAGCCACCAGCTGGCCTCCGTGTGACTTGTAACAGCCATGCCTTCTTGGTGCGTAATATTCCTTATGTACATACAGTATAGCTGTGGATTCGTGTTGCTATTTATACACATACGGGTGGTTTCCAAAGTTAGGAACAGGTGCTCTGAGTATTCTCGAACACACATTGTGCCTTTCTGATCGGTGTGTACCAAGAATGAACTTGTTAGTTAGTTGGCAGACAGTGGCTAGGTTCCACAGTGGTGGTTGTACCACTTAATCCTCTAGTTGCCATTATGTCTGAATTTGAAAGAACATCCATTTGTTTCTGTGAAACTTAATTCTTCAGCTCTGCAGCGATAGTGCTTTGCTTACTTGACTGTAGCAGAGCAAATAAATCACCCTAATGCTTCAACTTCTGTTTTTAGATATGGCTCGTGGACAGCAGAAGATTCAGTCTCAGCAGAAAAATGCCAAAAAGCAAGCTGGACAAAAGAAGAAGCAAGGACATGACCAAAAGGCTGCTGCCAAAGCTGCCTTAATCTACACTTGCACCGTCTGTAGGGTAAGAGGACCCGAAACCTGCCGTCTGTTGGCATGACTTGGTGTGGGCTCCAGCTGGGCCACCATGAGGGACAAATGCTCCCCTTGAAAGAGTAGATTGGTGTACTGGCTAGGCCCATCTAAACATGGGCCAGAGGTAGTCCAGGGGTGAGGTGCTTGCCTTGCATGTGGCTCATTTGGTTCTATCTCCAGCACCCTATGTGGTCCCCTAGCATTGCCCACTGCCAGGGCTCACCCTCTGAAAAACAGTAATCAAAGTTTATCTTTGTCCATTCCACTTTCTGCTTTTTGGGTCACACCCAGCAATGCTCAGGGGTTACTCCTGTCTCTTGCACTCTGGATTTACTCCTGGTGGGATGCTGAGGATCAAACCAGGGAAAGCCGCATTTGGGGCAAATGGCCTACCTGCTGCACAATCTCTCCAGCCCCTCTATGTTTTTTGGTTTTTTTTCAGGGGGGAGGGTTTTTTTGTTTTGTTTTTTTTTTTTTTGAGTAGACACAAGTCTCAAGTACTAGGGAAAGAGTCAACAAAGCAAAGTCTCTTTCATTGTGAATAAAGTATCTTCCTTAGGACAGCTAGTACACTTCAGATTTGGTAAAAGTAATATCTACAGTCTCAGTTTAGAACTACGTAAGATGAGTGAATAGAGCTTTGGGGACAATTGGCTTCCCACACACACTAAAGTCAGTGTTTTTGCAAAGTGCTTACAGGGTATACTTGTGTTGAGGGCTTTTTACTACAACTAATGTATTTTATGATGAGTGAATGTATAAGATGAGTGAATAGAGCTTTGGGGACAGTTGGCTTCCCACACACACTAAAGTCGGTGTTTTTGCAAAGTGCTTACAGGGTATACTTGTGTTGAGGGCTTTTTACTACAACTAATGTATTTTATTATGTGATATAATTAAACTGCTAGTGAGTGTTTACCATGCATCAAGACAAGTTTGGGTGTTTTTTGTTTTTTTTTAGAATCATACCTGGCTGTGCTCAGGGCTTACTCCTGGCTCCGCATTTAAGGATCATTCCTGGCAGAGTTCGGGAGAATATATGGGATGTCAGGGATCAAACTCAGACTGGCTTCATGCAAAGCCAGCGCCTTAATCTCTGTACTATCTTTCTGGCTCCCGGTCTGGATGTTTTATGTCACATGCTCTGTGACATAAAGTCCTCTGATTTTACAGAAGTGTGCAAGGAGACATGGGGACTTGGTCACTTACACAGGGTCACCAGCAGGCCTGCGGGAGAGTTGGACTCTGAGCTGGTCCAGAGTCTGTCTTCTGAACCACGAGAGCGTGCTGTCTTGTGAACATTTGCTTACATTCAAGCAGTAGCTTCTTTCTTGCCTGTTTCTTTAAACTTAACCCACCTTGACCTTAATGGGCTAACCTGCCAAAGGACGAACCACATAGTGATGTTGCTACAGTTTGTGTAGGTACTTCCCCCAGACTCAGATAACAGCGTGATTGGTGGCGAGTGTGGGTGGGAGGGAACATGGTAAGGAATGATTCCCGGGGAATGAACGTTTATCATCTGTTGGTCAAATAGAACTGCTTTGCTGTGTAAGCATTCTCCTTAATCGAAGAGGAAAGGTTTCAGTACATTAAGTATCTTGTTTATATTGAACTTTGATATACTCAAAATAGTGAAGATATACTCAAAATAATGAAGTTGAACTGCCTGAGATTGTTTTGAACAAGGCAATTTCACTAAATTAATAAATAAATATTTAGACACATAAAAGTGCTACAGTAGTTCACATACTTCAAAAATTCAACCACGAAATTGACTTTGTGTTTTGTCTAGTAGAAAGTGCTAAAGAATGGATGGTTGAAGGCCCTTTCCTAGTTAGTAATTGAGAGCTGAACATTGCACTAGTAGTAGGTTTAAACATGGGTCTTGGAGGCTGGAAGAATAGCTCAGCAGCTTAAGTGCTTTGCTTTGCGTGCAGGAGCTCGGTTCTACCACTGGCACTTGAGCACTGCTGGGAGTAGCCCCTGAGAACCATTGGGTGTGTCCCCAAAACAAAAAACAATTAGGTTCTGGGTTTTTGCTTAGGCATAAAATGAAACTGGTAGGAACCAAGGTTCTGTAGGAGTTCAGGTAACATGCTCAGCACAGGTAAGTGTTCAGTAAATACTCTCGATTGTTTGCTGTTAGATAAGCAGAGCCCCCCTCTGCCTGGGTGAAGTGAGGGAATGTCAGGAATTCCTTTGTTAGAGGGCCTTTTCAGATGCCAGCTACTAAGTTGTGGGAATTTAGGAGGGTTTTGTGGTAATTGTCTATCATGAATAGGCTTAGGATTTTAAAAGTTAACACATTTTCATCCTGTGAATAAAGCTTTAACTACCCCCTCCTTTTTTGCACAATTTCTAAACTAGACACAAATGCCAGACCCCAAGACCTTCAAGCAGCACTTTGAAAGCAAGCATCCTAAGACTCCGCTTCCTCCAGAATTGGCTGATGTTCAGGCATAAATTCGTTTACAGGTAATTTTGTTGATGTCTTCGTTGTATGCAACAGCAAAATAATCTCCCGGAGTTCTGGAGTTAATTTTTACCTTAGGCTGAGGTCCTTTCTTGTTCCCTTTCTTCACTTAATGTGAATGTTGTTTACTTCTACATTGCTAAAATTTCCTTTTTCTAGAACATATTCTGTCCACACTTTTGAAGCCTGTAGTCCAAAAGGGAGGATGAGGGGATGCCAGGAGTAAACCCTCAGGGTGTGGCCCAAAAACCGAAGATAAAGTTCCTTGAGTGTCTTTCTCCCCAAAATGATGGGCATTAGTGTTTCCAAATGCCTGTTTGTTGAGCAGCAGCGCACAGCAGTTCAAGCAGGGCAGAATGTCGGCATCCACTGTCTAAAGCTAGTGGTTGCTGGAAGTAGTCAGGTTAGAAGCTTCTGTCAGGCTCCTCTGCCCACTTCCCAGTTGGGGCTGGTATGTGTGAGCATTTTTCTTTGGAAAAGTAAATTCATCAAAGACCTATTTATAAGATTGAGTCGGCAGATTTGTCAGACTGACTTGCTAGGTTAGACTTGTTATGCTGGTTTGTTTTTTGGTTTTTTCTCATACTTGAAATGCACAAAAGTTGCATTTGCGTGATTTTGCATTTCACTGAAAATTTTCCTTATGTTTTATAGGTGAATTCATGACACCTTTGACTCTTCTACTGTCTCAGACCTTAGGTAACAAACCTGCAGCTGCTTTTCTAACAAACTGTTGATCAGCAAAAATAAAGGGGCTACAGAAACACTCATTTTTATGCTGTTCCCTTTTGGGCTTCATGCAAAGACAATTCTGTGTAAATGTACAGTTGACTCTGATTTGGAAATCTGAAAATCAGTCCATCCTTGTTAAAAAAATTTTTTTACAATTGTAATTATATTGATGTTCATATTGTGTAAAATAACTCATTTAATAAAGTAGTACTTTGATTTTACAACATCACAGGATAAATGGTTCTAGAAATTCTGTTCTAATTTTCCACATTATTTGCCTTATAAAAATCTAATGAATTCATCAGCCGGAATTGCAAGTGCAATTCATATCTCCCTTTCTCAGCTTAGTGGCAGATTCATTAGTTAAACTAGAGCAGATTTATTCATTAAATTGTGCACACGGTTGTATTAGCAGCTGCTGATCTAGGTGAAAAATGACATTCCTGCTGTCTTAGTATATTGCAGTCATGTGTCATTTCCCCTCTCATTGTTTTCTGTGTTGGAGGTCGGAACATTGCAGCTTGCTGTAGAATATGGCGGTCGCTGCCAGCCTGGCCCACCATGTAGGTAGCTGACAGATGCCTCCAGCAGTTGCATTGTCGGTCAGGCTGTCTGGAAGGTCAGGTTCCGGGGCATCCGCTAGAGTGAGGTTATCAGGCAGTCTCCTGTTGAGTATAAAATACGATGGAACACATGGAAACTGGTAAAGGTCTATCTTTTATGAATTATACAAAATTAAATTCTTTAAGTGCTTTCCTTTTTTGAAGTTAAAAGTCAGTTTGGGGGGGCATTTTGGGAAGTTATTAACAATTGGGCCAATTTTATGAATGACTATTGGTTTCATTAGCAAGGAAATGGGAATGGTTTGTGGCTGGGTTCATTCCCAGATTCTCCACCCTTCTTTCCTTTTCAAGCGAGTAGCTGATTTTAGTAGTTTACTTTGCTCTGGTTCCTGAAATCAGGGCCAGCATAAAATATGGTTTCTCTCTGGGCTAGAAAAGTGTTCCAAAGAGCCAGTAGCCACGTTCTTCTGGCTCTGACTGGTTCAGATGGAGAGAAACACTGCTTTACAAGTGAAGCTACTGTACCTTAGTTGAAATCTTAAATACCATTTGGCAGTTACCTAGAGCCACAAATCTGATCCTGTGGGTTACAAAATGCATTCCTTTCTGCTGTAATTCATCCCTGCATTCGTTTTGTAATTAATTGTACATATCAGCCCACCTTATTTGTCTTCTTCCAAGTTCAAAGTTAAGTATTTCCAAGAAAAAGCTGAGAGGTGATGGTTCCTACCAACTCCTGTTCTTATACACTGGAGTTCAAGTATTCCCCCACCATGTTTAACTGACCGAACTCCGGGTTTAATATTTGTTATTTCTTAAGATGTTGGTTATTGGAACATTAAAATTTACTTGTGATAAGTAATTTAGAAATTCTGACTAAATTACTACTGAAAATTTTAAAAGTCCTTTTACCATATGTATGTTTTGTGTTTAGTAGCAAATCATTTAAAGCCATTCACAAGTCTTGGTTTTGGGAGTTATTTTTTCCTTCCCATTGATTTTACTGACTGTAATTCAAAATAAAAGCTTTCTGTTCCTGTATTTAACCCTCTTTATAAGCCACTGAAGACACCATATTTAATTATCTCAGATTAGGGAAATAGTTCCATCAACCTTTCTGAATATGTTAACATCACTCGAGGGTTGTTAGTATAACCCTCTTTATTGTGTTGAGTTAAATCTGCTATGAGGGGCAGATTATTACTTCATAACATGATTAAGTTTGAAGATTCTTTAACAGATCGCAGCAAAGTTTGTAATAAAACTGTTATGGTGTCTTCAAAAACTTGAGAAAAATAGACTGAGAGAGAATTGGTCCGTTTGTATTCTGTATTCCAGTAGTTGCCAAAAGGTACGGGGTTAACTAAGCTTGTTTCCATTCTCCCTATGGATCTACATCCCCATGTTTAACTGACATACTGGGGGTCCAGTTGTGTGCTGTAATGTGTTATTAAAGAAGATATTAAAAGAAAACTAGTCTAATTTCTTCTATATTTTTGGAGGTCTTTTTGGTGTTGGGGGACCATGCAGTGCCAGGGATGGAACCCCGGTCTCCTGTGTGAAACGGACTCAGCCCTTTGAGCCTTCTTCCTGGCCCTGATCTTACAAGATCTTACTGTTGCTTCTTCCCATTTTCTTGATTTCTTACCTTAAAATTGTCTTGAGTGTAGAACTCAGTTTAAGGGTGTTGACAGTGTTTTCATTGTCTCTGCTATTTTGGGTCTATAGAAGACTAAAGAATAAATGGGCGGTGATCTTTCTGTCATTCTGTAACTGCTGTATAGAAAGAATGTCTCAGTTGGTCAAAGGGGAAATAATGGCTATTAGTATTATTAGAGATAATAACCAAAATAACCTAGAGGTAAGTTAATTGAGCTGAATCGTGAATCCTTATTGGCATTGACTCAAATTTGAGATAACAGATACAGTGATGTATCAGGGAATTAGGTTACTTATCACGTGATTCAAGCTGGAGAGGCTTTGTGTCATGTGACTTAGGATTTACAAGCATTGCCATCACACACACACACACACACCAAAAAAAGCTTGTTTTTAATTTTTATCTTCCTGTGGAATATACTGTGTCTTTTTACATGTAGCCAATGAACAGACTTTTTCTGTAAGAGAATGATGAGCCACCGTTCGAATTATAACTAAGATGCCACAGTGAAATCTGAGTCAGGAGTCATGTATCTGTGCCAGATCCTTCTTGGTGAGGGAAGCGTTGGTTTGGTCAGAAAGATCTAGTGTGTAGCGTGCATAGCAGCGAAGACCGACACTAGGGGGTTGTGTTTACTGTGACTTTGCTTTCTGAAATCTTGCGGCTAGCCTGATGTTATCTTCAGATAAAGAGTTGCAGAAAAATCTTAAGTGCTACCAGTGCATAGATTGAATAAAACAGCTTTCTACTTGACTGAATAAAATAGATGTTCTTTCTTTACTAATAAAAGTTTACCCTGTCACATTATGGATTGCCATACTAAGTTGATAATTAAATGTCTCCTATTTTAATCTTTGCATAAGCTGTTTACTAGGTTACCATGTTGGAGATTTTTGTTTTGAAATAAGTATTCATTAGCTTCTATTTTTCTGTACATAGTCTGGCTCCAGAATTAAAATTTGGTATAGAGACAGACCATGGTTACTTATTTCTATCCACATGGGTATATCTACAGTGTGAAGTAATTATATTAAAATCATCTTTCTAATAATAATAATTACTTTGGTTTTGTCAACCAAAAAAAACCAAAACAAAATGTTTTTTCAGTACATTATGTCTTGTAAGATTCAGAATAGGACTTGTAGTTGGTGTTGTCTTATTAAAATTATAATTTTTATTCTAGGAAGTTGAGTGTTGTAAGATTTCCTCTATGATGAACCACAGTATTTTCTCTCTCTTTTTTTTCGTTTTGGATCACACCTGGCTCTGCACTCAGGATTTACTCCTGCCGGTGCTCAGGGGACCATGTGGGATGCTGGGAATTGAACCCGGGTCAGCCGCATGCAAGGCAGATGCCCTACCCACTGTGCTGTTGCTCTAGCCCAGCAGCATTTTCTCTTAATGAGTCTGGCAAGCATGCATCTGGCTTGCCAAAGACAATCTTGGCTTAAATTAATATCAAGTGACAAGTTAGATTTTAAGGTATCAAATCTCTTTTGTTTGGTGTTTGGCACCTGGTGTTGCTCAGGACTTACTCCTGGCTTTGTGCTCAGGGATCACTCCTGCTTGGTTGGGAAACATATGGGGTGCCGGGGATTGAACCCAGGTCAGCCGAGTGCGAGGGAAAGACCCTAGACACTGCACTTATTGCTCTGGCCCCACAAAGCTTAATACTTTTTCATATGTGTTAGCTTAGAGGTAACTCGTGTCAAATCAACTGGGTGCATTTTTAAAAGGAAGATTTGTGTGTGTGGAGGGGGGGCATATTTTGGGAGCAACACCCAGCCATGTACTCAGAGCTATACTATTTCTCCTGCCCCTCAAATGAAGAATTTTAACCTCTGATACCTAGGAGTTCTTATTCATTAATGAGTGTTGCTGGCAGGGTCCTCTTTCAAAGGGCCATCATTCATCGTTTAATTAACTTCTTTTATCCTCTTTTATCCGGTTGAGATTCACTATGTGACCAGACTCCAACACTTTGGAGTGCCTTTATTTACAAGCACTTACATAAACTTCATAAGTTCTTAGTTTATTTCTGACCTTTTTGCCGCAGAGGAAACTTGCTGCCTGCCTTGAGGGGTTGAAGAAGGTGGTGAGTGCGCGTGCGTGCATGCATGGGGAAGTGGGGGTTAGTGGAACATGACCTTTTTGCCCCAGAAGAAAGTTGCTGCCTGCCTCAAGAGGTTGAGAGAGTTGGCAAGTGCCTGTGTACGTGTGTGTGTTGGTGGTGGGATGTGACTTTTTTGCCCCAGAGGAAAGTTGTTGCCTGCCTTGAGGGGTTTACGAAGGTGGCGAGTGCCTGCACGTGTTTGCGTGCCTGTGTTTGTGTGTGTGTGTGGGGGGGGGGGTGTTGAGGAAGGTGGCAAGTGCTTGCGCGTGCGTGGATGTGCTGTGTGTTGGTGGGACGTGACAGTGGTGCCTGGCAGGCCCTGGGCTGGTCGGAAACTTGGGGCAGAGCTTCCGTTTCGAATGAGGCTGCTCTCCACCTCTGAAATGGTCCCTTGCTCGTTTCTTCTGGAGTGCTTTGTTCCAGATTGAAGACCAAGGCTCCTGCCACAGGGTTCTGCACCCTGGCCTGGCCTCGCTTTATCCCCATGTTTTCATGTGTCTCTCAGAAGCAGCAGGCTCGGGGATGTTCTTGGAGCCCAGTCAGAGCCCATGTTGCCCTTGCTGTCTGTCAGCTTCTCTGTTTTCTGTCTCCTTCAGCCTTGGGGAGTTGCTCAGTCTTCCAGGGTTTGCCCCCCTTGGCAGCCATCAGGGGGGCAGTAGTGCCCAGGATCAAACCCCATGTTTCCTAGGCCGGCTCCTGAGATGCCCCCGAATCCCGTCATCCCATGGTCGAGTGTCCACACCTGCCTTCCTTGGGCAATCGTGTGGGCTGTCTGGTTTTCCTATTTGCTACTTCCATGAGGCCGCCTAACTCGGATGGGCCTACCTTGGACGGGAGTGTTTTTGTGGGGGCTGGAATTCTCCTGAAAGGAAAGCTTGTTTTGCTCTCTGCGGGGCCAGTCATTTGTTCTGTGTGTCACATGAGTTCCTCTTTGGCCGTGGGTGCTGGAGGCTCTCCGCGGACTCGTGTGTCCCTGATTTGCTCTCCCTGTGGTGAGCATTGCCTGGCTGTGAGTCCCGAGGGGGACTCTGTCTCTTCTGGGGACTTCCCCTGCCCTGTCCCAGGAGCCCCAGTCCCTTCCAGCAGCGAGTGGCATTTAGAAAGCAGGCTCTGGGCCCAGGGTATGAGGGCTTGTTTTCTTTATGGCACCCTGGAGCTTCTTCCCCCAGCTCCTCGTGCTACCTGAGGGGAATAGGAGGGACAGGAGTGAGCATTCCTCTACCTCTGGGGCCAGACTATGGGTGAGGTGTTCTCTGCACATCTTCCTGAAGCGTTCTCTTGGAAGTCACAGCTTGCTTTTGTTTTTGAGCCTCATCCGGCCCTGCTCAGAAGGTGCATCCAGTTTGGTGGGTGAATTATGTGGCTCAAAGAATCAAACCTGGGTCAAAGCCTGCTTTGCAGCCTGTTGTGCTGTCTGGTATGTATATTACTTGGTATATGTGAAGTTGCCTTATAAACCATTGGAGTATTATTATGTGAAGTCATATAGTTGCTTTTTTTTTAATGTAGCAAATTTCCCTCATATTTAGAAATATAAATGCATCTTGGGAGGTGAAGCATGTATTCAGCATATCAGGTTCTTGTGGGTAAGGGCTCAATGTGTTTTTTGTTTTGGGGTTTGGGGGAGTTTTTTTGTTTTGTTTTTTTGGGTCACATATGGTGATGCTCAGGTTACTCCTGGCTTTTCACTTAGGAATTACTCTTGGCACTGTTTAGGGGACTGTATAGGATGCTGGGGATCAAATCCAAATTGGCTTGTGTGCAAGGCAAACGCTCTCCCCACTATACCATTGCTCTGTCCCCAGGGTTTGATGTATTTTGTGGAAATTTAACATCTGGAATGGATGGCATGGGAGAGAGAGCTGTGCCGGGAAGAGGGAGATGACAGAACAGGGAGTCCTAGTGGGGGCGGCTGGGCAGGCCAGAGCATGGGCAGTCCAGACTGTTTGAGAGTGAGTAGGCCCATGGGAGCAGAAGACTCGTGCCCAAGTCTCCAACGCCGTGGAGAGTGAGGGGTGCCCATGGAAGGGACTGGATCCCGCCGGGTATGCAGCTCCCACCGAGGGCTTCTCTTCCCTCAGCATTTGGGGCAGGGGATAACACCAAGGCAGATTCCTGTTTACCAGTAGCTACTATTCCGATAGATGGTTGGTTTTTGGTTTTGTTGTGTTTTTGTTTTTAACTTTTATTGAATCGCGGTGTGATAAAAGAGCTGTTCATAGTTGGGTTTCGGTCATACAATGTCCCAACACCCATCCCTCCACTAGTGCACATTTCCCTACACCAGTGCCCCCAGTTTCCTTCCCTCGAGGGGTTTATTTTATGCTTTTAAACAATCTCTTGGGTTTTCTTGTAGCAGAATATGTGGTCTGTAATTGAACCTTTGATTCAAGCCACTCTGAGCACCAGTCAGCAGCTATGAACGAGTTTTACTCTGCTCTAACCCATGCTGTGGAGGCCCTGAGAGCCCCGCTTAGCGATGCCAGCCTTTGCACCAAATGGCCCCTGAAGGCCCATGTCTCACTGCTTTTTAAAACGACATCTGAGAGAGCTCAACGTGCTGAATCCTTGCTGTGCATGCAGCAGCCTCAGCTTTGTCCAGCACCTCTTGGCCTCCTGAACACTGCTGGGTGTGGCCCAGAAATGTTTTAGACATGCCTAGAAATGTGAAGAGTCTAGGGGCTGGAGCAATAGTATAGCGGGTAGGACATCTGTCTTGCACGCCACCAACCTGGGTTTGATCCTCAGCATCCCATATGGTCCCCCGACTATCCTCAAGAGTAATTTCTAAGCGTAGAGCCAGGAGTAACCCCTGAGCATCGTCGGGTGTGGCACAAAAACAAAAAACAAGGAAAATTTGAAAGGGAAAAAAAGAAATTTGAAGACTCACCAGGACAGAAATGTTGGGGAATATTCTCATACACAAATGTATAAAGTGTACCTACAATGCATATTAGGTTTCTTTTTAATTTCTTTTTCCTGAAATTTTATTTTATTAAAGCACCGCGAGTTCCAGAGTTCCATCGCTGGTCTGCCACCATGGTCGGCTCTCCTCCACCAGTGCTCCAGGCTTCCTCTCCTGCCCCCAGCCCCAGCTGCACTCCAGCCCGCCCTCTGGACAGGCACTTAAGTTTAGTTGGCGAACTTTGGGTCTCACGATTTCAGTGTTGTTGACTCTGTGGTTTGGATCTTTAGATCTGTCATTCCTTAACACCACCTATGTACGTTGAGTCCCCTGGCCCTTTGTTTTTATGTAGTCATTTGGGGGTATATTTTTGTACTTTGATATTTAGTTTAACACCATAACAAATGGGATTTTTCTTACCAACAAACTTCATACATGGAATTTTGTTCACTCTTGGGTAGGTTTGCTTTTTTTATTATTATTATTCATTTCTTTAATTTTTTTCCGTGTAGAAGACATTAGGGTTCAGCACCAAGACTCTTGTAACTCTAAACAGCAATAGTACAGCAGGTAGGCTGTTTGCCTCCTGTGACCATCCTGGGTTCAGTCTGCGGAATCCCACCTGGCCCCCTAAGCACCACAAAAAGTAGAAAACAAACAAAAAACCCTCAGGTTCAGGAGCTGCAATGCGGAGGAGGGTGCATCCGAGCAGCCTGCGTGCGGCGAGCAGGTGGACAGCACTCTGCCTGTGTTGCCTCTGCTAGATAGCAGCCTTTTCTCGAGTCTGCTTGTTTTGTCAGTGTGTTTGTTTTCTGTAGTGTTCAAGCATTTCCCTCGTGAGCTGCCCTTTGCCCACTTGAACAGTGTTCGCTCTGCCCGCTGTAGTGAAGTAATGAGTAGCCGTGTCTGGGTGACCTCTCCCCCCACCTGCGGGAGTGTGACGGCGTCGGCTGTGGCTGAACTATCGGCTGGAAGTCTCATTTTAAAGTTTACTTATGCTGTTAATGGGGGTTGACCCACGAGCCTGGCACGTACAGCCAGCTACTCTACCACTGAGCTACGTCCCCGCCCCTTGTCTTGAAGTCCTGACTGCCTTTTAAACAATTGCAACTTAGGGGGATCGTGTAGTGCCCGGGATTCAGCTTAGGGTCCTGCATGCAAGGCATGAGCTGAGACTCTGGCCCTAAGACACGTGTCTTATTCAGAGCAAACGTAAGTGCTTTTGACTTACTGTTAATCGCTAGTTATGAAAAATAGGAAAAGTAATTTGTATTATGTGGAAGCAGCTTAGCAAGTACACAGTAACAATACAGTAAAAAGCCTTTCCTGAGTGCAGATCTTATTTCTGATCTGCTTTTTGTTAAGATATTTCAGTTCATCTTTCCACATGCTGGTTTCCAGAGTAACATAATAAAGTAAACTTAAGCCTTGCTTTGACTAATAAGCCAGGAGTTTTTCTGATAGGAACAAAATCCTTCGGAAATTATAAAACTTGGGCTGGAGAGATATTATGGCAAGTAGAGCTTTTGTCTTGCACATGGCTGACCCTGGTTTGGTTTCCGACACCCCATATGGTCCAGGAGTAACCCCTGAGCACAGCCGGGTGTGACCCCCAAACAAAAGATTATAAACCATGACTGAGTCTGACTAAATGACGCAGTGAGAAGAGTGACATCTAGGTTCAAGTCGCTGCATTTGCCTCACTCGTGAACTTGCTGATTGCTTCACCTTTCTGAGTTATTTTGGTCACATTTATTTTTGGCAGCAGTACTGGGGGGACCAAGTGGTGCCAGGATCAAACCTGGGCCTCCCGCCTACAAAGCATGTGCCTGGCCTCCTGAGCCATCTTCCCCACCCTGTCTGGTTTTGCTCTGTTCCCCTTCCTGCCCCCATCTCTGCTGAAGTTGAGGCCACAGAGTGGTTCGCATCTCCCAAAGCTGCTGGGGGTTGTCCTGTTCCCTCTCTTCACCTAACCCCACTCTCTTTCTATGAAATGCTACGCGTTTCTCAAGGCAAAATCCGAAGGCCAAGATTCTTCTTGAACTCAGCACTTATTAAGAAATGTGCCGAGTGCAAGAAAGAGGAACGCAGAATAATATTGATAAAAGAAAGCTTAAGAAGCATGAAAATGAGTGAGAATGGCCAGGCGCCTAAAAAGCTGCAAAGATAAATGATTTGGTTTCAGTTCGGCAACAATAGCAAGGAAAGGGTGGGGATAACTCTGACGTGTGTTTTATAAGTTTCATTGTCACAGTGAAACAATCTCATTGGATTAGGGGCAGTAGAATTCTTAGGTTTTGGGGCTGGAGCAATAGCACAGCGGGTAGGGCGTTTGCCTTGCACTCGGCCGACCCGGGTTCGATTCCCAGCATCCCATATGGTCCCCTGAGCACCGCCAGCAGTCATTCCTGAGTGCAGAGCCAGGAGTAACCCCTGTGCATCGCCAGGTGTGACCCAAAAGGCAAAAAAAAAAAAAAAAAAAAAAAGATTCTTAGGTTTTTATGTGACTTTCACAAATTGAAACTCAGAGCTGTAGGAATCAACACTCACAGTTATCATAGCTTTTGTGGAAAAGTTAAAAATTTTTCTTACTCATGTCTAAAGCCACAAAGGATACCGGTTACAGACATTGTCATAGATGTTGCAAGTATTACCGAGTATCCTTGCCATTTACTAGGTATTTTTCTTTTCTTGAAATGCACATAGAAATGCACTTGAAGAAGGGCTGGAGAGAGTACAGTGGGCGTGGGCTTGCCTTACACATGGCCTACTCCTGTTTGATTCCTGCAAAAGGTCCCCTGAGCACAGCGTGGACCGAACTCCCCCAATTCACTTGAGATCAAGGCCCAACCTGCCAGTGTGCCTTCATTTAAGTTGGTGCTAATACCACGAACTTGGGGCCTGGGGCCTGGCTCTCAGCAGGATGCAGAGCAAGTGCTCAGGGCCATCCTTGAGGGTCGCTGGGGCTGAACCTGAAGGTGCTTGAAGTTGGGCACTGCTGCCAGAGCAGACTCAGGGCTCTGGGTGTGCCCATAGGCGCCCTCCCACTTTGCAGCAGCTCCCTGACCCTAGGTGCCAGTTACCCTGATGGCAGGATTCCACCAGTGTACTCAGGCACAGGAACTGACCAGTCTTCTGCCCCACTGCTGGCTGGGCCGGCTTGGCTGTCACACTCCTTAACGTCTGTCCTGCCCAGTTTCAAGTGTGTGTGAAGTACAGCGGGAAGCAAAAAGAGAAGTCAAGTTCAAAAGTCAGAAGCACTTTATGGGGGGAGGGGCTGCGCCACACCCGATGGTGCTCAGAGGGCCATAGGTGATGCCGGGAAGCGGAACAAGTGGCCAGCTCCCTATCCCGAACTCTCTCTCTGGCCCCCCTCACTTTATTATTTTTTTAACTACAGGGACCCTCATAGGCAGCACTGGGCATGGCTGCTCCAGCAGGAAGTGTGTTGGGGGTGGGGGGAGGTGGGCACCAGGCCTAACTTGGCAGTGCTCAGGCAGTGTGTCCTCCGGGGCTTAGGTTCAGGGCAGGGCACATGCTGGGCACGGGCTGACCCTCCCCTGTGCGTGTTGTTTTTAAGGCAGACCTTGCAGGTCGAAGGGATAGCCCGGGGGCCAGGGTGCATGCCCACACAGAGTGCTGGCCCAGTTTGGATCCCTGGGACCACATGGACCGCCCCCCCCCCCCCAAGGAGTGCTAGGGATAGTCTAGGGGGCTCAGGTCTTCCCGGGCACCATGGGCCCTCACTTTGGACCACTGACCAGCCTGACCCAAATGAGTAGAACCCAAGAAGACATCGCATGACTCAGTTGCAGTGAGCGGGAGAAGGGGTCAGGATGGCAAGCGGGCTGCCGGCTTGACCGAGGGACCGCTCAGAGCATTGCCATGTTTAGCTCCAGAGCTGGGGCTGGGGATGTCCCTTTAAGAACGCTGACAGCAGCGTCCTGTCCTGAGCAAGACTGGCTACCCCCCAGGTGACCCAATGCTCTCCCCCCAAGTGCTGCTCATGTCATGGATGGGAGGTCACCTAGGGGACCTTGAAATCCCTCTTCCACCTGCTTCCTTGTCACAGCTCAGAGCTCCCTGCGGCTCCTAGAGGCCCATTTTCGGCTGGAGATTTGGCGTGGCTTTGCATGCTGAGGGCACCCGGTTCAGCCCGCAGCATCCTGTGTCTCCTGAGCACCACTGGGTGTGGCCCTAGTCCCTGCCTCCCCCTCCCCCCCAGTAATTTTTTTTTTTTTGCTTTTTTTTGGGGGGGTCACACCTGGCGATGCACAGGGGTTACTCCTGGCTTTTCGCTCAGGAATTACTCTTGGTGGTGCTCAGGGGACCGTATGGGTTGCTGGGAATTGAACCCGGGTCAGCTGTGTGTAAAGTAAAACGCCCTACCCACTGTGCTATCACTCCAGCCCCTCCCCCAGTAATTTTTTGGAATGCATGATACAAAAAAGGAGAGATTTCTAGCATTCTCTCTCGTTTAGCTCTTCAGTCTAACGGTAGTCAGAGGAAAAATCCGTTTCTGTGGGGCAGTGTGAGAGCCATCGTGTTCTAGGAAAGAGGCAGAAGAAAAGGGGACAAGGTCAGAGAGGAGAGTACAGTGGTTAGGGCACTTGGTGTTTGGTGCCCAGCACCCCATAATGTCCCCGAGCCCTGATAGGAGTGATTCTGGAGTAGAAGTTTCCATCCCCCTCCTTAAAAAAAGACGAAAAGGGGGCATGGAGTTTCAGATGTTCTTTGAGTGCACCTGAACGATGAGGTCCACTTGAATTCCTGTAAGGAGGTCAGCCTCTGGTCCAAGCTGGGCCTTCACTGAAACAATTTCATCCCAAGTTCAGGGAAATGCTGGTCGGCTTGAACTCTGCAGGGCGCCTGACTCACCCACGGCCACAGCACAGCCAGCCTGTGTGGTCCTGCCGTTAGCAAATGGGAATTCTTGGACCCGTGAGGGGTTGCCCCCTGATCCAATCAGCCCCGAGGCGTGGCTGGTGGGGGGTCTGAAAGCCTGCGTGTGGGTGCTGCCTTCCGGCTGACGGGCACGCACTGGACAGTGTGGTCAGTCCTGGGCTGGCGGCCTTGTCTTTCCTGACACTTGCTGGGACACAAAGGCTTACAGCAACCCAAGGACACCGCCTGTTTTGCTCACTGTTGTTTGATGGCCTTGAGGGGACCGTGGCAGCATGACACTGCCCCTGATAGGACCGTGGACTTGGAACTCCTGGGCGCTTTGAAGCAGCCACAGAGTTTACTTTCCTGGAAGAGCCAGAATTGCAACTGACTTCTAATGTGGGGGTGATCAACATTTAGAGCTGCCTCCGATCCACTGGGGGTCTCTGGGACAGTAGGGGTGGCAGAAGTTGGGGGGTGGGCTGCGCTTAGCTAAGAGTTGATGCTGGTGTGTACCACCGGTGGCTCACACTTGAATATGGTTTAATGAACACAGATGACAGCTGGCATGGAAATGTTTTTCTGCAAGGGGAGTGGTAGATGGAATCAGCTTGGGAGTCCCTGCCACAGAGCCTGGGCTCTGCACTCCCCCCCCCCCTTGCCTCCTGACCTCGCTGCCCTGGACGCCTCACTGGTCACTAAGCAGAGCTCCCTCCCGGAGCAGGCTGTGGGTGTTGAGTCCGACCCCTGGTGATTGGCTGAAAGAGCTCTTGAGGGACCCTGTCTGCATCTGCAGGATGGTCTCTGCTTCTGTGTCCCGAGTCTGCACAGGACGCTGCTGTCCTCCCAGGGCCGGCTGTGGGCCCAGGGACAGCACAGTGGTTAGGGTTGGGGCTCTATTGCCGGCACCACATCCCTTGCAAGGAACCGATAATTTCTAAGCTGAGAATTGCCTCCAATCTCCCTGCTTGGGAGCCGAACAGCTCAGACTTGTTTTTACTGTTTGGGGGCTGCACCGCAGTTCCGTGCTGGGGGGGGGGGGTGACTCATGGCAGTGCTCCTGCATATAGCCTGCCGAGCCCTCTCGGTGACCCCCATGGACCCTTTCTTCAAAGGCACCGCAGCCATGACAGCGTTGGGGCTCTTGGAGCCTGCGTCCGGCGGTCGGGAAAGGGGGGAGGTGTCGCCGTTCCAAGTCCTGAAGGGCACCCACTGTATCTGTCCAAACGAAGACCCGTGGAGGCAGCTGGGGACCGTCTGGGGGCCCCGGTGAAGCCCAGATGTGTGGTGTGAGCGCCCAGGGCGGCTGGGAAGCCAGCTGCCCCGCACAGGTGGGCCGGCCCCGCCCACTGAGCCCAGGCCAAGGAGGTGAGGGAAGGCGCAGCTGCTCCACACCTGTTTGGGGCGTTCCAGACAGGTGAGCGCTGTCAGCTCCTCGGGGCGCTGGAGAGGCAGCACCGGGGAATGCAGGGCGAGCGCCCCACCTGCTGAGCTCTCCCATCCCTGGCATTCGCGTTTAAGCCACCAGGCTTCCTGTCACTCAGCGAGCAGCGCCTTCCCATTGCTTCTGCCCGAGAGACCGGGAGCACTGAGAGCCCGGGAATGCCAGGCCACAGGGACCCCACATAGTCCCTGGGCGTGTCCAGGCCTGGCGCCTGCTCCCTGGCACCGGAGGCTGGGCTGGAGTGGAACTGGGCGGTGTGGTGCTTAGTGGCGAGCAGGCCAGGAGTCCAGGTCACGTGGCCCCTGATAAGCCCGAGAGCTGGTGACTCACCTGGACAGATATGGCTGCCCACTGCGCAACCCCCTGGGGAGACAGCGCCCTGCCCCTCCTGTCCACTCACACAAAACCAACCCCCTGCTGCTTCAGTCAGAGTGCCCACCCCCCCACCCCCTGCCCAGAGGGTCTCCAGACTGCGCTGCCAACAGAGGGACTTTGAAAACCAGAATGAGGGGCCAGATTGCTCAATGGGTAGCGCACTTGCCTAATCCCTGGCACCCCAAGCCCTGCCTGGAGTGCTCCCTGAGCACCACCAGAGGTAGTCCAAGAACCAAAACAAAATGAAAACCAGGTGAGTAAGGAAAGCCTTCCTAGGTACCTGGACTTTCACATCACTTGTAAAGACTGTGGCCCTCCACCCACCTGCTCTGTGTGTTTGTGGGGGCTGCCCCCCTCGTTGGGATTCACTCCCACTTCTCTCTTCTCCAAGCCTGCCATAGTCTCTGGGGTCTGGCTTCCGGGCCTCCAGCCTTAACTTCAGGTAGACAATGGGACCCTCCGAGCAGGAGCTGAGCTAACATGCCCAGCACCCCCTCTCCAAGGGTCATTGTTCCCTCTCGGCCTCTGCACAAGTCCCAGGGGAGCCCAGAGCCTCAAAACCTTGTGCGAACTGCCTTGCTCCCCCACAGCGAAAAGCCCTGCTTTCCTAAACCCTCCTGAGCGGCTCCGTTTCCCCAAGCACGTGGATTTTCTGAAATATTTTTGGAGAGAAGCATTTAATGGAGAGCAGCTGAATCCTTTTAGAATGTTTCCATACTCCCAGAGGTTGGTGAAATTAGATTTATTTTCTGAATAGAAATCATCTGAGGGCCAGAGATGGTTCGAAGGGCTGAACACGCTGTTCTGTGTGCCCAGGGTTCAAGCCCAGCACCGCATACGGTCCCCAGAGCGCTGCTGGGTAGGAGGGGAAGGAAAAGATCTGAGTAAGGGCGAGAGCACAGGGCTTAAGGCTGCTCTACACGCACAGGCTGCAGTTTGGTCCCCAGCACCGCGTATAGTCCCCGTCATTTCCAGTGGCAAGCCCTGAGCACCGCCAGGTGACACCCCAAAGCTGAAGGAGGGGGAGGAATAATGATGGTAGTAATGACGAGTCTCGGCTTGAATGATCTCGGCAGTATCAGGTGCGTTTCCCACCTGCTATGGGCTGAGGCACTCTGCCCAAGGCTGCCTGCCGTTGGTGCAGGCAGGGGGAAGCAGAAGGGCGCGCCGTCACCCCAACCCCCAACTCCTGGCATACACACGCCAGCCACAAGGCAGGCTGGGCAGCACCTTTGGGGGAAATGAGTGAAAACCGTGACACTCCATTAAGAAACCGGGGACTGGGGGCACGTAGAGAGCTCCAAGGGACAGCACATAAGCTTGGCATGCCCAAGTCCTGGGTTCAACCTCTGGTACTGGGTGTTCCCCCCATCTGCCCCCACCATGACCAGGTGTGGCCCAGAAAACAAAAGCAGCAGCCAGATCAGACGGGGGGGGGGCAGGGGAAGTCATCCACTGAGCACTGCTGGGGTCCCTGCAGGTTTTGCGTGGGGCGGCGTGGCCAGGCTGAGCCTCTGAGGATGACCTCCAGCTCCGAGCCTAGCCAATGAAAGCTGGAACGTTCCCTGGGCTGGGGGTCCCCACTCTTCCCTCCCTGCAGTCTCTGCTCCAGGGTATCCCCTCACCAAGCCCTGGCACCTCACCTCAGTGCTCCCAGCCGCTTTTTCTGCGGGGGACAGACTCCAGAGAACGCTGCTCCCCCCACCCCAAACACCGCACCGACCATCTGTCCTCCAGGCCCAGGGCACTCCCTTTCCCACTTCTGTGGAACTTTGGGGGGCCCAGGGGAGGGGGCCTCGCAAGGGGTGATCACCCAGCCAGCAAATTGGCCCCCAGCAGCACTGCCCATTCGGGCTGTTTGGGTGGCCTCTGCTGGCCCCTTGGAGGTTTCTTCGAACCTTGAACACACACACACATACACACACAACTCATGACAGGCTCTGCCCAGCTATGCCCAGCCCAAAACACACACACACACACACACACACACACACAACCCCCCCCCCCCCAACTCATGACAGGCTCTGCCCAGCTATGCCCAGCCCAAAACACACATACACACATACACACACACACACATACACACACAACCCCCCCCCCCCAACTCATGACAGGCTCTGCCCAGCTATGCCCAGCCCAACCTGGGCAGGAAGCAAACGTCACCCCCACAATGAGGGGATGAAAAAGAGGCTCCGAATACTAAGGACCACAAATGAACCAGCACCCAGCCCTGGTTGCTAACAAGCTCTTGGGAAAGCCTACTGGGCCTGAAGAAACGGGGCACTATTTTTAACCATGTGCACCTCACTCCACTCCCCACTGCAGCCGCCCCAGGCCTGCCTAACCTGGGGCCTCAGGGCCAGAACCTCCACGGAGAAGGGGGTGCAGTGCTGCCGTGGTTCCAGGGCAGGGCTCGGGCACTGGTCCACACCTCCAGCCTTGCAGCTGAGTGCCCACCACCTGCAGGGGCAGTAAACGGCGGCCCCTGGGTTCAGAGCTGGTGTTTCGGACCAAGGGCCCTCCCTGCCCTGTCTGTTCCTTGTCTGGGCTGGAACAGACAGCGGTTCAGAACACCATCTCTGGGTGTCTCGGGTCTGTGTTCCGTAGGAGGAAGCTCGCTTCTCCGCGGTGGGCTTATTCACGTCTCAGGCGGCTGAGTGGGCTGGCGCTGCCGAGAGCACAGTCTCTGCAGAGGCGCCGGAGGCTCGGCAGGGAACCGCCCCCCATGTTCTTCCATGCGCTTGCATGGAGCTGGGGGCGGGGAGGTGCGCTCTCAAAAGGGAGCGTCACACGTGTGCTCAGATCCCAGCCACTTTGCCACGGCCGTGTCTCTCCTGGAGAATGGTCACAGCCGCAGCAGCGCCCAGGCTGACTAGCCGCTCCCACACCCATCTCTGTCACGTGGTTCCTGTGACAGCGAGAAGAGCGGCTCTGGGCGGGCATGTATCTGCACCCAGCAGCCCGCCTCCGTCTCTGGCCCCCCTGCACCTTCTTTTCTTTGGAAGCCCCAGACTTGACCATCCATGCTGAGTCTGTGACATCTTTGCTATGCAGGGAAACAGACCCAGGGGCCTGGGCTGTGCAGCGCCGAAGCCATCCTGCCACGCGGCTTCCTGCAGAGATGGGCTGGCTGTTCCCTGTCCAGCTGCTGCCCGGGGGTCCTGCTGAACATGTGACACCAGCCTGTCTCCCTTCAGTGGTCGGTGTGGCTTCTGCATGCTGGCCACCTGCTCCCGCATTTCCAAGGACACACCCTCCTTTGTCTTGTGTCTGCAGAGGTTCACCCCATCTTTCCTCTGTCCCCCCAGCCGTAATATCTCAGCCACCCCTTAACACCGAGAACCCCCTGCCTCCAGCCTATTCTGATTTCCTTCCACTTCTCATAACTTCCCCTTGGCAGTGGAAAGAGCCGTTTGTGGGGTCCCTCGCTCACGGGGTGGCTCTAAAAATGCTTTTACAAACTCCCAAGACCTACTCCAGGTCCCACGCTGTGAGGGGCCCCTTCCATTTGAGCACCCTAAACGCCACCGACCTGCCTCCCAGGGCCACGGGTCCTCTGCTGCTTCTGTGGCTACAGATCTGTGTGGACACCTTCTGCCTCAGTGTCCCCACCTGTGCAGTGAAGATGGGGACAAGGCAGTCCCCAAGGAGAGTGTCTCCCCACTCCCTCCACCCAACAGACTGCATCCAAGAAATCTGGATCGTGGCTCACCTGTTTTCCTGCAAGTTCTCAGCTGCTCCCACACCCTTCCTGCTTGACTTCTTAACATGGTTCTTGGGACTGATGCCCTAGTACTGAGGCAGCACCTCCCGCCCCTCATCCCTCCTTCCCCTGATCCCACTGCCTCTAAACTCTGGTCCCCCTCCCCTCCCCAGACCCAGGGGCCCTCTGTGGCTCATCCCGCCACCTGGTGCTGACAGGGGCAGGATACTGTCTCGGAGAACTTCGAGCATTCTCTGTCTGTATTTCTGCCTCTCTCTCATAAGCACATAAGCACATACACATGCGTGCGCGCACACACTCACACATTTATTTCATCCGAAGTTGTACTGTAATTTTTGGGCCATTACATTCAATCTTTGATACATACTGGGCTTCAAGTCAGGTTTTTTTGTTGTTATTATTGTTTAGTTTTTTTTATTATTATTAAAAAAAAGAAAAGAAAAGAAAGACCCAGGGGCTGGCCTGGCACACATCCAAGCCAGGTTCAGTCCACTGCACTAGGTATGGTTGGTCCCCCAAGTGCACCAGGCATGGTCCCCTAACCCTGCCAGGAGTGATCCCGAGCTCAGGAATAAGTCCTGGACACAGCTCAGTGTGTCCCAAAAACCAAAAAGAAAGAAAAATGCATTCATTCACTGCACTGGCCTCCACTTGGCTGGCTCTGTTCTCCGAAGTCCTGGGTCTTGGTTGATCCCTGGCACTGCCGGTGGTCCCCCAGGACCCCCTCTGCTGGGACAAGCAAAGCAGGAGCAGCTCAAGCAGGGCAGACACGCCCACCCCAAAGGGGGTCCAGGGGTTTCCTTTGGAGGTGGAGGGGGTAAGGGGCGTGCTGCTCACAGGGTAAAGGCTGGCACACAGAGCAACTGAATGAGGGGGGCCGGTGGCCAGAGCAGAGCCCACAGGTGCACGACCCCTTCTGTGTGTTTCTCACAAGTCAAGGGTGCAGGCGCTCTGAGCCCTGGGCTGGGGGAGGTGGGTGCAGGGGAGACATAGCCCCAATGGGAGAGTATATGGGAAGCAAGAAGGGGGCCCCAGCAGGAGGGGTGTAAGGGAGAAGGACTTCCTCTAAAGCCCCCATAGGTGTAACAAGGTGTCTCTGAGAAGGCAGCTGAGCAGCAGGGAAAAGCAGGTCAGGGCAGCTCTTAAAGACCAGGAAGGTGGGGGCTGGAGCGATAGTACAATGGGTAGGGCGTTTGCCTTGCATGCGGCTGACTTGGGTTTGATCCCTGGCATCCCATATGGTTCCCCCAGCACCACCAGGAGTAATTCCTCAGTGCAGAGCCAGGAGTAACCCCTAAGCATCGCCGGGTGTGACCCAAAGATGGGGAAAGTGGGGGTCATTGCAGATAAGATCCTGGCTTTCGGCCTCTGTCCCATGCGCTGGACTCTGCTGGGGAGGGGGCCGACCAGTGCCTCCACCCCAAGCTGTCCTGGCCCTCCGTCCCCCTGTCCTTCCAGCAGCAATCAAGTCCAGCATTACCCATTTGCTCCATAACTGCCAAAAGAATCTCGTCTGTTCTGAAGAGGCGGCGTTCTGGGCATTCACAGGCCTGCTCTGAGAGCTGTTTGTGTGCCCACAGACATGAAGCATTCCGGGGTGGCCTCATGGCCCTGGGCTCCGTGGAGAATGTGATTTCACCCACCCCGAGCGAGGCACGGCTGCATCACAGCCACCAGCTGTCAGGTGCCGGATTCTGACGTACAGTCTGGAGATCTGGGTTCTGGATCCATCGCTGAGCCCTACTCAGCCTCTCTTGCTGCTACTTTCTGCGATCCCTGCTAAAACCGGGACCACCCAACCGACTTTACTCCCACCTGTGAACTGACCTGCTTTAGCTTTGCCGCCCACTCTACAGTCAGACCCTGCTCTGGTCCTCCTCAGAAGGGAGATTAGTGGAGCCACCAATAGATGGTCACAATGGGTCATGCTCCCGGAGGACAAGACTGAGAAGGAATCATTCACAAATGGTGCTGGATGTCTGGATGCTTTTAGATAACTCCCCACCCCACCCCCCAACAACTCTCTATATCATGCGTCTATACTTTTTCTTTATAATTTCAAGGAATTTTTAAATGCTATTTTTTGGATGTCTGTTCACTGAGTCAGCTCTATTTCATCATCCTCCGCGGTGGGAAGTGCCCCTCTGAAGCGTGAGTCAACATGACAGCTCTGCCCAGTCATGCCTTAAGGAATCCGGGGCAGTGCCCGCCTTCCCAGCCAGAGACTCTCAGGTAGGGCTGAAGGCTGAGCTTGTCTATGAAAGAAATCTAGGTGGAGGCAGAGAATCTTCGTTTAGAATCCAGAGGAGCCACACAGAGCCTGGCCAGGGATGTAGCTTGGGGCAGAGCTTTGCGTGTGTGAAGCCTCCCCCCTCCACCCCCTCCAATTCCGGCACTAAAGACAAAACAGAATAAAAATTGCACTTTGACTAGAAAGAAGAGCGCATGCTTTGCATACTGGAGACCCAGGTCCAGTTGCTAGCACCCTGAACACATTGGGAACAAGCCCTGAGCACCAAGCCAGGAGTAGCTCTGAGAACCCAGGGATATGGCACTCCCCCCCTCCACCACTCCCCCACACACACACCAAGTTATTTTAAAGATTACAGTTGGGGCCAGGGAGATGACAGCATTTGCTGGTCCAAATGCTTTGCGTTTTGGGGTTCGATCCCCATCCACCCTAGGTAGAAAGCTGGAACCCCAAGTTCCCAACTTAAAAATAAAAGGCAGAATTTTCTTCCCAGCCTTTCCCCCCCACCCCCACCCCCTTTTGTATTCTAAAATAAGGCAGCGGAACTGCGGCCCGTGAAATTGACAGCTTCCGGGAAGTCCGCAGCCCCACCCTCTCCCCCTTGCCCGCCCCACGAGGAGTCACATGATCACTGCAGCAGCCAGCCCGCCAGAACTGGGCTGTCTTCACCTGTCAAATCTCCACTCTCCCGGGGAAAGCAGGTTTGGGAGGAGGGCTTTGAGTCCGGTTAATCCTGGTAGGAGCTAAGCAAACAAAGACTCCCTCTTCCCTTCACCTCACCTTTAAAACTCCCCAAATGTGCGGGGAGGGCAGTTAGGACAGAGAAGGGAGCACTATAACAACGATGGTTGGAAATGGTTACTCCGGACCAGAGCTGAGTGCTGAAAGGAGGTCAAGTGATACCTTTCAGTACCTGCATCACAAATCGTAATGTCCACGGGGGGGGGGGGGGGGCGGGCGCGATAGGGGAGGGGAGGGAGAGATGCCTGCCACAGAGATAGAGGCAGGCTGATGGGAGGGGTGGGAGGGAAACTGGGGACATCGATGATGGGAAACTGGTGCACTGGTGAAGGGCTAATGACTGAATGACTGAAACCCAATGGATGAACAACTTTGTAACTGTGTATCTCTGTGTAACTATGTATCTGTAACAGTGACTCAGTTAAAAAAAAAAAAAAACAGTAAAATAGAACTCCTGGATCACTGCCCCTGTCCTCACTTCCCATGTGCTCTGCATTCTCAAGGACCTGGCTTCTGCCTGACCTTCCACTCCCCTCCGAGTAACCATCTGCTTGTCAAGAGCAGACTTCCGCTCCTACTTCCCTTTGGCCTCTTAGCTGGAAACCCTCAGTTATTCCCTCTTCAGGCTCTTCCTTCCTTGGTTCCAATGATATCCTGCTCTCCTGGTTCTCCCGGGCTCTCCGGGAACATCGAAACCCTTGCTGCTCGCTCTCCCTGCCTTTACATGATGTTCCCCTGAGCCATCTGATTCATTCCGAGTTTCCACCACAGAATCATGTCCTGATCATTCCAGCCCAGACCTCTCCCTTCTGAGTCACGTTTCCTGGAGGTGCCAGGCATCACATGCAAGTCACAAGCTCCTAACTCCACCACATTCAGTGCTGAATTCACCCCCTGGGACCCTCCATCAGATTTTGGGATGGGGGCTTATTATCTCCTGATGGTTATTGAGCCTCCAAAAAATATTCTCTGCTTTCTCTCTTGCCCACCCCAACTCTATTCTCTACATAACAATCAGATCTGTCTAAAAGCCCAGCCTTATCCTGTGATTCCTGCTAGGAACGCTGTGCGCAGAAGGTACTCTATGGAACTTATGAATAGGCTCAACATTCCTATTGACAAAAGCAGAATGCCCCCTGGGGCAGGCCCCCATCCTACTCCACACCCTCTTGGCTCTCCAACCTTCTTTGCTTTGCTGAGGGCACGCTGGCTAAGGACCCTGCCTGTTTCCCAAATGCCCTGTCCCCAGCCTGCCTCTTAGCCTTAAAACTCAGCCTAGACCTCCACTCCTCCAGGCTGCCCTCCCCAAGCCTGACATCCACAGGGGTTGAAGCTCCCTCCCAAGTGCTCCCAGGGTGCCCGGCTGATATCGTTACCCACACACGATGCTCTGGCTCACAGCCACTCAAGTACTTACTCCTTCTTGCCATTCACAGAAAGAGGGCCCGGGCCTCGTTGACAGGAGCCAGTTCTACAGAGGTGTTTGTTTTCAGTTTGGGAGTCACACCCAGTGGTACTCAGGAGGGACCCCTGGCGGTGCTTGGGGGGACCTATATGTGGGTGCCAGGGTTCACCGCATGCCAGGCAAGCACCTTAACTCCTGTACCTTCTCTCCAACCCTGTAAACATGAGATTTTTCAATGTCTCTGTCCTCAGTGGGGCTCATACACTCTGGGTTGCTCTTCCTCGTTGCAGGAAGGGGCGGTCTCTCACCAAATTGGGAAATTAAATAAGGTATTGATAAAACATATGGCCTGGTATATGGCCCATAGTAAGAGCTCAAGGAAAAGTGCTCGGCCCCCTTCCCCACCCCATCCACAGTTTACACAAAAGGGCAAAGCTTTCATTGCATATTGGGGGGGGTTCATTTTATTTATTTTGATTTGGGGGCCACATCTGGCAGTGCTCACGGGTTGAATCTGGGTCAGCTACACTAGCCTCCCTGCTGTACTGTGGCTCCGGCCCTCAAGGGGCCAGGTTTTCTTAGCACTGTTTCACTGCATCTCCCTCCCCGGACCCTGTTCCAGGAGAACACTTGCTGGCTCTTTCGCACCCAGGAGCATTCCTCAGATGCCTTGAAGATGCATAAAGAGCATCAAGACGGCTTGTTCCACCCTTCCTGGGCACTCTCAACGCGCTTCGTGCCTGGGATCCTTCTCCCCGTGACCCACGACGCCATCGTCAGTGGACTTTCTCCGCGCTGCCTTCCCCTCATGCAGCAGAGCTGCCCTGTGCCCAGGTTGCCGGCGGCATCCGGCGCTGGAGAGGGTGTCTGCACATGCAGGGGCCAGGCGCCAGGCCTGCTGGCTCACTCCCACCCACAGACGCCTGCCTGGTGCCTAGAGTCCAGAGGAGGCAGGGCACTGAGTCTCCACTCGGGGTTTGGCCTCGGAGAAACTGCAGTGTTAGGTGAAACCACGGGATAATGAAACCACTTGGACACGGGCCATAGTTCAATAGCAGCGTCAAATCATGAAATTCCTTCCCTCTTTCTTCCTTCTCTCCTTTTTCCTTCCTCCTTCCCTTCCCTCCTTCCTTCCCTACTTCCCTCCCTCCTTCCTTCCTTACTTTCCTTCCTTCATTTCCTTCCTTCTTTCCTTCCTTCCTTCCTCCCTTCCTTTCTTCCCTCCTTCCCTCCCTCCTTCCTAACTGGCTGTGCTGAGTTTACTCCTGGCTCACTCCTGGGGAGGCTCCAAGGACAATACAGGAGATTGAACCCAGGTCAGCTGCATGCACAGCAAGTGCCTTACCCTGCTGTACTATCTCTCTGGCCCCTCTTTCCTTCTTTAGGGAACCCAGGGGTTGTCAGGGTGTACTCCTGGCTCAGTGCTCAGTCTCAAGAGGAACCATGTAGTGCTGGGGACCAAACTGGGATTCTTGCATGAAAGGCCTATGCTCCAACTCTTTGAGCCCCTCATCAAATGTCCAGATAAAGACCCCAATCCCTTCTTACAGGAAACAACGCTTTACACTCATTCATTCATTCATTCTTTCTTTCAGTTACTCATCTTTTGATTGTCCAGCCTCCTCTTTCCACGCGTCCAACAGCTCAGAAGAGGGGTGGGCACCACCTCAGGATGCCCTCGAAATTGCAGGGAATCACCCTTCCCCCCTGCCACACACACATCCATTGGGGTGACTAGATCCTGCCATCAATTCTGAGGTTTGGAATGGTGTGACAAGGCGGCAGTCCTGGGGCACAGCCTGAGAGAATCACCAGCGACTCCACACAGCCTCCCACAGAGGCCGGAGCGTGGGACTGAGGCCCTGCCATTGTCGGGTCCTGCGCCTTGGGCTGGTGGAAAATGTCAACCTCCACGCCCTGGGAAACAGGGTTCCGGGTCTCTGCAAGCAAGAGTGGGACTGCCTACCCCACCCAGGACAGAGGCTGGGTGGAGAAATGGGGAGGAGTGGCCAGTTCCCCTCAAGGCTGCTTCTGCTTCTCTGAAAGACAGAGGCTGGGGGCGGGGGTTGATGCAGCTCGGAGGGCAGAGTGTCACGCCCCCAGCACCCCTAGCTGTGCCAGGGTCAGTTGGCAGCAGCCTGCTGCACCTCTCTCTGTCTGCTCGCTCAAGGCGTGTCTCCTCTGGCTGTGGAAACCAGGACAGGTGCAGCACTCGGGGCTGACCTAGAAGTTTCCGTGAGGCTCCTAAGGGAGGGTCATGTCAGCCTGGGACAAATGAGTCCCCTTCTCCCATATCGGATACAGAAGGAAGGCAGCATCTGTCTCTCTGTCTCTCTCTCTCTCTGTCTCTCTCTCTCTCTCTCTCTCTCTCTCTCTCTCTCTCTCACACACACACACACACACACACACACACACACACACACACACGCTGTTCTATCATGGGAATATTCCGATGGTCCTGTTGCAGGATGTCGCAGGGAAAACCCAGGGCTGTAAGCTCAGCTGGGGCTGACCTAACCCTCACTCACCGGTGGCCACTCCCAGAACGCTCTGGGTCCAGACCCTCGTGTGACTAAGAGGCAGGGCGTTGCTTGCTTTCTCCTGGGGATTTCCAGCTTGGAATCCTGTTCCCCAGAGGCCGGGCTGTGATGGCCACTGGATCCAGGGAGGACGCTGGCCGTGTCTCTCAGACGGAGGGACAGACTGCCTGCCGCGACCCCTAAGGAACTGTTCAAGGGCAGGGACAAAGGTGGGCAGAGTCGCTGAGTCAGCAGGGCCCCTCCTGGGGTGGGGTGGGGGAGGGGAGGCCACACACCCCCTCTCTCCAATAGTCCCTGCGGGGGTCCTTCATGACTCAACCCAGAGTAGGGCGCCGGCCCCTGCGGCCCTCCTTAACCATCGTTCACCCCCACTCCCACCCCGCACCCCCCCTCCCGCCGCCCCTGCTTCTGCAACCAGGAAAATCTGGGCCATGGCCCCCCACCCGCCTGGGAGTTTGCAGGGGGGGGGGGGGTGCGCAGTCAGCAGCCCGCATCTTCCTCCCTGGGAGAGCCGGGTGTCCGCTTCGGGGACCTGTGGGGCTGTGGGGGTGGGGAGAGCGGGAGTGGCGGGGGCCGGCAGCAGGCTGCAGCCGCCGCGGAGGGTTCTGGAACGCGAGCGGCTTTGCAAGCTCGCCTGGCTCCGCTTCCCTCCTCTGGCGAGAGCTATTTCTGTCTCTCCTCTTCGGAGGCTGCGCTCCCCGCCCCCCCTGCCCAAAAGCCAGCGCCCCACCCCACACCCCCCTGCAGCGGGCACGGCGCGGCGCTCTGGCCCCCCGCAGCCACAGCCCCCCGCGGGGTGGGACGGACAGACAGACAGGCGGGCAGACAGAGGGACGTGACGCAGGGGTGCCGAGCCCGGGTCCTGCGTGGTGGCAGTGGGATGTCTCTCCCTCCACTGCACCGGCTGGGCTCGTTGCCGTGGTTACCAGCCGGTCACATGACAGCCTCGCTCGGGGGTGTGCGGGAGAGCATCTAGAAGATGTCACCCTCCCGGGCTAGGGCCCCTCCGCCCCCCACCTCGAGCTTCCTCCGCACAGGGTCGCCAGGTGCCCCCCAAGCGGGCTTTTGGCGTCAGGGTCGGGCACCAGTCAGAAGGGCATCCGGGCCAGTGTCCTTCCTCCCTCCTTTCGGAGCCCCCACCCCGCACCCCCACCCCAGTCCGCACACCTCGACGCTGTCATTAAATAGCTCCGCTGAGTGGGAAGGGGTGCAGGGAGCAGCCTACACCACTTGAATAAGCTCTTTAAAAAAAAAAAAAAGAAAGAAAAGATTCGGGGATGGCATGAGTCAGGCAATTTTAAAGCTGTGATACAATCAGGACGCGGAGGCCTCGCGGAGGGGGGGGGAGGAGGAGGAAGAGGGGGAGAAGGACTGAGGAGGGTGGCGGAGTATCGGACTCACCCAGCACCTAGGAGCTGATCTCCCCAGGATCCCCCTTCGGGGCAGGGATGGGAGTCTGGTCTGCAAACCCAGAGTCACCGACTACATTCACTCTGACAAGCCTCTGCCAGGGCGGCTGCGGGGGCGCCCTGAGCTTGGACCCTCGGGCTCGCGGGGCTGGAACCCGAGACCTCTTAAACTGAGCGCCGAGCGCCCGTGGTTCCCCACCCCCCACCCCACCCCGAGCGGGCGGTGGTGAGTGGGTGCACCTTAGCAGCGGCTGCCTGGCTCCGCTCTTCCTTTGTTCCCAGGCAATTACTGGCTGCCTTCTTCTTGGGGTTCGGCCCTATTGCATCTTGTCAATGACAGCCGCGGCTCTGCGCGGCTTTGCCCTTTGCCCAAGCAGCGCCTGGTGATAGAACAAACCCAGGCAGCAGAGCGCAGGGCTGCGGGGGGGCGTGGGGGGGGACTCGGCCCTGGCCCTGCAAGGGGGGAGGGTCAGGGCCTTGACTTCCAGGGACAAAGTGGGGCACCGGCAGGGCAGGTACCAGTGGTCTGTAAAGTGAAGGTCAGAGGGGCGTGAAGAGGTGGGGGTGGGGCAAGGACACACCCTGGGGTGTGCAATATACAAAAGAAAAACAAAAAACCCCAAAACCCAGAACTTCCGTTTATTGTGGTGGTCCTGGGCCGCACGTAATACCGGGGATCAAACCCAGAACCCCACACACGCCAGGCACGTGCTCTGCCACTTGCTTCCGGTCCCCAGACCACTGTTGACTTACCTCTTTCTTTTTATATTCGTTTTGTCTCATGCATTGGCATGTATAAGATTGCATAACCGGAATCAGATTTAGCTGCAATTAAGAAAGGGAAGAATATCAAAATTAGGGCAGGGGAGTGTGGCGGGGTGAGGGAGCGTCTGAGTTTATTTCACTCACAAGTAAGTGGGATCTGACGATAAGCCCGCCAGAGCTTTCTCAGATCACCTGGCCTCTACTTCCATACCCCAGGCTGTCGCTCAATTTCACACCCTTCCCACTTCCTGAAACCTCCTTCGCCAGACCTATGCTTCCAGTAACTCATTGGCTGGTATTTGGTCAGATGATCATATGTCAGTGCAGGGCAGCCTGGGAAATGTAGTGTCTTCTGGGCTGCCATGTTGCTATTCAAAGGGCGGACCTTAGGAAGGAATGACAATGGGGAGCCACCGGCAGTGGCAGTCTCAACCCAGTAATATTTTAGTTCAATGGCACATGTGTATACTAACAAAGGAATAATGGAGAGGGGGGCGCTGATAGTACAATGGGTAGGACACTTAGGAAGAATGGAAGGAAAGGAGGGAGGGAAGGAGGGAGGGAGGAAGGAAGGAAGGAAGGAAGGAAGGAAGGAAGGAAGGAAGGAAGGAAGGAAGGAAGGAAGGAAGGGAGGGAGGGAGGGAGGGAGGGAGGGAGGGAGGGAGGGAGGGAGGGAGGGAGGGAGGGAGGGAGGGATGGAAAACAGGGACTATGTGGGTGGAATTCAGAGGACTGTCCTGGACTTTAGTTCTCTAGCAGGCAGTAGTTTTCAGGGACAGGATGTTTTGAAGTAATCTTGCCCTTGTTTTTCCTTCTGGTGAAGCAGAAGGAGGACATTGGCCACCCGTCCCTCTGTTGCAACCAGTGTCTGGTCTCCGTTCCCTGTGGCCACTGGGACTGGTGCCGCTGGCTGCTGGACCATCAGAGGCAGGAGTCTCATTCGAGAGCATGTGGGGTGGATCTACCCAAACTCTCTTGCCACCATCCCCCTAGAGCTTGACTCTATGCTGGTAATCCTTGGGGGGGGCGAGAGGGGAGCAGCCTGAGAGAGGGACAGGCCTGCACATCATCTGAGCTCCCCTATCAGCCTAGAGACTGGCGAGTGTCATTTTAGAGCACGGAGCCAAGGTCAACCACCCAGAATTGGCAGAGCAACCAGGGGGAAGGAGCTCCGAAAGGACAGACAGGCCTCAACCAGCCACTGTCCTTCAGGAAGGAGAAACAAACTTACACCTTGTATAAATCAGTCTCTTTAAGAGTCTTGGGGAGGGGGGCTTGTTTGTTTTTGTTTTGTTTGGAGCTATAGTCGGTGCTCAGGGCTTGCTCCTGGCTCTGTGCTCAGGAATCACTCCTGCCTGGGCTTAGGGGAACTTATGGGGCTCCTGGGATCAAACCTGGGTTGGCCTGTACAAGGCAAGTGTCTGGCCCACTGTGCCATAGCTCAGCCCCTCCCCCCAAAATAGTGCTTTAAGAGCTGGAGAGATAGTAATAGCAAATACGACACTTGCTTTATATGAGTCTAACCTGGGTTCGAGCCCCAGCACTGCACACAGCTCTGGCACACGGAGCCAGAAGCAGTCCCTGAACACCACTGGATGTGGCCCGAACTTCCTTCTCACCCCAAAAAGAGTCTTTGTTTTAGCAGCTGGTGATAGCCGAAGTAATACCCATGATGATCTCATTTCATTTCTTTTTAATGATCTCATCTTCTCCTCGCGTACACGGTGAGTGAGTGCAAAGCCAGGATGTGAACCTAAGCCCGCCTGACTCAGGAACCTGGGCCTTGTGGGGGCTTGTTCATCCCTGGCCGAGCCTGTTTCCTGTCCCTTTCACTTGTCCCTTTTTCGTTTTGTTTTGTTTTTGCTTGGAGGCCACCCCCGGCAACGCTCAGGGCTTACGCTGGGCTCTGCATGCAGGGATCACTCCAGGTAGGACCTGGGGGACCATATGAGATGCCAGGAGTTAAACCCTGGTCGACCACATGCCTTACCTGCTGCACTCTCTGGGCCTCACTTCTATTATTATTATTATTATTATTAAAATAAAACCCACTTTTTCCTCCTCCCCTGATCACCCTGACCACCTCCCCTCTCCTCTGTGAGAGTTTTATTTTTTCATTTCATTGTCTTTGTTTTGTTTTGGGGTCTCACCTGGGTGCTCGGGGCTTACTTCTAGCTCTGTCCTCTGGGATCACTCCTGGCAAGCTCGGGGGACCTTATGGGGTGCCAGGGACAGAACTCAGGTCAGCTGCATGCAAGGGAAGTGCCTCCCTGCTGTACTGTCTCTCTGGCCCTCGTCCATGGGAGTTTTCCAGGGGCAAAGACTGTGTCAGCCTTGCTTGACTCCCCAGCCCCCACCCCTTTACCTGGCCCTTGGGGATAATTTTTTAATTTTTCACAGGAGTCACATCCAATTGCTCTGGGCACCGGGTACCAGTCTGGACAGAGCTCAGCTGGGCACTCGGGCCGATGCTGGTGCTTACTGGCGCCCAGGACCACACCCAGCCGTGATGGCGAGAGTACCAGGGCTGCAGCTGGCAGTGCTCAGGCCATTGCACGTGCCCGGCCTGAGCCCTCTCCCCCGGCTGGCAATTTAATGAAAGTAGTTGAGTATGAGTAAAGATCTGAGCAGAGGGGTGGAAAGCTTGTCTTTGGTGTTTGATGTGCTCCAGTGCCGTGAGCACCTGTGTTCACGCCTTCCTGCATGCCACTTACTCATTCACTCACGCCTGCACACACTCACGCAGTCATTTCCTGACTGTCCATTCTATTCCTTTTTTGTTTTACTTTTTTTTTTGGTTTGGGGGCCATATCCGGTAATACTCAGGGTTTACTCCTGGCTCAGAAATCACTCCTGGCACT